>NC_084811.1:15352574-15669907 GCF_963583255.1 Pyrus communis
GGAGCATATTTAGGCGACTTACTTAGCTTGTTTTCGTGCATTTATATTGTTAATTCATAGTTGTTTTTGGCTTTTAAGCCATTTTCGTGTGTTTTTAGGTTCATGTGGCTAAGGAAGCAAAAAGATGCATTTTGGAGCATTTTGGAGCAAAATTGGACTTGGAATGGATAGCTTATGTTTGGAGCAAAAGGAATGGACGAAATTGAAGGATTCCTAATCCATTGTAGCCACATGCATCTCCCATCACCATATCAGATTTCCATCATATTCACATGCATTCCATCCTTTAAAACATTGCACATGCACTCCCTTTAATTAATTAAGCCACATGCACTCCCTTTAATTAATTAAGCCACATGCACTCCCATCCATTTCATCATTGCAGCCAACACATGCTTTCACATGCATTTTCAGATTGTCCCCTTGCACATGCAGCCACATATTCATTGCACATGCAATTCCAACCCACATGCATCCTTTAATCATTCAAACATGCAGCCACATTCCCTCCTAGCTGTCATGTTCCCCCCATTTCACCTATAAATAAGCATTCACACTAATACACATTTCATTCACTCTTCCATATTCCAGAAATTCGTCAAAACCTCTCCACACCCTTGCAGCAGCCACCAAAACACTTTTCTCCTCCATTGCAGCCACTCCAACCACTCCCCAAACCATTCACACCATCAAACTATCCATAGACCTTGTGCTACAACGAAGAGGAAGATAAGAGGGCCTAAACGTTCATACAATTCAAGTTTGAGTTGTTGGAATGTTTAGGTGTTTCTTGGATTTCAATGTTTAATTTCAATACTCTTTGTTTTGTACGAATGAGGAATGGAAGAGAAGAGGGCCTAAACGTTCATACAATTCAAGTTTGAGTTGTTGGAATGTTTAGGTGTTTCTTTGATTCCAATGTTTAAATTCAACTAAACCCCCCTTGGCTAGGGGGGAATTCGAAATATATGTTTATGCTTGCATTTTGATTTGATTACTTCTAATTGCGTTTCATAAGTTGTGGATTCAATTCGTTTAACTGTTTGATTGATAACTTATTTATGTATGTTTATTGAGAGTGCACACTTAATTTTCATGCATGAATATGACGCTAGAATATAAGTGAGTTTCACCTAATAGTTACGAACTTATATTCACAAGTAGTGGAGGTTGCTTATAAACAATCGCGTTAAACGAATTCTTGGCATAAGTTTCATGCGTATTCCATAGTAACGAATGCCTCGTCAACACTTATAATTTTCATAGAGCGTAATGATTCTTGCTTGTATCTCTATTATGCAATCATGTAGGGGACTTGTGGGGAATGTTTTGGGTTGTCATATGCAATCATCCAATTCAATAACGTTAGGAAGATTTGAAAGTTAATTTAAGCGGACCTAATTAACTTGGAGCGTTGAGAATTCATGGTTTATTGAAATGCAATTGGAAATCATTTTATTATGCAAGTGTAACATGTGTGAAGATGAACCCCTTAGCTATTCTATCATCCATTCATTCCATTTTATCATTTTCATATTTACATTCTGTTTTAATTAGAATTTGTTCATTTATTTTAATTTCGTCCAAAACTCAATCCCCCTTTACTTTATTGTCCAATTTAGTTAGAAAGTATCTTAGTTTATGTTTCTAAGTGTTTTGATTCAATTTATTACACAAATTCGTCCAAATTCACCAAAGTGCTCAGAAACTGCCCAGAAAGTGATTTTAAGGCTGTTTTGAGTGTTTTGGGTGATGTTTGAGTCTTTTGGTTTGTTTTAGTGTTTTAAAGTTTAGTTTTGCATTCTTTGAGTCTAGTATAGTGTTTTATATTGTGTTTTTACGTTTGAATCAAACCATAATCTTAAATTCGTCCAACATTGGGTTTAAGGTCAGTGATAGGAGCATATTTATGCGACTTAAATGGCTTGTTCTCGTACATTTACGTTATGTTTCTTTAGTTATTTTAGTACTTTAAGCTATTTTCGTGTGTTTGTAGGTCCAAAGGGCTAAAGGAGCAAAAAGATGCATTTTGGAGACTTTTGGAGCACTTTTGGGCTAAGGACGGATAGCTTATGCTTGAAGCCAAAGTGTTGGACGAAATTGAAGACCTAATTGGAGCCAAAGTGTTGGAACCTTGTTCTCTTTAGTTTTAGGACATTTAAACCTTTCCTAATCCCAATCATGCCATGCATAACACACATCCATTCTAACACATTGTCATTGCACATGCATTTCCTTCATTAGTTAACCCACATGCACTTATCACTTATCATCACCACATATCATATCACTTAATCACTTATCACTTATCATCACCACTTAACCACTTATCATATCATAACCACATATCATATCACTTATCACTTATCACTTAACATATCATCCACCTACTTCACCTACAACATCCACCTACTTCACCTACAACATCCACTTCACCTACAACATCCACCTACTTCACCTACAACATCCACTTCACCTACAACATCCACCTACTTCACCTACAACATCCACCTACTTCACCTACAAATGACATAGCCATATGTTCCCTCCACTACTCCTATAAATACCCTTGCATTCATTCATTCATGGACATCTCATTTCATACACAACACATTACAAACACATTCTACCTTCCCTAGCCGTGAGCTTCCCATCTCTCCCCTTATAATCCAAACACCATTTTTCCATTCCCCTTCCACTTCTCCACCACTCCTCTTCCATTCCACACTTCCATCCCCCAAACCAATTATCCCTAGACCTTATGCTACAATAAAGAGGAAGAGAAGAGAGCCTAAACGTTCATACAATTCAAGTTTGAGTTGTTGGAATGTTTAGGCGTTTCTTTGATTTCAATGTTTAATTTCAATTCTCTTTGTTTTGTATGAGGAACTAAACCCCCCTTTAGCTAGGGGGTGATTCGAAATATATGTTTATGCTTGCATTTTGATTTGATTACTTCTAATTACGTTTCATAAGTTGTGAATTCAACTTGTTTAACTGTTTTATTGATAACCTATTTATGTATGTTTATTGAGAGTGCACACTTAATTTTCATGCATGAATTTGACGCTAGAATATAAGTGAATTTCACCTAATCGTTATGAACTTATATTCACAAGTAGTGGAGGTTGCTTATAAACAATCGCGTTAAACGAATTCTTGGCATAAGTTTCATGCGTATTCCATAGTAACGAATGTCTCGTCAAAACTTATAATCTTCATAGAGCGTAATGATTCTTGCTTGTATCTCTATTATGCAATCATGTAGGGGACTTGTGGGGAATGTTTTGGGTTGTCGTATGCAATCATCCAATTCAATAACGTTAGGAAGATTTGAAGGTTAATTTAAGCGGATCTAATTAACTTGGAGTGTTGAGAATTAATGATTTATTGAAATGCAATTGGAAATCATTTTATTATGCAAGTGTAACATGTGTGGAGATGAACCCCTTGGCTAGCATCCATTCATCCATACTTTCATCATATTCATATTTACATTCTGTCTAGTTTATTAACTTGTTTCGTTATTTCAATTTTTGTCAAGTCCTAAACCCCCCTTTACTTTCTTGTTCTTTAATGCTTAGAATCTGTTTAGTTTATGTTTTAAAGTATTTTTTTTTGTTTTTTGGTTTGTCTTAGTGTTTTAAACTTTAATTTTGCATTCTTTGAGTCTAGTTTAGTGTTTTAAACTTTATTTTACGTTTTTGAGTCAGTTTCCAAGAGATTTGCAATCCCTCCTAATCCCCGGTCCAGAACGATCCCTACTTATACTTATACTACAAATCGACAAAAAGAGGGTTTAATTTGTGCGTGTATAAATCTCGCATCAAATTTTGGCGCTGTTGCCGGGGATTAGAAAATTTGCTAATCCCTTGGATTGTTTGTTTCTGTATTGTCTTTTAGATTTAGTTTTTATTTGTGTTTTGTTTGTTAAGAACAACATGGCACTTGATAACGCTTCTCTTTTGTCACAGCTCATGGAAAGGTCCCAAATGCAAAGAGTTGATATATCTAATCTTCAATCAAGGAATAACGTGTTTTCCAATACTTACAATTCGGATTGGAGTGATCATTCAAACTCTATGTGGTGGGAACCTCAAAATGCTCAACAAGGAGGATATTGGCAGCCACCACAACCTCATATTCAATATGCCCAACCAAACTCAAGTTCGTCAATAGATTATAATCAAAAGCTTAATGAATTAATTTGTTTGGTGCAGGGCTCACAAAATCAAGACAATGAGGCTCAACAAGAAGGATATTGGCAGCCATATGAGGAGTTCTATTCAACGCCTATGCAGCCACCACAAAGGTTGGACCACTTGGATAAGCAAATTGGGCAGATCGCGGAGTTCGTAGGACAGTTTCGAGACCAAGGCGAACTCCCTAGTTCAACCATTGCAAATCAGAAGGGAGAATTTGAAAACACCAATGCTATCATGTTGAGAAGTGACAAGGAGGTTGGAACGGACCCTCAACCATCAAAATCAAATCACAAGGAAGAGGAATACACCCAACCCACGGAAAGGGTGGAAACACCTTTACCGGAGGCACCTATTGCTCCTATGCCATCTAATACAGGTATGGTTGTTCCAAATTTCATTATTTTTAACCCCGTTCCAACAAGTATCCCTATTCCTTGCAGATTCATGACTTCCAAGGAAGAAGAAGGTGAAAAAGACATCTTGGAAGCCCTTTCAAAGGTGACAAGTAGGGAATGTCATGAATTCATCAAAGAGGACGTTCTTGAAACCACAAAATCCAAAGAAGTTAAATTTGATGACATTGAACAAGTCATAACCATCACTTGCAATCTGGCCAAGTCCAATATCCCTGAAACTTTCAAAGGAGTGGTGTTTGTCATTGAGTTCTTGTCGGACAAAACAAGTAAGTTTTTTTCAAATTCCTTTACATTTTATACTAACTTGCTGTTTTTTATGAATCAGGCACCTACACTAGAATTCAAACCATTGCCGGTTCACTTCAAGTATCACCTTCCATTCAAGGACCAATTCCATGCCGTTTGATTTTATTTATGTTAATAAAAAAAAAATAAAAAAATAAAAAAAAATAAAAAAAAAAAAAGAGAAAGAAAGATACTAAACATGGAGAAAGGTGGAGCTTCACAAAGGTTGTTTGCGTGAAGCCCCACTACGAGGCGCAGAAGCGGGAGGCATAGAAGCGGGAAGCATCGGAGCGGAAGCCATCGGAGCGGAAGCCATCGGAGCGGGAGGCATCGGAGCTAGAGCAGTCCAGGCCTCAATACTTGGCCAAGCGCTGGATGACCCAGGAAAAAGGTGCCTCTGGAGATAAGACGCAAGCCTTTGACGGTCACTGTGAATTCGACCCTCAGATTCTTGCAGCTCATCAAGCTTCCTCTTCATCCCCGACGAATAGTTATTTGCAAGCACATGCAAACTTCTATTCTCGTACTTAAGCTGCTGGATCTCTTGCTTAAGTCTTTCCACCTCTGCCATCAACGATTCCACTTGGCGGGACCGAGCAAGCAGGCGTTGGCCCATGTTGGACACAGAACTCGCACACTGAACACTAAGTGCGAGGGACTCTTGAACGGCCAACTCATCGGACCGTCCTGACAGCAGCCTACTATCTTTTGGAGTGAGGAGGTTTTTAGCTACTATTGTAGCTGTTGTGGCGTCCTGCATCACAGAGTCTTCACCTGAAAGAGGACCGTTAGAAGATAAAAAAGAAGGGCGCCATACATTACCTTGACGGGGCGCAACCGGATCGCTGCTGAGACTCAAATCTAAGCTAAGGTTCGATGAGTTTGCCATTTTTTTCAAAAGTGTTCAAAGAGAAGGGGTGGATGGAGTTAAAATTTCACAAAGGGCCGGAGTCGAGTTTCAGGAATGGGAAATCTTCAGAGTGTGTGTGTTGGGGTGATTGATAGCTCTATAAAAAGCCAAGACGACGCGTCCACCGATTCAAAGAGCCGGATTTTCCGGCGTAATTTAGGCGACGCTCCCTCGGCTTTTCAGAAAACGCGTTCAACTTTGTCAAAAGATTTCTGACAAAGCTGAAAACACGTGGAGGCCATCATCGCATCTACACATCTTTAGCCGACAAGCGCAAAGTTCGGCGACGCTTTCTCTGCTTTTCAGAAGACGCGTGCAGCTTTGTCAAAAGGAGCCGCATCTGCACTACCACGTGTCGTTCAGAAAGCGAAGGGGCGTCGTTCAGAAATCGAAGGGGCGCCTGCTCAGAAATCGAAGAGGCGTATTCAAAGATCGAAGAGGCGCCACTATTTCAAAGAGCCGGATTTGCGGGATCAAAACGTTTGTCGACAAGGGTAAAAAGTACCACCACTTGATATTATCTCTATATATGTTGACCTTCGTCTTTTATGGCAGGGCAAACCTGAAGAAAATGCCCAACTCTCCCTCACCTCTGAGGGCGCACTCCCAGCAAAGCCTTTCAAAATACTCAATTCTTTCTTCTTCCCCAAAGATGATACCAGATGCCTGGAGTACATATGACCCAGGAGGAAACGGCGGATTGAAGCATGTGCTGATTCATTCACCGCTTCTTCAAAGCAAAGGTATCTCATATCATCAAGGTCAAAAGCAAATGTATCTCATATCATGCTCTTTCCCTGTCATTTTCTTTGTCCTTGTTCTTACTTGCATGGCAAAGTAAAAGAAGCAATCAGCCGGCACTTGGAGTCAGTCTTCCGATCTGGAGCCAACTGCCTGGAATCTATTCCTGATTGCTTACCTAGCGTTGCTCTCGAGTAGTCATCTTCAACGGTTGTTACACTTTGGTGCGAAAATTAACTTAACACACAAATTAACCCTCTTTTGACAATTGTAGCATATAAATAAGTAGGGATCGTTCTAAACCGGGGATTAGGAGGGATTGCTAAATCACTTGGAAACTGACTCAAAAACGTAAAACAAAGGTTAAAACACTAAACTAGACTCAAATAATGCAAAGCTAAACAATAAAAACACTAAAACAAACCCAAAGACTCAAAACAGCCCCAAAACACTCAAAACTGCCTTAAAAACACTTTCTGGGCAGTTTTGAGCACTTTCACTAATTTGGACGAATTTGGGTAACAACTTGAATCAAAACACTCAAAAACACAATCTAAAACATATTCTAACTAATTAGACACTCTAAGACACTTGGGGATTTGGTTTTTGACGAAAATCAAACAAACAAAACAAATATGTAAAATAGGCAGATTCTGACGAAATTGGTGAAATTAAGTGGATGGTGAGATGGCTAGGAGGTTTTTCTCCACACATGGCATACTTGCATACAAAATAATCTCCAGTTGCTTATTCGATGAATTTATGAACCTCAACACCCCAAGTTAATTAGGTACGCTTAAATTAACTCTCAGATTTCCCTTAGGTCATTGAATTGAATGGAATTAGCGCATTGCAATCAAATTATTCCTTAAAAGTTTTCTATATGAAAGCGCATGATAGAAAGACAATCAAAGATCATTAGGTTCTATGGAAATCATAGGTGTTGACGAGGCATTCGTAACTATGAAAGCGCATGATACTTATACCAAGAATTTACTTAACATAATTGCGACCAACAATCTTAACTACTCATGGATGTGAGTTCCCAACGATTAGGTGAAGTTCCCTCATATCCTAGCATCATGTTTATGCATGCAAATCAAGCGTGCACTCTCAATTCATATACATAAGCAAGTTTTAATTAAAATAGATAAGTAAATTGAATTCATCATTCATGAAATCACAACTGAAAATAATCAAATCATCATGCAAATATAACCATGGTTTCGAAATTCCCCCCTAGCCAAAGGGGGGATTAGTTCCTCATGCTTGCACAACAAAAAGTATTGAATTTAAACATGGAAATCATAAGAAAGAATACACCTAAATGCTCAGCAATTCCAAGATGGATTCGATGCACAGATTGGCTCCTCTTCCTCCTCCTTGCTGCGGCACAAAGTTAGGGTGATGGAATTGGTGGTTTTGGATGGTGTTTTCTAGTTTGGAGGGATGGAGGATGGTTGATTATGGTGGGAAGGGTGCGGCAGAGATGTATGGATGTGTAGGGAGGTCTATGGAGGCTTAGAATGGAGAATGGAGGTGCGGCACAAGGGTTTCTGAATAGCATAAGGGGGTAGTACGAATTTGTGGCTGAAAATATGTTTATATAGTCCTAGGGTTTATTAGATTAGGGTTTACTTAGCAGATTTGGTGGATTAGGGCCCTAGAATTCGGCCATAGTGATTCAAATCCACTTAGGAGAAGGTTTTGGCCCACATAGTTCTATAAACTGATTTGTATACCCAAATCCACAAGGATTAGGCCTTGGAATTCAGAATCCCAAAGGGATTGGGCCTAGGAAGGTGCGGCTGATTTAGGGGGAAGGGTAGCTTGCCTTGCAAGGCAAGGTAAAGCCTTCTAGAAAGGTTTGGGCGCCACTTTTCTAGGGTTTCTAGAAAGAATAGGTTTTGTGGCAGATTTGGGCCTTCTAGACTAGGATGCTTCTAGAAATAGGTTCTAGAATGATCCATTTAGGTCCCCATGTAATTAGGAGTAAGACATGATAAGGTTTGGATAGGATAAGATGAGATAAGGTTTGGATAATGTTTTGGATAATTGGATAATGTTAGATAAGGTTTTGGATAATGTTGGATAAGGTTGGATAAGGTTTTGGATAATGTTTCCTCTTTTCTTGCACTTTCCTTATCCACTTTGTCCTTAGCTTAGTTCCTTCCTCTTCTTATCACATTTCCACCTTCTTAAAGTCCAAATTCGTCCATCCATGTTAGCCCACATGCAAGCTCACCACCTAGTGTCCAAAATAGCTCCAAAATGCACCAAAATGCACTTTCTTGATACTTTAACCCATAGGACCTACAAACACACGAAATTGAGTTGTAATACGACATTAACTAAGAAATAATAGCACAAATGCACAAGAATAAGCTAGTTAAGTCGCCTAAATATGCTCCTATCAAATTCCCCCACACTTATCTTTTGCTAGTCCTCGAGCAAAACAAATAAACAAAAGAAACAAAACATATAATCTAAACCTTCCAACGTTCGTCTCAGGGATTTCCAATGAAACATGACATGCCAAAGATCACCACTCACATAGATTTAAGCAATCCTTACCCTCGAGCATACTTAATCATAGTCACCATTCACTAGCTCGCATTTAATCAATTAAAACAACATTTTGAATGTAGTAACATGCCTTACAGAATTCCCTCAATTCCTTACTAGGTGTACTCTCAATTTTCACACAGATTTTCTAACTACACTCCCTACACTAGGTATACGTGAGAAGATTGATGTAAACATGTAGACGAACACTCACATATGTTATAACAAGGAAAGCATTTTCTGGAATTATTAACATGTATGTATATGATCTCATGAATGGAATGCTACTACCTAGATACGAGAACCAGGGATACCATATGCTCCAAACCCACTTTAAACTCCACATATTGAAACACATAACAATCAAGATAGAAGTCAAAGGGTTGTAACGAGGCTAGGGTATTGGCTAACAACGAAAGGTAAAGGATAACAAACATTCTTAAAGCAATAATGAGCAAAGTATTGGATTAGGCACTTAGAATTCCCTTTATAACGCGGAAGTCAACTTTGATCACCCAAGGGGGAATCACACAAAACTTAGGGCCATATTCAAACTTTTTGGACCCTTTCTTCAACAATCAACACTTGTGAGTTCATTCTCACTTATTTTCACTCTTTTTCTTTCTTTTCTTCTTCTTTTTTTCTTCTTTTTCACAATTTTTTTTTTTTCTTTTCGTTTTTTTTTTTTTTTTTTCTTTCTTTTCTCGTGCCCCTTTTAAGACTTTGGCACACACACACTCACAAAATACCTTCCCCCACACTCGTTTTCTGCACAAATGTCACTCAAAAGGAATTCCTTTTACATTATGCTCCACTATACTTTAAGAACAAAGGTATGGGAAGTCCTATTCTAGGCTAGGTAAGGATGATGTGGTTAACAAGAAAATAGGCTAAATAAGGCTCAAGGGGGTTTAAACCTACAATACAAGTGACAAGGGTGGATTCGGCTATTTGGCTATGGTGGTGACTACTACACAACTTCATCTTGTTATTTGTTATGCTAATCAATTTCATGCTTTGAATAAAACGGGTATGAGTTCTAGTATTTGGAACTATAGTGATGAAACGCATTCTAAGTAGCAACCAAGCAAAGAATAATGAGATCATGCAACGACTTTTAGAAAACAAGAATGCACAGATTAATAACTCTCCAAATAAACGTTTAGGCTCAAGTCTCTCAGGGATGTAGCGTTTGTTTGAGTTCCTTCCTTCAAGCATGTTACAAAAACTGATTTTATCTTTTGCAATTACATGTGAATTCGTAAACTATAACTACAACCAAGCATAAACCAAAGAGCAAATCAAACTTCCATCATTGTTTGTAACTCTCTTTAACAGTCATGCATTAAAAACCAAATCCTCATCATTGTGTTGGAAGGTACCCTAAGACACAAACAAACACACAAAAACAACTCTTTTTGGCTTTTTCAAAACACTTTTTTCAATTTTTTTTCAAATTTTCGGATTTTTACTTCAACACACACCAAAATAGCTCAAAATGCATTAAAAACACCTAAAAACAGTGAGAAACAACATTAGAAGTGATAGGTGATAGAATCCCACGAATTTTGCATAAAAAACACTTGTTTACCCCCCCACACTTAAATCAAACATTGTCCTCAATGTTTCACACAAAGACTCACATAAAAGCAAACAAATAATAAGCAACTAAGCATGATAAAATAAACAGCAAGGAGAAGGGTTTAGAAACGCAAATCTGGGTTTGGAATGGAAGTTCCATCTTCTCCTTGTCGAATACATGGGTTGCCTCCCAAGAAGCGCTTGCTTTAACGTCTTCCAGCCGGACGAATACGCCATGCTAAGCTTCACTAGTAGTACCCACGGCATGGAGGGGTACATCATCCACCACATGCTCCTCGAAGTTCTCGTAGTAGGGCTTTAATCGATGGCCATTCACCGTGAACTCTTGTCCTGTTTTCAAGCTTTGAACTTGGACTGCACCATAAGGAAAAACATTAGTAATAACAAACGGGCCAACCCACTTAGAACGCAACTTACCAGGAAACAAGCGAAGGCGGGAATTAAAGAGTAGCACTTTCTGCCCAATAGAGAATGATTTGCCTCGAATCATCTTATCATGAAAAGCCTTTGTCTTTTCCTTGTAAATTCGAGCGTTGTCATACGCCTCGTTCCTAATCTCTTCTAATTCATTCAATTGGAGCTTCCTGTGAAGTCCAGCCGCATCAATGTCCATGTTGAATGTCTTGATGGCCCAATGCGCCTTGTGCTCCAATTCCACGGGAAGATGGCATGGTTTGCCATAAATGAGCCGAAATGGGGACATGCCCAGGGGGGTCTTGTAAGCCGTGCGATATGCCCACAACGCATCCTCCAACCGTACACTCCAATCCTTCCTTGTAGGGCCCACGGTTTTTTCTAGAATCTGCTTAATCTCCCTATTTGAAACCTCGGCTTGCCCATTGGTCTGAGGATGATAAGGTGTTGAAACCTTATGCGTGACGTTGTACTTCTTGAGCAAAGCCTCAATGGTTCGATTGCAAAAGTGAGATCCTCCATCACTTATGATCACTCGTGGCATTCCAAACCTTGCAAAAAGGT
Organism: Pyrus communis; assembly: GCF_963583255.1. NCBI lineage: Eukaryota > Viridiplantae > Streptophyta > Magnoliopsida > Rosales > Rosaceae > Pyrus > Pyrus communis. The sequence continues at coordinate 15,364,277 of NC_084811.1, forward strand.
TAGTTCTAATGAAATCTGCAACCACTCGAGAATCATTAGTTCGGGTGGCTTTTGCTTCCACCCATTTCGATACATAATCCACAGCAAGTAAGATATACAAGAAACCATGTGAGGAAGGAAAAGGACCCATAAAATCAATACCCCAAACATCAAAAATTTCAACCGGGAGAATAACATTTTGCGGCATTTGATCCTTTGCACTAATGTTGCCCATTCTTTGGCAACGATCACAAGACATACAAAAGTTTCTAGCATCCTTAAATAAAGTTGGCCAATAGAATCCACATTCTAAAACCTTAAGGGCTGTGCGTTGTGTCCCAAAGTGTCCCCCACATGCATAAGTGTGACAAAATGTTAAAATAGAAGTGAATTCCATGTCATGCACACACTTACGTATAATCTGATCCGAGCAATATTTCCACAAGTATGGATCATCCCAAACATAAAACCTAGCGTCTTTTTTCAATTTATCACGTTGGTTTCTAGTTAAAGTGGTAGGAACTTGTTTAGTCACCAAATAATTTACCAAATCCGCATACCAAGGCTCACTTACCTTAATGGATAACAATTGCTCGTCAGGGAATGTTTCTACAATAGGGTACGGCTCCTCCTCATGTATCATGCGGCTTAGGTGGTCAGCCACCACATTTTCACTTCCCTTTTTGTCCTTGATTTCGATGTCAAACTCTTGAAGAAGTAGCATCCATCGAATTAGCCGTGGTTTGGCTTCCTTCTTCGTGAACAAGTACTTTAAAGCTGCATGATCAGTGAAAATAATAACCTTAGTACCAAGTAAATATGATCGAAATTTATCTAAAGCAAAGACAATGGCAAGAAGTTCTTTTTCAGTAGTTGAATAGTTCAATTGAGCGTCATTCAACGTCCGAGATGCGTAGTAGATGACATGCGGCTTCTTGTCCTTCCTTTGGCCTAAAACAGCCCCTAACGCATAGTCGGATGCATCACACATTAGCTCGAACGGAAGACTCCAATCTGGTGGCACAATGATGGGTGCCGTGGTTAGCATGTCCTTGAGGAGTTGGAAAGCTGCCGTGCATTCCTTGGTGAAGTCGAAAGGTGCATCTTTTTGTAGGAGGCGGCATAAAGGTTGGGAGATCTTCGAGAAATCCTTGATGAACCTCCTATAAAAACCTGCATGTCCAAGGAACGAACGAACCTCTCTAACCGAAGTAGGAGAGGGTAAGTGACGCACAAGATCTATTTTTGATTTATCTACCTCAATACCTTTTTCAGAAATAATATGACCTAAAACTATGCCTTGTTTAACCATGAAATGACATTTCTCCCAATTTAACACAAGGTTAGTTTCAATGCATCGTTTTAAAATCAAACTAAGATTATTCAAACAACCATCAAATGAATCACCAAAAACGCTGAAATCATCCATAAAAACTTCAATAATTTTCTCAACGTAATCTGAAAATATGCTCATCATGCATCTTTGAAATGTGGCAGGTGCATTACATAAACCAAATGGCATACGACGATAAGCAAATGTACCAAAAGGGCATGTGAAAGTGGTTTTTTCTTGATCTTCTGGGGCTATCACAATTTGATTATAACCTGAATACCCATCAAGAAAACAATAAAACGCATAACCCGCTAACCTTTCAAGCATTTGATCAATGAATGGCAAGGGAAAATGATATTTCCTTGTCGTGGCATTGAGCTTCCTATAGTCAATACAAACCCTCCAACCTGTTTGGATTCGCGTAGGAACAAGCTCATTTTCGGCATTTGTCACCACAGTTACTCCGGATTTCTTTGGGACACATTGCACCGGAGACACCCACCGACTGTCTGAAATTGGATAGATCACTCCACAATCCAAGAGCTTGATTATCTCCTTCTTCACAACTTCCATCATTGGAGGGTTGAGTCGGCGTTGAGCCTCTCGAGATGCTTTGGTCCCCTCCTCCAAAAGTATACGATGCATGCACGTGGTTGGGCTTATTCCCTTGATGTCGGCCAACGTCCAACCAATCGCAGTTTTGTACTCCTTTAACACCCTCACTAACTTACCTTCTTCTTGTGCCGTGAGTGAGGAGGATATGATGACGGGCAAGGTCTCTTGGTCTCCCAAGAAAACATACTTCAAATGGCTTGGCAATGGTTTAAGTTCAAGGGAAGGTGGCTGCACAACTGAAGGAATGGGCTTATTAGTCGAAATTGGAATTGAAATTAGGTCCGAAGACTTACCAGATTGTAGTGGCAATGACTCAAGGGCAGCCACTATCTCAACCATGTCAACACTAGGGGGCACGGCATGGTGCTTGATAGGAGCATATTTATGCGACTTAAATGGCTTGTTCTCGTACATTTACGTTATGTTTCTTTAGTTATTTTAGTACTTTAAGCTATTTTCGTGTGTTTGTAGGTCCAAAGGGCTAAAGGAGCAAAAAGATGCATTTTGGAGACTTTTGGAGCACTTTTGGGCTAAGGACGGATAGCTTATGCTTGAAGCCAAAGTGTTGGACAAAATTGAAGACCTAATTGGAGCCAAAGTGTTGGAACCTTGTTCTCTTTAGTTTTAGGACATTTAAACCTTTCCTAATCCCAATCATGCCATGCATAACACACATCCATTCTAACACATTGTCATTGCACATGCATTTCCTTCATTAGTTAACCCACATGCACTTATCACTTATCATCACCACATATCATATCACTTAATCACTTATCACTTATCATCACCACTTAACCACTTATCATATCATAACCACATATCATATCACTTATCACTTATCACTTAACATAACATCCACCTACTTCACCTACAACATCCACTTCACCTACAACATCCACCTACTTCACCTACAACATCCACCCACTTCACCTACAACATCCACCTACTTCACCTACAACATCCACTTCACCTACAACATCCACCTACTTCACCTACAACATCCACCTACTTCACCTACAAATGACATAGCCATATGTTCCCTCCACTACTCCTATAAATACCCTTGCATTCATTCATTCAATTCACATCTCATTTTCATACACAACACATTACAAACACATTCTCCCTTCCCTAGCCGTGAGCTTCCCATCTCTCCCCTTATAATCCAAACACCATTTTTCCATTCCCCTTCCACTTCTACACCACTCCTCATCCATTTCCATAATCCCCCAAACCTCACCTTAGACCTTGTGCTACAACAACGAGGAAGATAAGAGGGCCTAAACGTTCATACAATTCAAGTTTGAGTTGTTGGAATGTTTAGGTGTTTCTTTGATTTCAAAGTTTAAATTCAATTCTCTTTGTTTTGTACGTATGAGGAATGGAAGAGAAGAGTGCCTAAACGTTCATACAATTCAAGTTTGAGTTGTTGGAATGTTTAGGTGTTTCTTTGATTTCAAAGTTATGAGGAACTAATCCCCCTTTAGCTAGGGGGTGATTCGAAACTATGTTTATATTTGCAATATGAATTGATTAACTTTCGTTGGAATTTCATAAGTTGTTGATTCAATTTGTTTAACCGTTTGATTGATAACTTATTTATGTATGTTTATTAAGAATGCGCGCTTAATTTTCATGCATGAATATGACGCTAGAATATAAGTGAGTTTCACCTAATCGTTATGAACTTATATTCACAAGTAGTGGAGGTTGCTTATAAACAATCGCGTTAAATGAATTCTTGGCACGAGTTTCATGCTCATCATAGTAACGAATGCCTTGTCAACACTTATAGTTTTCATGATGCTTAATGATCTTTGATTGTATCTTTATTGTGCTGTTCACGTAAAGGACTTTTGGAGAATGTTGTGAATTGCGTTGCACTAACCCATCCAATTCATTAACTTAAGGAAAACTTGACGGTTAATTTAAGCGGACCTAATTAACCCGGAGTGTTGAGTTTCATAATTTATCGAAAGACCAACTGAGAATCAATCTTGTATGCAAGTGTAAAATGTGTTGAGAAGAACCCCTTAGCTATTCCATCATCCATATTTTTATCATATTTATATTTACGTTTTGCCTTTAATTACAATTTGTGCATTTTAGTTAATTTTCGTCAAATCAAACCCCCCCCCCCTTTACTTTCTTGTTCTTTAATGCTTAGAATTTGTTTAGTTTATGTTTTAAAGTATTTTTGAATTTTTGGTTTGTCTTAGTGTTTTAAACTTTAATTTTGCATTCTTTGAGTCTAGTTTAGTGTTTTAAACTTTATTTTACGTTTTTTTTCCAAGAGATTTGCAATCCCTCCTAATCCCCGGTCCAGAACGATCCCTACTTATACTTATACTACAATTGTCAAAAAGAGGGTTTAATTTGTGTGCATAAAAATCTCGCACCAAATTTTGGCGCCGTTGCCGGGGATTAGAAAATTTGCTAATCCCTTGGATTGTTTGTTTCTGTATTGTCTTTTAGATTTAGTTTTTTTTTTTTATTTGTGTTTTGTTTGTTAAGAACAAGATGGCACTTGATAATGCTTCTCTTTTGTCACAACTCATGGAAAGGTCCCAAATGCAAAAAGTTGATATATTTAATCTTCAATCAAGGAATAACGTGTTTTCCAATACTTACAATTCGGATTGGAGTGATCATTCAAACTCTATGTGGTGGGAACCTCAAAATGCTCAACAAGGAGGATATTGGCAGCCACCACAACCTCATATTCAATATGCCCAACCAAACTCAAGTTCGTCAATAGATTATAATCAAAAGCTTAATGAATTAATTTGTTTGGTGCAGGGCTCACAAATTCAAGACAATGAGGCTCAACAAGAAGGATATTGGCAGCCATATGAGGAGTTCTATTCAACGCCTATGCAGCCACCACAAAGGTTGGACCACTTGGATAAGCAAATTGGGCAGATCGCGGAGTTCGTAGGACAGTTTCGAGACCAAGGCGAACTCCCTAGTTCAACCATTGTAAATCCGAAGGGAGAATTTGAAACTGCCAAGGAAATCATGTTGAGAAGTGACAAGGAGGTTGGAACGGACCCTCAACCATCAAAATCAAATCACAAGGAAGAGGAATACACCCAACCCACGGAAAGGGTGGAAACACCTTTACCGGAGGCACCTATTGCTCCTATGCCATCTAATACAGGTATGGTTGTTCCAAATTTCATTATTTTTAACCCTGTTCCAAGATTCATGACTTCCAAGGAAGAAGAAGGTGAAAAAGACATCTTGGAAGCCCTTCCAAAGGTGACAAGTAAGGAATGTCATGAATTCATCAAAGAGGACGTTCTTGAAACCACAAAATCCAAAGAAGTTAAATTTGATGACATTGGACAAGTCATAACCATCACTTGCAATCTGGCCAAATCCAATATCCCTGAAACTTTCAAAGGAGTGGTGTTTGTCATTGAGTTCTTATCGGACAAAACAAGTAAGTTTTTTTTTCCAAATTCCATTAGATTTTATACTAACTTGCTATTTTTTTTTAATCAGGCACCTACACTAGAATTCAAACCACTGCCGGTTCACTTCAAGTATCACCTTCCATTCAAGGACCAATTCCATGCCGTTTGATTTTATTTATGTTAATAAAAAAAAAAAAAAAAAAAAAAAAAAGAAGAAAAAAAAAAAGAAAGATACTAAATGTGGAGAAAGGTGGAGCTTCACAAAGGTTGTTTGCGTGAAGCCCCACTACGAGGCGCAGAAGCGGAAGGCATAGAAGCGGGAGGCATAGAAGCGGGAGGCATCGGAGCGGAAGCCATCGGAGCGGGAGGCATCGGAGCTAGAGCATTCCAAGCCTCAATACTTGGCCAAGCGCTGGATGACCCAGGAAAAAGGTGCCTCTGGAGATAAGACGCAAGCCTTTGACGGTCACTGTGAATTCGACCCTCAGATTCTTGCAGCTCATCAAGCTTCCTCTTCATCCCCGACGAATAGTTATTTGCAAGCACATGCAAACTTCTATTCTCGTACTTAAGCTGCTGGATCTCTTGCTTAAGTCTTTCCACCTCTGCCATCAACGATTCCACTTGGCGGGACCGAGCAAGCAGGCGTTGGCCCATGTTGGACACAGAACTCGCACACTGAACACTAAGTGCGAGGGACTCTTGAACGGCCAACTCATCGGACAGTCCTGACAGCAGCCTACTATCTTTTGGAGTGAGGAGGTTTTTAGCTACTATTGTAGCTGTTGTGGCGTCCTGCATCACAGAGTCTTCACCTGAAAGAGGACCGTTAGAAGATAAAAAAGAAGGGCGCCATACATTACCTTGACGGGGCACAACCGGATCGCTGCTGAGACTCAAATCTAAGCTAAGGTTCGATGAGTTCGCCATTTTTTTTTCAACGATGTTCAAAGAGAAGGGGTGGATGGAGTTAAAATTTCACAAAGGGCCGGAGTCGAGTTTCAGGAATGGGAAATCTTCAGAGTGTGTGTGTTGGGGTGATTGATAGCTCTATAAAAAGCCAAGACGACGCGTCCACCGATTCAAAGAGCCGGATTTTCCGGCGTAATTTAGGCGACGCCCCCTCGGCTTTTCAAGAAAACGCGTTCAACTTTGTCAAAAGATTTCTGACAAAGCTGAAAACACGTGGAGGCCATCATCGCATCTACACATCTTTAGCCGACAAGCGCAAAGTTCGGCGACGCTTTCTCTGCTTTTCAGAAGACGTGTGCAGCTTTGTCAAAAGGAGCCGCATCTGCACTACCACGTGTCGTTCAGAAAGCGAAGGGGCGTCGTTCAGAAATCGAAGGGGCGCCTGCTCAGAAATCGAAGAGGCGTATTCAAAGATCGAAGAGGCGCCACTATTTCAAAGAGCCGGATTTGCGGGATCAAAACGTTTGTCGATGCTGCGAGATTTATACGCGCACAAATTAAACCCTCTTTTTGACAATTGTAGTATAAGTATAAGTAGGGATCGTTCTGGACCGGGGATTAGGAGGGATTGTTAATCACTTGGATTTGACTCAAAAACGTAAAAACGTAATAATAAACACTAAACTAGACTCAAAGAATGTAAAACTAAACTTTAAAACACTAAGACAAACCAAAGACTCAAAATGCTTTTAAAAACACAAACTAAAATGATTTCTAACTAAATTGACATTAAAGTAAAGGGGGATTTAAGTTTATACGAAATTAAATTAAATGAACAAATTAAAACAGAATGTAAATATGAAATTGATGGAATTGAATGGATGAATGCTAGCTAAGGGGTTCATCTCCATACATGTTATACTTGCATAATAAAACGATTTCCAATTGCATTTCAATAAATCATTAATTCTCAACACTCCAAGTTAATTAGGTCCGCTTAAATTAACCGTCAAGTTTTCCTTAAGTTAATGAATTGGATGACTGCATACGACAACCCAAAGCATTCCTCACAAGTTCCCTACATGAATTGCATAATAGAGATACAAGCAAGAATCATTAAGTTCTTTGAAAACTATAAGTGTTGACGAGGCATTCGTTACTATGATTGCATGAAACTTATGCCAAAAATTCGTTTAACGCGATTGTTTATAAGCAACCTCCACTACTTGTGAATATAAGTTCATAACGATTAGGTGAAATTCACTTATATTCTAGCGTCAAATTCATGCATGAAAATTAAGTGTGCACTCTCAATAAACATACATAAATAGGTTATCAATAAAACAGTTAAACAAATTGAATTCACAACTTATGAAACGTAATTAGAAGTAATCAAATCAAAATGCAAGCATAAACATATATTTCGAATCACCCCCTAGCTAAAGGGGGGTTTAGTTCCTCATACAAAACAAAGAGAATTGAAATTAAACATTGAAATCAAAGAAACGCCTAAACATTCCAACAACTCAAACTTGAATTGTATGAACGTTTAGGCTCTCTTCTCTTCCTCTTTATTGTAGCATAAGGTCTAGGGATAATTGGTTTGGGGGATGGAAGTGTGGAATGGAAGAGGAGTGGTGGAGAAGTGGAAGGGGAATGGAAAAATGGTGTTTGGATTATAAGGGGAGAGATGGGAAGCTCACGGCTAGGGAAGGGAGAATGTGTTTGTAATGTGTTGTGTATGAAATGAGATGTTCATGAATGAATGAATGCAAGGGTATTTATAGGAGTAGTGGAGGGAACATATGGCTATGTGATTTGTAGGTGAAGTAAGTGTGTGAGGTTGGTGAAGTAAGTGGAGGTTGTAGGTGAAGTAGGTGGATGTTGTAGGTGAAGTAGGTGGATGTTGTAGGTGAAGTGGATGTTGTAGGTGAAGTAGGTGGATGTTGTAGGTGAAGTAGGTGGATGTTGTAGGTGAAGTAGGTGGATGATATGTTAAGTGATAAGTGATATGATATGTGGTTATGATATGATAAGTGGTTAAGTGGTGATGATAAGTGATAAGTGATTAAGTGATATGATATGTGGTGATGATAAGTGATAAGTGCATGTGGGTTAACTAATGAAGGAAATGCATGTGCAATGACAATGTGTTAGAATGGATGTGTGTTATGCATGGCATGATTGGGATTAGGAAAGGTTTAAATGTCCTAAAACTAAAGAGAACAAGGTTCCAACACTTTGGCTCCAATTAGGTCTTCAATTTCGTCCAACACTTTGGCTTCAAGCATAAGCTATCTGTCCTTAGCCCAAAAGTGCTCCAAAAGTCTCCAAAATGCATCTTTTTGCTCCTTTAGCCCTTTGGACCTACAAACACACGAAAATAGCTTAAAGTACTAAAATAACTAAAGAAACATAACGTAAATGTACGAGAACAAGCCATTTAAGTCGCATAAATATGCTCCTATCAAATACCCCCACACTTAGCTTTTGCTAGTCCTCGAGCAAAACAGAAAAACAAAACAAAAAGAACAAAACACAACCTACACCTTCCAACAATCGTATCAGGGACTTCCAATGCACATGACAAGTTAAAAATCATTATTCTCACAGATTTGAGCCATCTTTACACTTAAGTACATTCTTACTCATAGTCACCACATACTAGTTCACAATTAAGCATTTAAAACCATGTTTTGAATGAAGTAACATGCCTTAGAGAATTCCCTCAATTTCTTACTAGATGTACTCTCGTTTTTCACACAGATTTTCTGACTACACACCCTACACTAGGTATATGTGAGAAGATTGATGTAAACATGTAGACGAACACTCACATATGTTATAATAAGGAAAGCATTTTCTGGAGTTAATAAGCATGTTTAGATATGATCTCATGAATGGAATGCTCCTACTTAGATGCGAGAACCAGTGACACCATATGCTCATACCAAGTTCAAACTCCACAAATTGAAACACATAACACTCAAGATTGAAGTCACGGGTTGTAATGGGGCTTGGGGTAACTGGCTAAAAATGAAAGGTAAGGATAACAAACGTTCTTTAAGCAATAGTGAGCAAAGTATTGAATTAGGCACTTAGAATTCCCTTTAGAATGCAGAAGTCAACTTTGATCACCCAAGGGGGAATTACACAAAACTTAGGGCCATATTCAACTTTTTTGGACCCTTTCTTCAACCATCAACGCTCGTGAGTTCATTCTTACTTATTTTCACTCCCTTTTTTTTTTTTTTTTTTTTTTCTTTTTCTTTTTCTTTTCTTCTTCTTTTTCTTTTGAATCTCAAAACATACATATAAACGTAAGAACAACTTTTTACTCCCCCACACTTATTTCCTTGCATAATGTAACTCAAAAGGAATTCATTTAAGTCATGCTCACTATACTTTAAGAACAAGGGTATAGGAAAGTCCTACTCTAGGCTAGGTAAGGGGTGATGTGGTTAGCAAAGAAAATAGGCTAAACGAGGCTCAACGGGGTTAAAACTAATATATACGAAATATGGGAAGTAAGGCTATTTGGCTATGGTGGCAACTACACAACTTCATCTTGATATATGTTATGCAATTCAATGTCATGCTTTGAATGAAACGGATATAAGTTCTAGCATTTAGTTCTATCATGATACAATTGCATTCTAAGTAGCAACCAAGCAAGGAATAATGAGATCATGCAACAACTTTAGAAAATAAAGAATCACAGAAAATAACTCTCCAAAGAAAGTGATGGCTCGAGTCTCACAGGGATGTAGCGTTTGTTTGAGTTTCTTCCTTTAAGCATGTTACAAAAATGAATTTTTCTTTTATGATTGCATGTGAAGTCATACATTATAACCATAACCAAGCATATACCAAGAGTAAATCAAATTTTTCTCTATGTTTATAACTCTTTCTAACCGTCATGCAATTATAAACCAAATCCTTATCATTGTGTTGGAAGGTACCCTAAGACACAAACACACAAAAACGACTTTTAAAACAACTCTTTTTGGGTTTTTCAAAACAATTTTTCAAATTTTTATGGGATTTTCGAATTATAAAACAAAACACACTAAAACACTCTAAAACAACTTAAAAACACCTTAAAACAGCAAGGAACAACATTAGAAGTTATGGTGGATAAAACCCTACGAATTTGCATCAAAACACTTTAGTTACCCCCCCACACTTAAATCAAACATTGTCCTCAATGTTTTAAGCATAGATTCACACAAAACATAAGTAAACACACAAAAAGCAATTTAAACATACTAAACATGGCAGAATGTAATTAACAAAGAGAAGAGTTTAGGGACGCAAATCTGGTTATGGAGTGTAAATTCCATCTTCTCCTTGGTAATTGCATTGAGGCTTTGATCATAGTGACTCCATAGGCTTACTCTTGAACTGGTTTCCGCCCATCATTGATTTTCCTTTGTGCTACTCTTGATCTGGGCAGCAGGATGGTTCTTTTGGTTTCCCCCGAAGGTCTGAGCTTCCTCCTGTTATCTGTTTCTTTGTTCAATCTTTGCAGGAGTGGTCCCTTCTCTGGAAGTGTAACAACCGTTGAAGATGACTACTCGAGAGCAACGCTAGGTAAGCAATCAGGAATAGATTCCAGGCAGTTGGCTCCAGATCGGAAGACTGACTCCAAGTGCCGGCTGATTGCTTCTTTTACTTTGCCATGCAAGTAAGAACAAGGACAAAGAAAAAGACAGGGAAAGAGCATGATATGAGATACTTTTGCTTTTGACCTTGATGATATGAGATACCTTTGCTTTGAAGAAGCGGTGAATGAATCAGCACATGCTTCAATTCGCCGTTTCCTCCTGGGTCATATGTACTCCAGGCATCTGGTATCATCTTTGGGGAAGAAGAAAGAATTGAGTATTTTAAAAGGCTTTGCTGGGAGTGCGCCCTCAGAGGTGAGAGAGAGTTGGGCATGGTTCTTCAAGTTTGCCTTGCCATAAAAGATGAAGGTCGACATATATAGAGATAATATCAAATGGTGGTACTATTCTTTTACCCTTGTCGACAAAAGTCTCTTCGATATCAGAACGACGCCTCTTCGATTTCTGAGCAGGCGCCCCTTCGATTTCTGAACGACGCCCCTTTGCTTTCTGAACGACACGTGGTAGTGCGGATGCGGCTCCTTTTGACAAAGCTGCACGCGTTTTCTGAAAAGCAGAGAAAGCGTCGCCGAACTTTGCGCTTGTCGGCTAAAGACGTGTAGTTGCGATGATGGCCTCCACGTGTTTTCAGCTTTGTCAGAAATCTTTTGACAAAGTAGAACGCGTTTTCTGAAAAGCCGAGAACGCATCGCCTAAATTACGCCGGAAATTCCGGTTTTTTTGAATTGGTGGACGCGTCGCCTTGGCTTCTTATAGAGCTATCGATCACCACAACAAACACACTCTGAAGAATTCCCATTCTTGAAAATCGACTCCGACCCTTTGAAAATTTACTCCATCAACCCTTATCTTTGAACACCTTTGAAAAATGGCAAACTCGTCGAACCTTAGCTTGGAATTGAGCCTTAGCAGTGATACGGGCGCGCCGCGTCAAGGTAACGTATGGCGCCCTTCTTTCTTATCTTCTAACGGTCCTCTTACAGGTGAAGACTCCGTGATGCAGGACGCCACAACAGCTACAATAGTAGCTAGAAACCTCCTCACTCCAAAAGATAGTAGGCTGCTGTCAGGACGGTCCGATGAGTTGGCCGTTCAAGAGTCCCTCGCACTTAGTGTTCAGTGTGCGAGTTCTGTGTCCAACATGGGCCAACGCCTGCTTGCCCGCTCCCGTCAGGTGGAATCATTGATGGCAGAAGTGGAAAGTCTTAAGCAAGAGATCCAGCAGCTTAAGTACGAGAATAGAAGTTTGCATGTGCTTACAAACAACTATTCGACGGGCATGAAGAGGAAGCTTGATGAGCTGCAAGAGTCTGAAGGTCGGATTCACAGTGACCGTCAAAGGTTTTCGTCTTTCCTCCAGAGGCAACTTTTTCCTGGCTCATCCAGCGCTTGGCCAAGTATTGAGGCCTGGAATGCTCTAGCTCCGATGCCTCCCGCTCCGATGCCTTCCGCTCCAATGCCTTCCGCTTCGATGCCTTCCGCTTCAATGCCTTCCGCTTCGATGCCTTCCGCTTCGACGCCTTCCGCTTCGACGCCTCGTAGTGGGGCTTCACGTAAACACCCTTTGTGAAGCTCCACCTTTCTCCATGTTTAGTATCTTTTTTTTTTTTTTTTTTTATTTTTATTTTTTTTTTATGAACATGCTTTGTTTTATTCAGCGCATTGGGTTGCCTCCCAAGTAGCGCTTTCTTTTACGTCTTGCAGCCGGACGAAGAACCCAATCACTCCAGGATATGTTCACAAATCAGATGAGAACTCCGAGTCATGAACTAGTACCTAAAACAAGAAACAAAACAAAATTAAGAATCTGGAAAAATAAAAACAAACAAAAATAAAACAATCCAAGGGATTAGCAAATTTTCTAATCCCCGGCAACGGCGCCAAAGTTTGCTGCGAGATTTATACGCGCACAAATTAAACCCTCTTTTTGACAATTGTAGTATAAGTATAAGTAGGGATCGTTCTGGACCGGGGATTAGGAGGGATTGTTAATCACTTGGATTTGACTCAAAAACGTAAAAACGTAATAATAAACACTAAACTAGACTCAAAGAATGTAAAACTAAACTTTAAAACACTAAGACAAACCAAAGACTCAAAATGCTTTTAAAAACACAAACTAAAATGATTTCTAACTAAATTGACATTAAAGTAAAGGGGGATTTAAGTTTATACGAAATTAAATTAAATGAACAAATTAAAACAGAATGTAAATATGAAATTGATGGAATTGAATGGATGAATGCTAGCTAAGGGGTTCATCTCCATACATGTTATACTTGCATAATAAAACGATTTCCAATTGCATTTCAATAAATCATTAATTCTCAACACTCCAAGTTAATTAGGTCCGCTTAAATTAACCGTCAAGTTTTCCTTAAGTTAATGAATTGGATGACTGCATACGACAACCCAAAGCATTCCTCACAAGTTCCCTACATGAATTGCATAATAGAGATACAAGCAAGAATCATTAAGTTCTTTGAAAACTATAAGTGTTGACGAGGCATTCGTTACTATGATTGCATGAAACTTATGCCAAAAATTCGTTTAACGCGATTGTTTATAAGCAACCTCCACTACTTGTGAATATAAGTTCATAACGATTAGGTGAAATTCACTTATATTCTAGCGTCAAATTCATGCATGAAAATTAAGTGTGCACTCTCAATAAACATACATAAATAGGTTATCAATAAAACAGTTAAACAAATTGAATTCACAACTTATGAAACGTAATTAGAAGTAATCAAATCAAAATGCAAGCATAAACATATATTTCGAATCACCCCCTAGCTAAAGGGGGGTTTAGTTCCTCATACAAAACAAAGAGAATTGAAATTAAACATTGAAATCAAAGAAACGCCTAAACATTCCAACAACTCAAACTTGAATTGTATGAACGTTTAGGCTCTCTTCTCTTCCTCTTTATTGTAGCATAAGGTCTAGGGATAATTGGTTTGGGGGATGGAAGTGTGGAATGGAAGAGGAGTGGTGGAGAAGTGGAAGGGGAATGGAAAAATGGTGTTTGGATTATAAGGGGAGAGATGGGAAGCTCACGGCTAGGGAAGGGAGAATGTGTTTGTAATGTGTTGTGTATGAAATGAGATGTTCATGAATGAATGAATGCAAGGGTATTTATAGGAGTAGTGGATGTTGTAGGTGAAGTAGGTGGATGTTGTAGGTGAAGTAAGTGTGTGAGGTTGGTGAAGTAAGTGGAGGTTGTAGGTGAAGTAGGTGGATGTTGTAGGTGAAGTAGGTGGATGTTGTAGGTGAAGTGGATGTTGTAGGTGAAGTAGGTGGATGTTGTAGGTGAAGTAGGTGGATGATATGTTAAGTGATAAGTGATATGATATGTGGTTATGATATGATAAGTGGTTAAGTGGTGATGATAAGTGATAAGTGATTAAGTGATATGATATGTGGTGATGATAAGTGATAAGTGCATGTGGGTTAACTAATGAAGGAAATGCATGTGCAATGACAATGTGTTAGAATGGATGTGTGTTATGCATGGCATGATTGGGATTAGGAAAGGTTTAAATGTCCTAAAACTAAAGAGAACAAGGTTCCAACACTTTGGCTCCAATTAGGTCTTCAATTTCGTCCAACACTTTGGCTTCAAGCATAAGCTATCTGTCCTTAGCCCAAAAGTGCTCCAAAAGTCTCCAAAATGCATCTTTTTGCTCCTTTAGCCCTTTGGACCTACAAACACACGAAAATAGCTTAAAGTACTAAAATAACTAAAGAAACATAACGTAAATGTACGAGAACAAGCCATTTAAGTCGCATAAATATGCTCCTATCAGTCGACAAGGGTAAAAGTACCACCACTTGATATTATCTCTATATATGTCGACCTTTGCTTTTATGGCAGGGCAAACCTGAAGAAAATGCCCAACTCTCCCTCACCTCTGAGGGCGCACTCCCAGCAAAGCCTTTCAAAATACTCAATTCTTTCTTCTTCCCCAAAGATGATATCAGATGCCTGGAGTACATATGACCCAGGAGGAAACGGCGGATTGAAGCATGTGCTGATTCATTCACCGCTTCTTCAAAGCAAAGGTATCTCATATCATCAAGGTCAAAAGCAAAAGTATCTCATATCATGCTCTTTCCCTGTCTTTTTCTTTGTCCTTGTTCTTACTTGCATGGCAAAGTAAAAGAAGCAATCAGCCGGCACTTGGAGTCAGTCTTCCGATCTGGAGCCAACTGCTTGGAATCTATTCCTGATTGCTTACCTAGCGTTGCTCTCGAGTAGTCATCTTCAACGGTTGATACACTTCCAGAGAAGGGACCACTCCTGCAAAGATTGAACAAAGAAACAGATAACAGGAGGAAGCTCAGACCTTCGGGGGAGACACTAAAGGGAATCCTGCTGCCCAGTTCAAGAGTAGCACAAAGGAAAATCAACGATGGGCGGAAACCAGTTCAAGAGTAAGCCTGTGGAATCACAAAGATCAAAGCCTCAATGCAATCACCAAGGAGAAGAGGGAATTTACACTCCATAACCAGATTTGCGTCCCTAAACTCTTCTCTTTGTTAATTACATTCTGCCATGTTTAGTATGTTTAAGTGCTTTTTGTGTATTTACTTATGCTTTGTGTGAATCTATGCTTAAAACATTGAGGACAATGTTTGATTTAAGTGTGGGGGGGGGTAACTAATGTTGTTAATTTAAATTCGTGGGATTTTATCACCCATAACTTCAAATGTTGTTCCTTGCTGTTTTAAGGTGTTTTTAAGTTGTTTTAGAGTGTTTTAGTGTGTTTTGTTTTATAATTCGAAAATCCCATAAAAATTTGAAAAATTGTTTTGAAAAACCCAAAAAGAGTTGTTTTAAGAGTCGTTTTTGTGTGTTTGTGTCTTAGGGTACCTTCCAACACAATGATAAGGATTTGGTTTATAATTGCATGACGGTTAGAAAGAGTTATAAACATAGAGAAAAGTTTGATTTACTCTTGGTATATGCTTGGTTATGGTTATAATGTATGACTTCACATGCAATCATAAAAGAAAAAAATTCGTTTTTGTAACATGCTTGAAGGAAGGAACTCAAACAAACGCTACAACCCTGAGAGACTTGAGCCTATAACGTTCTTTGGAGAGTATAATCTGTGATTTCTTGTTTTCTAAAGTCGTTGCATGATCTCATTATTCTTTGCTTGGTTACTACTTAGAAGGCGTTTCATCATATAGTTCCAAATGCTAGAACTCATGCCCATTTCATTCAAAGCATGTTATTGATTTGCATAACACATATTCAAGAAGAAGTTGTGTAGTGACCACCACCATAGCCAAATAGCCTTACTTCCCATACTTCGTATATGTTGTAAGTTTTAACCCCGTTGAGCCTCGTTTTGCCTTTATTCCTTGTTTACCCACATCACCCCTTACCTAGCTTAGAGTAGGACTTTCCTATACCCTTGTTCTTAAAGTTTAGTGAGCATGACTTAAATGAATTCCTTTTGAGTTACATTATGCAAGAAAATGAGTGTGGGGGAGTAAAAGTTTGTTCTTACGTTTATATGTATGTTTTGAGATTCAAAAGAAAAAGAAGAAAAGAAAAAAAAAAAAAAAGGAGTGAAAATAAGTAAGAATGAACTCACGAGCGTTGATGGTTGAAGAAAGGGTCCAAAAAGTTGAATATGGCCCTAAGTTTTGTGTGATTTTCCCTTGGGTGTTCAAAGTTGACTTCTGCGTTCTTAAGGGAATTCTAAGTGTCTAATTCAATACTTTGCTCACTATTGCTTTAAGAATGTTTGTTTATCCTTCACCTTTCATTGTTAGCCAATACCCTAGCCCCGTTACTACCCTTTAACTTCTATATTGAGTGTTATGTATTTCAATTGTGGAGTTTGAACTTGGTATGAGCTTATGGTGTCACTGGTTCTCGCGTCTAAGTAGTAGCATTCCATTCATGAGATCATATCTAAACATGCTTATTAACTCCAGAAAATGCTTTCCTTATTATAACATATGTGAGTGTTCGTCTACATGTTTACATCAATCTTCTCACATATACCTAGTGTAGGGTGTGTAGTCAGAAAATCTGTGTGAAAAACGAGAGTACATCTAGTAAGAAATTGAGGGAATTCTCTAAAGGCATGTTACTACATTTGAAATGTGTTTTAATTGCTTAATTGTGAACTAGTATGTGGTGACTATGATTAAGAATGTACTTAAGTGTAAAGATGGCTCAAATCTGTGAGAATAATGATTTTTAACTTGTCATGTGCATTGGAAGTCCCTGATACGATTGTTGGAAGGTGTAGGTTGTGTTTTGTTCTTTTTGTTTTGTTTTTCTGTTTTGCTCGAGGACTAGCAAAAGCTAAGTGTGGGGGTATTTGATAGGAGCATATTTATGCGACTTAAATGGCTTGTTCTCGTACATTTACGTTATGTTTCTTTAGTTATTTTAGTACTTTAAGCTATTTTCGTGTGTTTGTAGGTCCAAAGGGCTAAAGGAGCAAAAAGATGCATTTTGGAGACTTTTGGAGCACTTTTGGGCTAAGGACGGATAGCTTATGCTTGAAGCCAAAGTGTTGGACAAAATTGAAGACCTAATTGGAGCCAAAGTGTTGGAACCTTGTTCTCTTTAGTTTTAGGACATTTAAACCTTTCCTAATCCCAATCATGCCATGCATAACACACATCCATTCTAACACATTGTCATTGCACATGCATTTCCTTCATTAGTTAACCCACATGCACTTATCACTTATCATCACCACATATCATATCACTTAATCACTTATCACTTATCATCACCACTTAACCACTTATCATATCATAACCACATATCATATCACTTATCACTTATCACTTAACATAACATCCACCTACTTCACCTACAACATCCACTTCACCTACAACATCCACCTACTTCACCTACAACATCCACCCACTTCACCTACAACATCCACCTACTTCACCTACAACATCCACTTCACCTACAACATCCACCTACTTCACCTACAACATCCACCTACTTCACCTACAAATGACATAGCCATATGTTCCCTCCACTACTCCTATAAATACCCTTGCATTCATTCATTCAATTCACATCTCATTTTCATACACAACACATTACAAACACATTCTCCCTTCCCTAGCCGTGAGCTTCCCATCTCTCCCCTTATAATCCAAACACCATTTTTCCATTCCCCTTCCACTTCTACACCACTCCTCATCCATTTCCATAATCCCCCAAACCTCACCTTAGACCTTGTGCTACAACAACGAGGAAGATAAGAGGGCCTAAACGTTCATACAATTCAAGTTTGAGTTGTTGGAATGTTTAGGTGTTTCTTTGATTTCAAAGTTTAAATTCAATTCTCTTTGTTTTGTACGTATGAGGAATGGAAGAGAAGAGTGCCTAAACGTTCATACAATTCAAGTTTGAGTTGTTGGAATGTTTAGGTGTTTCTTTGATTTCAAAGTTATGAGGAACTAATCCCCCTTTAGCTAGGGGGTGATTCGAAACTATGTTTATATTTGCAATATGAATTGATTAACTTTCGTTGGAATTTCATAAGTTGTTGATTCAATTTGTTTAACCGTTTGATTGATAACTTATTTATGTATGTTTATTAAGAATGCGCGCTTAATTTTCATGCATGAATATGACGCTAGAATATAAGTGAGTTTCACCTAATCGTTATGAACTTATATTCACAAGTAGTGGAGGTTGCTTATAAACAATCGCGTTAAATGAATTCTTGGCACGAGTTTCATGCTCATCATAGTAACGAATGCCTTGTCAACACTTATAGTTTTCATGATGCTTAATGATCTTTGATTGTATCTTTATTGTGCTGTTCACGTAAAGGACTTTTGGAGAATGTTGTGAATTGCGTTGCACTAACCCATCCAATTCATTAACTTAAGGAAAACTTGACGGTTAATTTAAGCGGACCTAATTAACCCGGAGTGTTGAGTTTCATAATTTATCGAAAGACCAACTGAGAATCAATCTTGTATGCAAGTGTAAAATGTGTTGAGAAGAACCCCTTAGCTATTCCATCATCCATATTTTTATCATATTTATATTTACGTTTTGCCTTTAATTACAATTTGTGCATTTTAGTTAATTTTCGTCAAATCAAACCCCCCCCCCTTTACTTTCTTGTTCTTTAATGCTTAGAATTTGTTTAGTTTATGTTTTAAAGTATTTTTGAATTTTTGGTTTGTCTTAGTGTTTTAAACTTTAATTTTGCATTCTTTGAGTCTAGTTTAGTGTTTTAAACTTTATTTTACGTTTTTTTTCCAAGAGATTTGCAATCCCTCCTAATCCCCGGTCCAGAACGATCCCTACTTATACTTATACTACAATTGTCAAAAAGAGGGTTTAATTTGTGTGCATAAAAATCTCGCACCAGTGCTCACCATGCATGCCGTGGGTATGCAATTGCCCTACTTCCTTGTCTTTAAGTTCCATTCCTCTTGTAATGACCAATTCAAGTGCATCTTCGTTCAATTGTTCAAAATGGTCCTGCGCCAACGAATCAATTACATCAATAGCAAAACATGAATGATCATCAAGAGGGTACTTAATAGATTCAGAAAGATTGAAATTAATAACTTCCCCATCAAATTCCATTGTCAAAGTCCCATTGAACACATCAATCTTCGTGCGGGCTGTTTTCATAAATGGGCGGCCAAGAAGAATTGGCAATGACGGGGCATGGTTTGATTCTTCCATTTCCAACACGTAGAAATCCGCCGGAAAGATTAGATGATTAACCTGCACTAAAACATCTTCCAAAACACCCTTTGGATAGGCATTAGATCTATCGGCCAATTGAATAATCACACCATCATTTTTTAACTCACCTAGGTTCATAGATGCATAAATGGAGTACGGCATAACATTAATAGATGCACCTAAGTCTAGCATAGCATGTTCAAACCGATTATTGCCAATAACACAAGGAATCGTAAAACTACCCGGATCTTTGCATTTAGGGGGCAATTTACGTTGCAAGATGGCTGAGACATTCTCACTTACCTTTACAACCTCTTTGTTTGAAATTCTCTTCCTAGTAGTACAAAGTTCTTTTAAAAACTTAGCATACCTCGGAACTTGTTTAATTGCATCCAAAAGTGGTATATTGACTTGTACTTTTCTAAACGTCTCTAAAATGTCCTTTTCAGCCTCCTCCTTCTTTGTTTGCATGAATCTACGAGGAAAAGGTACATTTGGAGGAATAACATTAGAAATAACCGAATTTGGAACATCCTTACCCTTAGAAGCCGAGTGGTGTACTTTGGGTGGCTGCGGCATGGTGTCTCCCATCCTTGCCGTGGCTTGCTCATGCTCCCCCTCTTCAAATTGCAACTTTTCGTCCTCCATTGGGGCTGAATTAGAGGGTTGTGAAGCCGTTCCAACTTGTTTTCCACTTCGCAACATGATTGCTTTCGCAGATTCGAATCCTCCTTTCGGGTTGACCACTGTTGAGCTAGGCAACCTTCCTTGCTCACGAAATTGCCCCATGAATTCGGCAATCTGTCCCACTTGCTTCTCCAAGTTGTCCACCCTCTTGTCTTGGATTTGCCTCTCTTTGTTTTGAGTTTGGACTTCCTGCGTCAAAGTAGTAAGTAATTGAAAAATCTTATCATTTTCACTTGAATTACCTACATTGCTTTGGGCAGGTTGTGCTTGGGCTTGTGGTGGTGCCAACGGCTTTTGATAGAAACCCGGGGGTTGTTGCCTAAATCCGCTTTGTTGTTGACCTTGTTGGGGGTCTCGCCATTTGAAATTCGGATGATCACGCCAACCGGGATTGTAAGTATTAGAGAACGGATCACCACGTGATTGGTATTGGTTGCCATATCCCACGGCATTGAGTGTCTCCCACCCTCCATTCTCGATTAATTGTGGGCACTTGTCTGTAGGGTGTTCTTGCATGGAGCATACGCCACAAGAAGCTACGGTTTTGACTTTTGGACCTTCCACCACCTGAGAAAGCAACGTAGTAAGGTTAGCCATTTGATTTTGAAGTTCGGTTATGGCACTTACCTCATTGACTTGGTGTTGCCGTGGGGTACTCTTCTGTCCAACGCCTTCGTATTGTTGAGCGTTCAATGCTCGATTAGCAATCAAGGACTTTGCAGCCGTGGGGGTCTTGTCCACCAATGCTCCTCCCGCTGAGGCATCTAGCATTTGACGTTCAATAGGTAGAAGTCCCTCGTAAAAGTATTGTAGAAGTAGTTCCTCCTTCATTTGATGCTGTGGACATGAAGCAACAAGAGATTTAAAACGTTCATAATAAGTAGGAAAGGATTCACCTTCATCTTGTTGAATTCCACTTATCCTTTTTCGTAGGAGGATGACTCGAGAAGTTGGGAAAAACTTCTCCAAGTAAGCTCGTTTCATGCTCTCCCATGATGTGACCGTTCCGGGAGCCAACTCGTACAACCAATCTTTCGCTTTCTCTTGGAGAGAAAAGGGAAAGGCCTTCATCTTCAAGATGCTCTCATCCACGTTCACCGGAGTCATGCTTGAGCAAACAACTTCAAACTCCTTCAAGTGCTTGTTCGGATCTTCCATGGACAGCCCATGGTACTTCGGAATGTGATGTAACAGGCTTGACTTCAATTCGAACTCGGCAGTCTTGTCTTGAGCCGCCCTTGGGTATTGGATGCACAAGGGTGCGGCATTGGCCAATCCCGAAGCGGAAAGCTCCTTGATTGTTCGGTTGTCCGCTGCCATGTCTTCCACTTCCTCTTCAAATTCAGAAACGGACTCGGAACTTGCACTTGATTCACTAGGTTCCGGGTTCTTCCTCTTACGTCTCAACTCACGCTCAAAATCGTCGTCAAAGTTTAAAATATGTTCGTGAACCGGATTAGAACTCCGAGTCATAAACAAGTACCTAAAACAAGAAACAAAATAACATAAGAATCTGATCTAATAAGAAAAACGAAAATAACAATCCAAGGGATTAGCAAAGTTGCTAATCCCCGGCAACGGCGCCAAAATTTGGTGCGAAAATTAACTTAACACACAAATTAACCCTCTTTTGACAATTGTAGCATATAAATAAGTAGGGATCGTTCTAAACCGGGGATTAGGAGGGATTGCTAAATCACTTGGAAACTGACTCAAAAACGTAAAACAAAGGTTAAAACACTAAACTAGACTCAAATAATGCAAAGCTAAACAATAAAAACACTAAAACAAACCCAAAGACTCAAAACAGCCCCAAAACACTCAAAACTGCCTTAAAAACACTTTCTGGGCAGTTTTGAGCACTTTCACTAATTTGGACGAATTTGGGTAACAACTTGAATCAAAACACTCAAAAACACAATCTAAAACATATTCTAACTAATTAGACACTCTAAGACACTTGGGGATTTGGTTTTTGACGAAAATCAAACAAACAAAACAAATATGTAAAATAGGCAGATTCTGACGAAATTGGTGAAATTAAGTGGATGGTGAGATGGCTAGGAGGTTTTTCTCCACACATGGCATACTTGCATACAAAATAATCTCCAGTTGCTTATTCGATGAATTTATGAACCTCAACACCCCAAGTTAATTAGGTACGCTTAAATTAACTCTCAGATTTCCCTTAGGTCATTGAATTGAATGGAATTAGCGCATTGCAATCAAATTATTCCTTAAAAGTTTTCTATATGAAAGCGCATGATAGAAAGACAATCAAAGATCATTAGGTTCTATGGAAATCATAGGTGTTGACGAGGCATTCGTAACTATGAAAGCGCATGATACTTATACCAAGAATTTACTTAACATAATTGCGACCAACAATCTTAACTACTCATGGATGTGAGTTCCCAACGATTAGGTGAAGTTCCCTCATATCCTAGCATCATGTTTATGCATGCAAATCAAGCGTGCACTCTCAATTCATATACATAAGCAAGTTTTAATTAAAATAGATAAGTAAATTGAATTCATCATTCATGAAATCACAACTGAAAATAATCAAATCATCATGCAAATATAACCATGGTTTCGAAATTCCCCCCTAGCCAAAGGGGGGATTAGTTCCTCATGCTTGCACAACAAAAAGTATTGAATTTAAACATGGAAATCATAAGAAAGAATACACCTAAATGCTCAGCAATTCCAAGATGGATTCGATGCACAGATTGGCTCCTCTTCCTCCTCCTTGCTGCGGCACAAAGTTAGGGTGATGGAATTGGTGGTTTTGGATGGTGTTTTCTAGTTTGGAGGGATGGAGGATGGTTGATTATGGTGGGAAGGGTGCGGCAGAGATGTATGGATGTGTAGGGAGGTCTATGGAGGCTTAGAATGGAGAATGGAGGTGCGGCACAAGGGTTTCTGAATAGCATAAGGGGGTAGTACGAATTTGTGGCTGAAAATATGTTTATATAGTCCTAGGGTTTATTAGATTAGGGTTTACTTAGCAGATTTGGTGGATTAGGGCCCTAGAATTCGGCCATAGTGATTCAAATCCACTTAGGAGAAGGTTTTGGCCCACATAGTTCTATAAACTGATTTGTATACCCAAATCCACAAGGATTAGGCCTTGGAATTCAGAATCCCAAAGGGATTGGGCCTAGGAAGGTGCGGCTGATTTAGGGGGAAGGGTAGCTTGCCTTGCAAGGCAAGGTAAAGCCTTCTAGAAAGGTTTGGGCGCCACTTTTCTAGGGTTTCTAGAAAGAATAGGTTTTGTGGCAGATTTGGGCCTTCTAGACTAGGATGCTTCTAGAAATAGGTTCTAGAATGATCCATTTAGGTCCCCATGTAATTAGGAGTAAGACATGATAAGGTTTGGATAGGATAAGATGAGATAAGGTTTGGATAATGTTTTGGATAATTGGATAATGTTAGATAAGGTTTTGGATAATGTTGGATAAGGTTGGATAAGGTTTTGGATAATGTTTCCTCTTTTCTTGCACTTTCCTTATCCACTTTGTCCTTAGCTTAGTTCCTTCCTCTTCTTATCACATTTCCACCTTCTTAAAGTCCAAATTCGTCCATCCATGTTAGCCCACATGCAAGCTCACCACCTAGTGTCCAAAA
Organism: Pyrus communis; assembly: GCF_963583255.1. Lineage (NCBI taxonomy): Eukaryota > Viridiplantae > Streptophyta > Magnoliopsida > Rosales > Rosaceae > Pyrus > Pyrus communis. The sequence goes on from NC_084811.1 coordinate 15,388,193, forward strand.
TAGCTCCAAAATGCACCAAAATGCACTTTCTTGATACTTTAACCCATAGGACCTACAAACACACGAAATTGAGTTGTAATACGACATTAACTAAGAAATAATAGCACAAATGCACAAGAATAAGCTAGTTAAGTCGCCTAAATATGCTCCTATCACACTTCCAGAGAAGGGACCACTCCTGCAAAGATTGAACAAAGAAACAGATAACAGGAGGAAGCTCAGACCTTCGGGGGAAACCAAAAGAACCATCCTGCTGCCCAGTTCAAGAAGTAGCACAAAGGAAAATCAACGATGGGCAGAAACCAGTTCAAGAGTAAGCTTGTGGAATCACAAAGATCAAAAGCCTCAATGCAATTACCAAGGAGAAGATGGAATTTACACTCTATAACCAGATTTGCGTCTCTAAACTCTTCTCTTTGTTAATTACATTTTGCCATGTTTAGTATGTTTAAGTGCTTTTTGTGAGTTTACTTATGTTTTGTGTGAATCTATGCTTAAAACATTGAGGACAATGTTTGATTTAAGTGTGGGGGGGTAACTAAGTATATTTAATGCAAATTCGTGGGATTCTATCACCCATTACTTCAAATGTTGTTCCTTGCTGTTTTAAGGTGTTTTTAAGTTGTTTTAGAGTGTTTTTAGTGTGTTTTGTTTTATAACTCCGAAAATCACATAAAAATTTGAAAAACATGTTTTAAAAAGCCTAAAAAGAGTGTTTTGAGTCGTTTTTGTGTGTTTGTGTCTTAGGGTACCTTCCAACAAAATGATAAGGATTTGGTTTGTAATTGCATGACTGTTAAAAAGAGTTATGAACATAGAGAAAAGTTTGAATTACTCTTGGTATATGCTTGGTTATGGTTATAATGTATGACTTCACATGCAATCATAAAAGAAAAAAATTCGTTTTTGTAACATGCTTGAGGGAAGGAACTCAAACAAACGCTACAACCCTGAGAGACTTGAGCCTATAACGTTCTTTGGAGAGTATAATCTGTGATTTCTTGTTTTCTAAAGTCGTTGCATGATCTCATTATTCTTTGCTTGGTTACTACTTAGAAGGCGTTTCATCATATAGTTCCAAATGCTAGAACTCATGCCCATTTCATTCAAAGCATGTTATTGATTTGCATAACACATATTCAAGAAGAAGTTGTGTAGTGACCACCACCATAGCCAAATAGCCTTACTTCCCATACTTCGTATATGTTGTAAGTTTTAACCCCGTTGAGCCTCGTTTTGCCTTTATTCCTTGTTTACCCACATCACCCCTTACCTAGCTTAGAGTAGGACTTTCCTATACCCTTGTTCTTAAAGTTTAGTGAGCATGACTTAAATGAATTCCTTTTGAGTTACATTATGCAAGAAAATGAGTGTGGGGGAGTAAAAGTTTGTTCTTACGTTTATATGTATGTTTTGAGATTCAAAAGAAAAAGAAGAAAAGAAAAGAAAAAAAAAAAAAAAAAAAAAAAAAGGAATGAAAATAAGTAAGAATGAACTCACGAGCGTTGATGGTTGAAGAAAGGGTCCAAAAAGTTGAATATGGCCCTAAGTTTTGTGTGATTTTCCCTTGGGTGTTCAAAGTTGACTTCTGCGTTCTTAAGGGAATTCTAAGTGCCTAATTCAATACTTTGCTCACTATTGCTTTAAGAATGTTTGTTTATCCTTCACCTTTCATTGTTAGCCAAAACCCTAGCCCCGTTACTACCCTTTGACTTCTATATTGAGTGTTATGTATTTCAATTGTGGAGTTTGAACTTGGTATGAGCTTATGGTGTCACTGGTTCTCGCGTCTAAGTAGTAGCATTCCATTCATGAGATCATATCTAAACATGCTTATTAACTCCAGAAAATGCTTTCCTTATTATAACATATGTGAGTGTTCGTCTACATGTTTACATCAATCTTCTCACATATACCTAGTGTAGGGTGTGTAGTCAGAAAATCTGTGTGAAAAACGAGAGTACATCTAGTAAGAAATTGAGGGAATTCTCTAAAGGCATGTTACTACATTTGAAATGTGTTTTAATTGCTTAATTGTGAACTAGTATGTGGTGACTATGATTAAGAATGTACTTAAGTGTAAAGATGGCTTAAATCTGTGAGAATAATGATTTTTAACTTGTCATGTGCATTGGAAGTCCCTGATACGATTGTTGGAAGGTGTAGGTTGTGTTTTGTTCTTTTTGTTTTGTTTTTCTGTTTTGCTCGAGGACTAGCAAAAGCTAAGTGTGGGGGTATTTGATAGGAGCATATTTATGCAACTTAAATGGCTTGTTCTCGTACATTTACGTTATGTTTCTTTAGTTATTTTAGTACTTTAAGCTATTTTCGTGTGTTTGTAGGTCCAAAGGGCTAAAGGAGCAAAAAGATGCATTTTGGAGACTTTTGGAGCACTTTTGGGCTAAGGACGGATAGCTTATGCTTGAAGCCAAAGTGTTGGACGAAATTGAAGACCTAATTGGAGCCAAAGTGTTGGAACCTTGTTCTCTTTAGTTTTAGGACATTTAAACCTTTCCTAATCCCAATCATGCCATGCATAACACACATCCATTCTAACACATTGTCATTGCACATGCATTTCCTTCATTAGTTAACCCACATGCACTTATCACTTATCATCACCACATATCATATCACTTAATCACTTATCACTTATCATCACCACTTAACCACTTATCATATCATAACCACATATCATATCACTTATCACTTATCACTTAACATATCATCCACCTACTTCACCTACAACATCCACCTACTTCACCTACAACATCCACTTCACCTACAACATCCACCTACTTCACCTACAACATCCACCTACTTCACCTACAACATCCACTTCACCTACAACATCCACCTACTTCACCTACAACATCCACCTACTTCACCTACAAATGACATAGCCATATGTTCCCTCCACTACTCCTATAAATACCCTTGCATTCATTCATTCATGGACATCTCATTTCATACACAACACATTACAAACACATTCTACCTTCCCTAGCCGTGAGCTTCCCATCTCTCCCCTTATAATCCAAACACCATTTTTCCATTCCCTTCCACTTCTCCACCACTCCTCTTCCATTCCACACTTCCATCCCCCAAACCAATTATCCCTAGACCTTATGCTACAATAAAGAGGAAGAGAAGAGAGCCTAAACGTTCATACAATTCAAGTTTGAGTTGTTGGAATGTTTAGGCGTTTCTTTGATTTCAATGTTTAATTTCAATTCTCTTTGTTTTGTATGAGGAACTAAACCCCCCTTTAGCTAGGGGGTGATTCGAAATATATGTTTATGCTTGCATTTTGATTTGATTACTTCTAATTACGTTTCATAAGTTGTGAATTCAACTTGTTTAACTGTTTTATTGATAACCTATTTATGTATGTTTATTGAGAGTGCACACTTAATTTTCATGCATGAATTTGACGCTAGAATATAAGTGAATTTCACCTAATCGTTATGAACTTATATTCACAAGTAGTGGAGGTTGCTTATAAACAATCGCGTTAAACGAATTCTTGGCATAAGTTTCATGCGTATTCCATAGTAACGAATGTCTCGTCAAAACTTATAATCTTCATAGAGCGTAATGATTCTTGCTTGTATCTCTATTATGCAATCATGTATGGGACTTGTGGGGAATGTTTTGGGTTGTCGTATGCAATCATCCAATTCAATAACGTTAGGAAGATTTGAAGGTTAATTTAAGCGGATCTAATTAACTTGGAGTGTTGAGAATTAATGATTTATTGAAATGCAATTGGAAATCATTTTATTATGCAAGTGTAACATGTGTGGAGATGAACCCCTTGGCTAGCATCCATTCATCCATACTTTCATCATATTCATATTTACATTCTGTCTAGTTTATTAACTTGTTTCGTTATTTCAATTTTTGTCAAGTCCTAAACCCCCCTTTACTTTCTTGTTCTTTAATGCTTAGAATCTGTTTAGTTTATGTTTTAAAGTATTTTTTTTGTTTTTTGGTTTGTCTTAGTGTTTTAAACTTTAATTTTGCATTCTTTGAGTCTAGTTTAGTGTTTTAAACTTTATTTTACGTTTTTGAGTCAGTTTCCAAGAGATTTGCAATCCCTCCTAATCCCCGGTCCAGAACGATCCCTACTTATACTTATACTACAAATCGACAAAAAGAGGGTTTAATTTGTGTGCGTATAAATCTCGCATCAGTCAGAAACTGCCTAGTTAGTGTTTTTAGGCAGTTTTGAGTCTTTTGAACTTGTTTTGAGTCCTTTGAGTCTTTGTGAACGTTTTTAACTTTGTTTTTATGTTTTTGAGTCAAATCCAAGTGATTAACAATCCCTCCTAATCCCCGGTCCAGAACGATCCCTACTTATACATATACTACAATTTGACGAAAAGAGGGTTTAATTTGTGTGCGTATAAATCTCGTAATGCTTATTTATAGGTGAAATGGGGGGAACATGACAGCTAGGAGGGAATGTGGCTGCATGTTTGAATGATTAAAGGATGCATGTGGGTTGGAATTGCATGTGCAATGAATATGTGGCTGCATGTGCAAGGGGACAATCTGAAAATGCATGTGAAAGCATGTGTTGGCTGCAATGATGAAATGGATGGGAGTGCATGTGGCTTAATTAATTAAAGGGAGTGCATGTGCAATGTTTTAAAGGATGGAATGCATGTGAATATGATGGAAATCTGATATGGTGATGGGAGATGCATGTGGCTGATTTATGCATGTGAATGCATGTGGCTACAATGGATTAGGAATCCTTCAATTTCGTCCATTCCTTTTGCTCCAAACATAAGCTATCCATTCCAAGTCCAATTTTGCTCCAAAATGCTCCAAAATGCATCTTTTTGCTTCCTTAGCCACATGAACCTAAAAACACACGAAAATGGCTTAAAAGCCAAAAACAACTATGAATTAACAATATAAATGCACGAAAACAAGCTAAGTAAGTCGCCTAAATATGCTCCTATCAATATGCTCAATTAAATTCAAGTTCGCCAATAGATTATATTCAAATTCTTAATGAAATAAATTCTTTGGCGCAGGGGTCACAAAATCAAGCCAAGGAGGCTCAACAAGAAGCATATTGGCAACCATATGAGGAGTTCAATACAACACCTATGCAGCCACCACAACCTCCCCCACAACAATTCCAATCAAGTTCAAGTATGTCTATGGATAATGATAAAAATTTTCAATTACTAACCACTTTGACGCAGGACGAACAAAATCAAGACAAGAAGTTGGGTAAATTGGACGAGCAATTTGGGCAGATTATGGAGTTCATGAAACAAATTCAAGAGCAAAGTGAACTTTCCAACTCAACTATTGAAAACTCGAAGGAAGATTTTGAAATCCATAATGCTATCACTTTGGGAAGTGCTATGGAGGTTGGAGCTGACCTAAAAATGTCCAAACATAGCCTAGAAGTGGATGAAGAGCTGCTAATTGAGGAGGAGGAAGAAGACATGCACACGGCAAGGGTAGAACAACCCTTGCCGCAGCCCCCTAAGCCCTCTAAACCACCCACCACCAGTAAGGACGTCCCAATTCCATGTTATTCTGATGTTATTCCACCCAATGTCCCTTTTCCTAGCAGGTTTTTGATTCCCAACCAAGAAGAGAGTAAAAAGGACATCGTGGAAGCCTTCCCAAAGGTGCAAAATGCTATTCAAATTCTTGGTGCAACACAGCAAGTTTTAGATGGTGTTGAATTCTTCAAAGGACTTTGTACACCAAGAAGAATGATTCAAGAGAAGGTAGTGGCTGGAGAAGATGTAGAAGGCATCAAAGAGGACATATTTGAAACCACAATTCCCAAGGAAGTTGGATTTTATGACACGGGACAAGTCATAACTTTCGAAGGGGTGTTTATTCTGGAGTTCATTTTGGAGCACACAGGTAAGCCGCCTCCCCGAATTTCAATTTTCTTTTATACTAACATGTGGTTAATGATTCAGGCACCCAATCTGGAATTTAAACTATTACCGGATCATTTCAAGTATCACCGCCCATTCAAAGATAAATTCCATGCCGTTTGATTTTATTTATAAAAGAAAAAAAAAAAAAAAAGAAAAAAAAGAAAAAAAAAAAAAAAGATACTAAACATGGAGAAAGGTGGAGCTTCACAAAGGTTGTTTACGTGAAGCCCCACTACGAGGCGCAGAAGCGGAAGGCATAGAAGCGGGAGGCATCGAAGCGGAAGGCATCGGAGCGGGAGGCATCGGAGCTAGAGCATTCCAGGCTTCAATACTTGGCCAAGCGCTGGATGACCCAGGAAAAAGGTGCCTCTGGAGATAAGACGCAAGCCTTTGACGGTCACTGTGAATTCGACCCTCAGATTCTTGCAGCTCATCAAGCTTCCTCTTCATCCCCGACGAATAGTTATTTGCAAGTGATAGGAGCATATTTATGCGACTTAAATGGCTTGTTCTCGTACATTTACGTTATGTTTCTTTAGTTATTTTAGTACTTTAAGCTATTTTCGTGTGTTTGTAGGTCTAAAGGGCTAAAGGAGCAAAAAGATGCATTTTGGAGACTTTTGGAGCACTTTTGGGCTAAGGACGGATAGCTTATGCTTGAAGCCAAAGTGTTGGACGAAATTGAAGACCTAATTGGAGCCAAAGTGTTGGAACCTTGTTCTCTTTAGTTTTAGGACATTTAAACCTTTCCTAATCCCAATCATGCCATGCATAACACACATCCATTCTAACACATTGTCATTGCACATGCATTTCCTTCATTAGTTAACCCACATGCACTTATCACTTATCATCACCACATATCATATCACTTAATCACTTATCACTTATCATCACCACTTAACCACTTATCATATCATAACCACATATCATATCACTTATCACTTATCACTTAACATATCATCCACCTACTTCACCTACAACATCCACCTACTTCACCTACAACATCCACTTCACCTACAACATCCACTTACTTCACCTACAACATCCACTTCACCTACAACATCCACCTACTTCACCTACAACATCCACCTACTTCACCTACAAATGACATAGCCATATGTTCCCTCCACTACTCCTATAAATACCCTTGCATTCATTCATTCATGGACATCTCATTTCATACACAACACACCACAAACACTTCCATTCATTCTCTTTGCCGTGAGTTCCCTTGTAATCCAAACACCATTTTTCCATTTCCCTATTAATCCAAACACCACTCCCCAAACTATTCACACCATCAAACTATCCTTAGACCTTGTGCTACAACAACGAGGAAGAGAAGAGTGCCTAAACGTTCATACAATTCAAGTTTGAGTTGTTGGAATGTTTAGGTGTTTCTTTGATTTCAATGTTTAAATTCAATTCTCTTTGTTTGTACGTATGAGGAATGGAAGAGAAGAGTGCCTAAACGTTCATACAATTCAAGTTTGAGTTGTTGGAATGTTTAGGTATTTCTTTGATTTCAAAGTTATAATAAACTAAACCCCCTTTAGCTAGGGGTGATTCGAAATATATGTTTATGCTTGCATTTTGATTTGATTAATTCTAATTGCGTTTCATAAGTTGTGGTTCAATTTGTTTAACCGTTTGATTGATAACTTATTTATGAATGTTTATTAAGAATGCGCGCTTAATTTTCATGCATCAATATGACGCTAGAATATAAGTGAGTTTCACCTAATAGTTACGAACTTATATTCACAAGTAGTGGAGGTTGCTTATAAACAATCGCGTTAAATAAATTCTTGGCATAAGTTTCATGCGTAGTCCATAGTAACGAATGCCTCGTCAACACTTAAAGTTTTCATGATGCTTAATGATCTTTGATTGTATCTTTATTGTGCTTTTCACGTAAAGGACTTTTGGAGAATGTTGTGAATTGCGTTGCGCTAACCCATCCAATTCATTAACTTAAGGAAAACTTGACGGTTAATTTAAGCGGACCTAATTGACCCGGGGCGTTGAGAATTAATGATTTGTTGAAATGCAATTGGAAATCATTTTATTATGCAAGTATAACATATGTGGAGATGAACCCCGTAGCTAACTTTCCATCCATTTGTTCTTTCTTTTCTTGTTTCTGTTTTCATGTTTAATTTAACTTGTTATTCAATTATGTTAAACATGTGAAACTAATTTCTTTTTAGTTAGAGGCGAATTTGAAGCCATGGACATATGTTGGTTATGATTTGATTTACTCCAGTTATGAATTCATGAACTTTAGATGTGGGTTACTTTTCTGTTTTGATTAAGAACTTGTTTATGTATGTGGGTTGAGGGTCGACACTTAATTTGCATGCCTAAGATTTGATGCTAGGATATAAGGGAATTTCACCTAATCGTTATGAACTTATATTCATGAGTAGTAAAAATCGCTAGTCACGATTGTGTTTAGTAAACCCTAGGCTGGATTAACATGCGTATTCCATAGTTATGAATGCCTAGTCAATGTTTATGATTTCCGTTGAACTTAATGATCTTTGTTGAATGTCTCTATCATGCGTATTCCATGTGAGAGACTTTGATTAGGAATAATTTGGTTGTAATGCGTATCCCATTCAATCCAATGAATCTAGGGAAATCTGAAGGTTAATTTAAGCGGACCTAATTAACTTGGAGCATTGTCATTCATCGTTTGTTGAAGTCATAACTGGGAGTTAAATTATATGCTTATGTTCATGTGTGGATAAGGAACCCTCTAACTAGTTTTTCTTCATTTTATTCCATCAATTTCGTTTGTACAATCTGTTTTGTTTCCAAGTTTCTATTTTAGTTTAATTTCGTCCAAAACCAATCCCCCATTTATTTTAAAGTGTTAGGTTAGTTAGAAATACATTTATTTTGTGTTTTTACGTTTTTTTGAGTCAAATCCAAGTGATTAACAATCCCTCCTAATCCCCGGTCCAGAACGATCCCTACTTATACATATACTACAATTTGACGAAAAGAGGGTTTAATTTGTGTGCGTATAAATCTCGCATCAGCAAGCACATGCAAACTTCTATTTTCGTACTTAAGCTGCTGGATCTCTTGCTTAAGTCTTTCCACCTCTGCCATCAACGATTCCACTTGGCGGGACCGAGCAAGCAGGCGTAGGCCCATGTTGGACACAGAGCTCGCACACTGAACACTAAGTGTGAGGGACTCTTGAACGGCCAACTCATCGGACCGTCCTGATATCAGCCTACTATCTTTTGGAGTGAGGAGGTTCCTAGCTACTATTGTAGCTGTTGTGGCGTCCTGCATCACAGAGTCTTCACCTGAAAGAGGACCGTTAGAAGATAAAAAAGAAGGACGCCATACATTACCTTGACGGGGCGCAACCAGATCGCTGCTGAGACTCAAATCTAAGCTAAGGTTCGATGAGTTTGCCATTTTTTTCAAAAGTGTTCAAAGAGAATGGGTGGATGGAGTTAAATTTCGAAGGGCCGGAGACGATTTTCAAGAATGGGAGATCTTCAGAGTGTGTTTGTTGTGGTGATCGATAGCTCTATAAAAAGCCAAGGCGACGCGTCCACCGATTCAAAGAGCCGGATTTTCCGGCGTAATTTAGGCGACGCGTTCTCGGCTTTTCAGAAGACGTGTTCAACTTTGTCAAAAGATTTCTTCTTTTCAGAAAACACGTGGAGGCCATCATCATAACTACACATCTTTAGCCGACAAGCGCAAAGTTCGGCGACGCTTTCTCTGCTTTTCAGAAAACGCGTGCAGCTTTGTCAAAAGGAGCCGCATCTGCACTACCACGTGTCGTTCAAAGAGAAGGGGCGTCGTTCAGAAATCGAAGGGGCGCCTGCTCAGAAATCGAAGAGGCGTATTCAAAGATCGAAGAGGCGCCACTATTTCAAAAAGCCGGATTTGCGGGATCAAAACGTTTGTCGACAAGGGTAAAAAGTACCACCACTTGCTATTATCTCTATATATGTCGACCTTCATTTTTTAATGGCAAGGCAGACCTGAAGAAAATGCCCAACTCTCCCTCACCTCTGAGGGCACACTCCCAGCAAAGCCTTTCGAAATACTCATTTTTTTCTTCTTCCCCAAAGATGATACCAGATGCCTGGAGTACAGATGACCCAGGAGGAAACGGCACAACAAATACATGTGCTGATTCATTCACCGCTTCTTCAAAAGCAAAGGTATCTCATATCATCAAGGTCAAAAGCACAAGTATCTCATATCATGCTCTTTCCCTGTCTTTTTCTTTGTCCTTGTTCTTACTCGCATGGCAAAGTAAAAGAAGCAATCAGCCGGCACTTGGAGTCAGTCTTCCGATCTGGAGCCAACTGGCTGGAATCTATTCCTGATTGCTTACCTAGCGTTGCTCTCGAGTAGTCATCTTCAACGGTTGATACACTTCCGGAGAAGGGACCACTTCTGCAAAGGGGAGCGAGTAAGGCAAGTGAAAATGATACATTGAAGCATGTGGAGACAAACATAGGCTGAGTTATCCTCCAACCCTTTTCATTACGAATTGGAAAGATTGAACAAAGAAACAGACCAAAGGGGTAAGCTCAGACCTTCGGGGAAGACCAAAAGAATCCTCCAGCCCAGTAGCACAAAGGAAAATCAATGATGGGCGGCAATGATAGGAGCATATTCATGCAACTTAAATAGCTTGTTCTCGTACATTTACGTTATGTTTCTTTAGTTATTTTAGTACTTTAAGCTATTTTCGTGTGTTTGTAGGTCCAAAGGGCTAAAGGAGCAAAAAGATGCATTTTGGAGACTTTTGGAGCACTTTTGGGCTAAGGACGGATAGCTTATGCTTGAAGCCAAAGTGTTGGACGAAATTGAAGACCTAATTGGAGCCAAAGTGTTGGAACCTTGTTCTCTTTAGTTTTAGGACATTTAAACCTTTCCTAATCCCAATCATGCCATGCATAACACACATCCATTCTAACACATTGTCATTGAACATGCATTTCCTTCATTAGTTAACCCACATGCACTTATCACTTATCATCACCACATATCATATCACTTAATCACTTATCACTTATCATCACCACTTAACCACTTATCATATCATAACCACATATCATATCACTTATCACTTATCACTTAACATAACATCCACCTACTTCACCTACAACATCCACTTCACCTACAACATCCACCTACTTCACCTACAACATCCACCCACTTCACCTACAACATCCACCCACTTCACCTACAACATCCACCTACTTCACCTACAACATCCACCCACTTCACCTACAACATCCACCTACTTCACCTACAACATCCACTTCACCTACAACATCCACCTACTTCACCTACAACATCCACCTACTTCACCTACAAATGACATAGCCATATGTTCCCTCCACTACTCCTATAAATACCCTTGCATTCATTCATTCAAAAACATCTCATTTCATACACAACACACCACAAACACATCCCTTTCTCTCTTAGCCGTGAGTCTCCCTTAGAATCCAAAAACCATCTTTCCATTTCCATCACTCCTCACTCCATTCCACACTTCCATTCCCCCAAACCAACTATCCTTAGACCTTATGCTACAATAAAGAGGAAGAGAAGAGGGCCTAAACGTTCATACAATTCAAGTTTGAGTTGTTGGAATGTTTAGGTGTTTCTTTGATTTCAATGTTTAATTTTAATTCTCTTTGTTTTGTATGAGGAACTAAACCCCCCCTTAGCTAGGGGGTGATTCGAAATATATGTTTATGCTTGCATTTTGATTTGATTACTTCTAATTGCATTTCATAAGTTGTTGATTCAATTTGTTTAACCGTTTGATTGATAACTTATTTATGTATGTTTATTAAGAATGCGCGCTTAATTTTCATGCATGAATATGACGCTAGAATATAAGTGATTTTCACCTAATCGTTATGAACTTATATTCACAAGTAGTGGAGATTGCTTATAAACAATCGCGTTAAATGAATTCTTGGCACGAGTTTCATGCTCATCATAGTAACGAATGCCTCGTCAACACTTATAGTTTTCATAATGCTTAATGATCTTTGATTGTATCTTTATTGTGCTGTTCACGTAAAGGACTTTTGGAGAATGTTGTGAATTGCGTTGCGCTAACCCATCCAATTCATTAACTTAAGGAAAACTTGACGGTTAATTTAAGCGGACCTAATTAACTTGGAGTGTTGAGAATTAATGATTTATTGAAATGCAATTGGAAATCGTTTTATTATGCAAGTATAACATGTATGGAGATGAACCCCTTAGCTAGCATTCATCCATTCAATTCCATCACATTCATATTTACATTCTGTCTAGTTTATTAACTTGTTTCGTTATTTCAATTTTCGTAAAACCTAAACCCCCCTTTACTTTCTTGTTCTTTAATGCTTAGAATCTGTTTAGTTTATGTTTTAAAGTATTTTTGAATTCTTTGAGTCTAGTTTAGTGTTTTATATTGTGTTTTTATGTTTTTGAGTCAAATCCAAGTGATTAACAATCCCTCCTAATCCCCGGTCCAGAACGATCCCTACTTGCACATATACTACAATTTGACGAAAAGAGGGTTTAATTTGTGTGCGTATAAATCTAGCATCAGGCAACCAGTTCGAGAGTAAGCCTGTGGAATCATCAAGATCAAGCCTCAATGCAATCAACAAAGAGAAGATGGAATTTACACTCCATAACCAGATTTGCGTCCCTAAACTCTTCTCTTTGTTAATTACATTTTGCCATGTTTAGTATGTTTAAATGCTTTTGGTGTGTTTACTTATGTTTTGTGTGAATCTATGCTTAAAACATTGAGGACAATGTTTGATTTAAATGTGGGGGGGGGGGGGGTAACTAAGTATATTTAATGCAAATACGTGGGATTTTATCCACCATAACTTCTAATGTTGTTCCTTGCTGTTTTAAGGTGTTTTTAAGTTGTTTTAGAGTGTTTTAGTGTGTTTTGTTTTATAATTCGAAAATCCCATAAAAATTTGAAAAATTGTTTTGAAAAACCCAAAAAGAGTTGTTTTAAAAGTCGTTTTTGTGTGTTTGTGTCTTAGGGTACCTTCCAACACAATGATAAGGATTTGGTTTATAATTGCATGACGGTTAGAAAGAGTTATAAACATAGAGAAAAGTTTGATTTACTCTTGGTATATGCTTGGTTATGGTTATAATGTATGACTTCACATGCAATCATAAAAGAAAAATTCGTTTTTGTAACATGCTTGAAGGAAGAAACTCAAACAAACGCTACATCCCTGTGAGACTCGAGCCATTACTTTCTTTGGAGAGTTATTTTCTGTGATTCTTTATTTTCTAAAGTTGTTGCATGATCTCATTATTCCTTGCTTGGTTGCTACTTAGAATGCAATTGTATCATGATAGAACTAAATGCTAGAACTCATGCCCATTTCATTCAAAGCATGTTATTGATTTGCATAACACATATTCAAGAAGAAGTTGTGTAGTGACCACCACCATAGCCAAATAGCCTTACTTCCCATACTTCGTATATGTTGTAAGTTTTAACACCGTTGAGCCTTGTTTAGCCTTTATTCTTTGTTTACCCACATTTTCCTCACCTAGCCTAGTTTAGGACAATCCCCACCCTTGTTCTTAAAAGATAGTGAGCATGACTTAATGATGCGAGAATTATACGCGCACAAATTAAACCCTCTTTTCGTCAAATTGTAGTATATGTATAAGTAGGGATCGTTCTAGACTGGGGATTAGGAGGGATTGTTAACCACTTGGATTTGACTCAAAAACGTAAAATAACAATATGAAACACTATACTAGACTCAAAGAATGCAAAACGAAACTTTAAAACACTAAGATAAACCAAAAGACTCAAAACAACACAAACACACTCATATCTGCCTAAAAACCACTTTCTGGGCAGATTTGAGCACAAACACAAATTTGGACGAAATTAAGTAATAACTTGACTCAAGAACGTAAAATAAAGTTTAAAACACTAAACTAAACTCAAAGAATGCGAAGCTAAACGCTTAAAACACTAAAACAAATCAAAAGACTCAAACATCACCCAAAACACTCAAAACTGCCTTAAAATCACTTTCTGGGCAGTTTTGAGCACTTTGGTGAATTTGGATGAAATTGGGAAATAAATTGAATCAAAACACTTTAAAACATAAACTAAACAAATTCTAAGTAAATTAGACAATAAAGAACAAGAAAGTAAAGGGGGGGGTTTAGTTTTGGACGAAATTAACTAAAATGCACAGATTCAAATTAAAACAGATAGTAAAGATGAAATTGATGAAATGGAATGAATGGGAACCTAGCTAAGGGGTTCATCTCCATACATGTTACACTTGCATAATAAAATGATTTCCAATTGCATTTCAATAAACCATGAATTCTCAACGCTCCAAGTTAATTAGGTCCGCTTAAATTAACTTTCAAATCTTCCTAACGTTATTGGATTGGATGATTGCATACGACAACCCAAAACATTCCCCACAAGTCCTCTACATGATTGCATAATAGAGATACAAGCAAGAATCATTACGATCTATGAAAATTATAAGTGTTGACGAGGCATTCGTTACTATGGAATACGCATGAAACTTATGCCAAGAATTCGTTTAACGCGATTGTTTATAAGCAACCTCCACTACTTGCGAATACAAGTTCGTAACTATTAGGTGAAACTCACTTATATTCTAGCGTCATATTCATGCATGAAAATTAAGCGCGCATTCTCAATAAACATACATAAATAAGTTATCAATCAAACGGTTAAACAAATTGAATCCACAATTTATGAAACGCAATTAGAAGTAATCAAATCAAAATGCAAGCATAAACATATATTTCGAATCCCCCCCTAGCCAAGGGGGGGTTTAGTTCCTCATAACTTTGAAATCAAAGAAACACCTAAACATTCCAACAACTCAAACTTGAATTGTATGAACGTTTAGGCACTCTTCTCTTCCATTCCTCATACGTACAAAACAAAGAGAATTGAATTTAAACATTGAGATCAAAGAAACACCTAAACATTCCAACAACTCAAACTTGAATTGTATGAACGTTTAGGCACTCTTCTCTTCCTCGTTGTTGTATCACAAGGTCTAAGGTGAGTTTTGGGATAGTGTGAAGTGTTTTGGAGGGATGGGGAGTGGTTGGAGTGGTGTTTTGGATGATTTTCTGAATATGGACGAATTGAATGAGAATGAATGCAATGGATGCTTATTTATAGGTGAAATGGGGGGAACATGACAGCTAGGAGGGAATGTGGCTGCATGTTTGAATAATTAAAGGATGCATGTGGGTTGGAATTGCATGTGCAATGAATATGTGGCTGCATGTGCAAGGGGACAATCTGAAAATGCATGTGAAAGCATGTGTTGGCTGCAATGATGAAATGGATGGGAGTGCATGTGGCTTAATTAATTAAAGGGAGTGCATGTGCAATGTTTGAATGTGGTGGTGAATGTGGCTGATTTGATTTATGGAAGATGCATGTGGATTAAAGGTGAGTGAATGATTATGGAATGCAATCTGAAATGGGAGATGGAATGGGATGTTTTGCATGTGAATTAAAGAGTAAATGCATGTGAATTAAAGAGTGAATGCATGTGCAATGACAGCTAGGTTGAATATGCATGTGGAATGGCTGATTTATTTGAAGATGCATGTGCAATGAAGTGGAATGACAGCTAGGTTATGATGATGAATGCATGTGGCTGATTTAATTGAATAGGAAAGCATGTGGATTTAATGGTTTAAAGGGTGAATGCATGTGGATGCATGTGTTGATGAATGGGATTAGGAAAGGTTTAAATGTCCTAAAACTAAAGGGAACAAGTTTCCAACACTATGGTCTTCAATTAGGTCTTCAATTTCGTCCAACACTTTGGCTCCAAGCATAAGCTATCCATCCTTAGCCCAAAAGTGCTCCAAAAGTCTCCAAAATGCATCTTTTTGCTCCTTTAGCCCTTTGGACCTACAAACACACGAAAATAGCTTAAAGTACTAAAATAACTAAAGAAACATAACGTAAATGCATGAGAACAAGCCATTTAAGTCGCATGAATATGCTCCTATCACTTAATTGAATTCCTTTTGAGTTACATTATGAAAGAAAATAAGTGTGGGGGAGAGAATGTTTAAGTGTTTATGTTTTGAGATTCAAAAGAAAAGAAAAAGAAAAGAAAAAAAAAAAAGAGAAAAGAAAGAAAGAAAGAAAAAAAAAAAGAGCTTAAAAAAAAAAAAAATGAAAGAATAAGTGATTGAAGAAAGGTTCCAAAACACCAATTCTGGGCGTAAATTGTCTAAATTCTCCCTTTTTGTTCAAAAGTTGAGTTTTCATTCAAAAGTTATTCTAAGTTGATTCAAATGCTTTGCTCACTATTTCTTTAAAAACCTTTGTTTTCCATATCCCTTCTTTGTTATCCACATACCCCAAGCCCCGTTACAACCCTTGACTTCTATCTTGAGTGTTGTGTATTTCAATTTGTGGAGTTTGAACTTGGTATGAGCTTATGGTATCACTGGTTCTCGCGTCTAAGTAGTAGCATTCCATTCATGAGATCATATCTAAACATGCTTATTAACTCCAGAAATTGCTTCCTTTGAAATACATATATGTGAGTGTTCGTTTTTATGATTACATCAATCTTCTCACATATACCTAGTGTAGGGTGTGTAGTCAGAAAATCTGTGTGAAAAACGAGAGTACATCTAGTAAGAAATTGAGGGAATTCTCTAAGGCATGTTACTACATTCAAAACATGGTTTTAAATGCTTAATTGTGAACTAGTATGTGGTGACTATGAGTAAGAATGTACTTAAGTGTAAAGATGGCTCAAATCTGTGAGAATAATGATTTTTAATTTGTCATGTGCATTGGAAGTCCCTGATACGATTGTTGGAAGGTGTAGGTTGTGTTTTGTTCTTTTTGTTTTGTTTTTCTGTTTTGCTCGAGGACTAGCAAAAGCTAAGTGTGGGGGTATTTGATAGGAGCATATTTATGCGACTTAAATGGCTTGTTCTCGTACATTTACGTTATGTTTCTTTAGTTATTTTAGTTCTTTATGCTTCTTTTGTGTGTTTTCAGGTTCTAAGGGCAAAGTATGCAAAAGGATGCCTTTTGGAGCCTTTTGGAGCAAATTAGAGATTGGAATGAATATCATATGCTTGGAGCCAAAAGGATGGACGAAATTGAAGACTTGAAGTAGGAAAGTTAAATCCTAAAAAGACCTCATGTTTGAGCATCATTGAAAACTCCTACGCATTTTAGAACACAAAAACAACATTCCTAGCAACCTTAGGACATTGTCGTGTGTTTCCTTGTGTCTCCCTTCCTTGCCATGCAAGGAAGGGCTTTGTTCCCTATTTTAAATACTTAAACACTACCACATATCATTCACCACTTATCATATCATACATTCATTTATCACTTATCATAATCATTCACTTATCACTTAACATATCATACACTTATCACTTATCACTCATAATCACCTACAACATCCACCTACTTCACCTACAACATCCACCTACTTCACCTAACATCCACCTACTTCACCTACAACATCCACCTACTTCACCTACAACATCCACCTACTTCACCTACAAATGACATAGCCATATGTTCCCTCCACTACTCCTATAAATACCCTTGCATTCATTCATTCAAAAAACATCTCATTTTCATACACAACACACCACAAACACATCCCTTTCTCTCTTAGCCGTGAGTCTCCCTTAGAATCCAAAAACCATCTTTCCATTTCCATCACTCCTCACTCCATTCCACACTTCCATTCCCCCAAACCAACTATCCTTAGACCTTATGCTACAATAAAGAGGAAGAGAAGAGGGCCTAAACGTTCATACAATTCAAGTTTGAGTTGTTGGAATGTTTAGGTGTTTCTTTGATTTCAATGTTTAATTTTAATTCTCTTTGTTTTGTATGAGGAACTAAACCCCCCCTTAGCTGGGGGTGATTCGAAATATATGTTTATGCTTGCATTTTGATTTGATTACTTCTAATTGCATTTCATAAGTTGTTGATTCAATTTGTTTAACCGTTTGATTGATAACTTATTTATGTATGTTTATTAAGAATGCGCGCTTAATTTTCATGCATGAATATGACGCTAGAATATAAGTGATTTTCACCTAATCGTTATGAACTTATATTCACAAGTAGTGGAGGTTGCTTATAAACAATCGCGTTAAATGAATTCTTGGCACGAGTTTCATGCTCATCATAGTAACGAATGCCTCGTCAACACTTATAGTTTTCATAATGCTTAATGATCTTTGATTGTATCTTTATTGTGCTGTTCACGTAAAGGACTTTTGGAGAATGTTGTGAATTGCGTTGCGCTAACCCATCCAATTCATTAACTTAAGGAAAACTTGACGGTTAATTTAAGCGGACCTAATTAACCCGGGGTGATGAGTTTCATAATTTATCGAAAGATCAACTGGAAATCTTTTTATTATGCAAGTGTAACATATGTGGAGATGACCCCCTTAGCTATTCTATCATCCATTCATTCCATTTCATCAATTTCATATTTACATTCTGTCTAGTTTATTTAACTTGTTTCGTTATTTCAATTTTCGTATAAACTTAAATCCCCCTTTACTTTAATGTCAATTTAGTTAGAAATCATTTTAGTTTGTGTTTTTAAAAGCATTTTGAGTCTTTGGTTTGTCTTAGTGTTTTAAAGTTTAGTTTTACATTCTTTGAGTCTAGTTTAGTGTTTTATATTGTGTTTTTACGTTTTTGAGTCAAATCCAAGTGATTAACAATCCCTCCTAATCCCCGGTCCAGAACGATCCCTACTTATACATATACTATAATTTGACGAAAAGAGGGTTTAATTTGTGTGCGTATAAATCACGCATCACACTCTCAATAAACATACACAAATAAGTTATCAATCAAGCAGTTAAACAAATTGAATCCACAATACATGAAATTCCAACCAAAGGTAATCAAATCATATTACAAGCATAAACATAGTTTCGAATCACCCCCTAGCTAATTAGGGATTTAGCCTCTCATGTTCACAGAAAGAGAAATAAAATTGAGTTTAAACATAACGAACAAAAGATTGATTACACCTAGAACGCACAACGAATCTGATGCGTGAATTATACGCACACAAATTAAACCCTCTTTTTGACAATTGTAGTATAGATATAAGTAGGGATCATTCTGGACCGGGGATTAGGAGGGATTGTTAACCACTTGGATTTGACTCAAAAACGTAAAATAACAATATGAAACACTATACTAGACTCAAAGAATGCAAAACTAAACTTTAAAACACTAAGACAAACCAAAAGACTCAAAACAACACAAACACACTCAAATCTGCCTAAAAACCACTTTCTGGGCAGATTTGAGCACAAACACTAATTTGGACGAAATTAAGTAATAACTTGACTCAAGAACGTAAAAACACAATATAAAACACTAAACTAACTCAAAGAATTGTAAAACTAAACACTTAAAACATTAAAACAAACCAAAAGACTCAAACATCACCCAAAACACTCAAAACTGCCTTAAAATCACTTTCTGGGCAGTTTTGAGCACTTTGGTGAATTTGGACGAAATTGGGAAATAAAATGAATCAAAACACTTAAAAGCACAAACTAAATTGATTTCTAACTAAATTGGACATTAAAGTAAAGGGGGATTTAGATTTATACGAAAATTGAAATAACAAAACAAGTTAATAAACGAAACAGATTGTACAACGAATTTGATGGAATGGAATGAATGGATGATAGAATGGGTAAGGGGGTTCATCTCCATACATGTTATACTTGCATAATAAAATGATTTCCAATTGCATTTCAATAAACCATGAAACTCAACACCCCGGGTTAACCGTGACGCACTAATTAACCTTCAAATCTTCCTAACGTTATTGAATTGGATGGGTTAGCGCATACAACAATTCAAAACATTCCCCACAAGTCCTCAACATGAATGCATAGAAGAGATACAAGCAAGAATCATTACGCTCTATGAAAATTATAAGTGTTGACGAGGCATTCGTTACTATGGATTGCATGAAACTTATGCCAAGAATTCATTTAACGCGATTGTTTATAAGCAACCTCCACTACTTGTGAATATAAGTTCATAACGATTAGGTGAAACTCACTTATATTCTAGCGTCATATTCATGCATGAAAATTAAGCGTGCACTCTCAATAAACATACATAATAGGTTATCAATAAAACAGTTAAACAAATTGAATTCACAACTTATGAAACGCAATTAGAAGTAATCAAATCAAAATGCAAGCATAAACATATATTTCGAATTCCCCCCTAGCCAAGGGGGGTTTAGTTGAATTTAAACATTGGAATCAAAGAAACACCTAAACATTCCAACAACTCAAACTTGAATTGTATGAACGTTTAGGCTCTCTTCTCTTCCATTCCTCATTCGTACAAAACAAAGAGTATTGAAATTAAACATTGAAATCAAAGAAACACCTAAACATTCCAACAACTCAAACTTGAATTGTATGAACGTTTAGGCCCTCTTATCTTCCTCTTCGTTGTAGCACAAGGTCTAAGGATAGTTTGATGGTGTGAATGGTTTGGGGAGTGGTTGGAGTGGCTGCAATGGAGGAGAAAAGTGTTTTGGTGGCTGTTGCAAGGGTGTGGAGAGGTTTTGACGAATTTCTGGAATATGGAAGAGTGTATGAGAATGAATGTGAATGAATGTTGTGTGAAGTGTGTATGGTTTTTATAGGGAGATGAATGGATGGGAGAGGGAACATGACAGCTAGGTTAAGTGAATGCATGTGCAAAACAGCTAGGATGGCTGAAATTGTAAGGGGAATGCATGTGCAATGTTGGAAATCTGATGGGAGAAAGGTGGATGCATGTGTTGGCTGATTTAAAGAATGTGAGGGA
The DNA here is from genome assembly GCF_963583255.1 of Pyrus communis. Classification (NCBI taxonomy): domain Eukaryota; kingdom Viridiplantae; phylum Streptophyta; class Magnoliopsida; order Rosales; family Rosaceae; genus Pyrus; species Pyrus communis. The sequence goes on from NC_084811.1 coordinate 15,409,055, forward strand.
ATGATGAAAGGGGAAACATGACAGCTAGGATGAATGCATGTGCAATGTTTTAAAGGATGGAATGCATGTGAATATGCTAGAAATCTGATGGGAATGAATGATTAAATGTGAATGGCTGATTAGAATCTAGGGTGCATGTGGGTTAGAAATGCATGTGGGTGAATGTTTGAATGATTAAAGGGGAAACATGACAGCTAGGTTGGTTGGTGGCTGCCATGGAGGTGTGGAATGATGGAATTGCACAAGGGGAATGCATGTGCACGGTTTTGGTGTGGAGAAATGATTATGGATGCATGTGTTGAATGATTTCTTGGTGAGGGATGTGGAGTGGCTGGAATGATGAAAGAATAAAGGGTGCATGTGGGTTAATTAATTAAAGGGAGTGCATGTGCAATGTTGTTGTTGGTGCAATGATGGAGGAACAAGTGCATGTGGCTGAAATGTGGAAGGTGTGTGGCTACTTCAAGTAGGAATCCTTGTGACATCAACTCTTCAATTTCGTCCATTCCTTTTGCTCCAAGTATAAGTTATCCCTTCCAAGTCCAATTTTGCTCCAAAATGCTCCAAAATGCATCTTTTTGCTTCCTTAGCCACATGAACCTAAAAACACACGAAAATGGCTTAAACGCCAAAAACAACTATGAATTAACAATATAAATGCACGAAAACAAGCTAAGTAAGTTGCCTAAATATGCTCCTATCAGAATCCACTTGAATTTCTGCGCGTCCAAGCTCCTCTTTCTCCTTTCCTTGCTGCGGCAGAGATGGTTTAGGGAATTTCTGAATGTTATTTTGGGTTGGGGATGGATTTAGGGAGGTTTGGTGGTGCGGCAAGGTTGGTGGAAGGTGTGTGGAGGTGTGAAAGGTGGCTGGAAGGGTGGAGATGGCTGCGGCAGTGGTGGGAAAGGTGTGGAAGATGGCTGGAATGAAGGGGAATGCACGGCAGAGAAGGGTTTTGGTATGGTGGCTGCGGATTAAAGGGGGAAAATTAGGGTGAATGATGAATGGAATGCAAAGTTGCGGCTGCTAGGTTTTTGATGCGTGATTTATACGCACACAAATTAAACCCTCTTTTCGTCAAATTGTAGTATATGTAAGTAGGGATCGTTCTGGACCGGGGATTAGGAGGGATTGTTAATCACTTGGATTTGACTCAAAAACGTAAAATAACAATATGAAACACTATACTAGACTCAAGGAATGCAAAACTAAACTTTAAAACACTAAAACAAACCAAAAGACTCAAACATCACCCAAAACACTCAAAACTGCCTTAAAAACACTTTCTGGGCAGTTTTGAGCACTTTGGTGAATTTGGACGAAAATAAGTTGTAACTTGACTCAAGACTCTTAAAAACACAAACTAAATTGATTTCTAACTAATTTGACATTAAAGTAAAGGGGGATTTAGGTTTTGACGAAAGTAAACTAAATGAACAAATTGCAATTAAAACAGAAAGTAAATATGAAATTGATGAAATGGAATGAATGGATGATAGAATAGCTAAGGGGTTCATCTCCATACATGTTACACTTGCATAATAAAACGATTTCCAATTGCATTTCAATAAACCATGAATTCTCAACACCCCAAGTTAACCGTGATGCACTAATTAACCTTCAAATCTTCCTAACGTTATTGAATTGGATGATTGCATACGTGATAGGAGCATATTCATGCGACTTAAATGGCTTGTTCTCGTGCATTTACGTTATGTTTCTCTCGTTATTTTAGTCCTTTATGCTTCTTTTGTGTGTTTTCAGGTTCTAAGGGCCTAGGGAGCAAGAAAGTGCATTTTGAGGCCATTTGGAGCATTTTTGGGCATGGATTGGATAGCTTATCCATGGAGCCAAGAGGATGGACGAATTTGAAGGCCTTGTATGCACTTGAAGACACAACACATTATGCCATACAAACCAACCTATTTTAGGCCCATTCTATGTACTTAAACCCTAGCCCTTTAAACTAGTTCATTTATCACTTATCAAACCATTCACTTATCACTCACCACATATCATATATTTATTACTTATCATATCATTCATTCATCTACATATCAATAACCACATATCAATAACCACTTATCTTATCACTCAACATATCATACACTTATCACTCATCACACTTCATTATTACACCACCATTCATTCTTTAAAACACAAACAACATTCACATGCAAACACAAGCTTTAACCAACAAACAAAACAGCCAACACATGCACCAAAACACCTTTGCCGTGGCCTTCACTCCCCCTTGCATTTTCAGCCATTCCACTTCATCATTACACCACCTTCTCCATCTTTAATCACATGCACCACTAATTCAACACATGCACTTGTTCCTCCATTAAATCAACCACATTCATCACCAAAGAACCTTTGTGCCGTGAGTTCCATTGCATTTCCAGCATCCTCACATGCATTCCCTTCACATTCACCCACATGCACATTCAATCATTCACACATCCACCACTCATTCTTCATCATTTCAACCACCTACATGCATTAATTATTAAACTCTTCATCATTGCATCCAGAAAATGAGCAAGAAAGCTTCCCAAACACATGCAAATCCATCCATGCCGTGGGTTCCCTTTGCTCCCCTTGTGCAATTCCAGTTTTCACATGTGTCCTAGCTGTTTTTCCATCATTCCTCCACACAAATGCTTAAACAAACAGCCATATGTTCCCTCCACCACCCCTATAAATACCCTAGCATTCATTCATTCACTCCCCATTCAATTCATATCTCATATTTCCATTCACAACACTTCACACAACACAAATACCATTCCATTGCCGTGAGTCCCATTCCATTTTCTGTGCAGTTTTTCTCCTTCATTGCAGCCACTATCCAACCACTTCCCATCCCTCCAAAACACTTCACATAATCCCCAAAGCTCACTTAGACCTTGTGCTACAACAACGAGGAAGAAAAGAGTGCCTAAACGTTCATACAATTCAAGTTTGAGTTGTTGGAATTTTTAGGTGTTTCTTTGATTTCAAAGTTTAAATTTAATTCTCTTTGTTTTGTACGTATGAGAATGGAAGAGAAGAGTGCCTAAACGTTCATACAATTCAAGTTTGAGTTGTTGGAATGTTTAGGGGTTTCTTTGATTTCAAAGTTATGAGGAACTAAACCCCCTTTAGCTAGGGGGTGATTCGAAACTATGTTTATATTTGCAATATGAATTGATTACTTTTGGTTGGTATTTCATAAGTTGTGGATTCAATTCGTTTAACTGTTTGATTGATAAATTATTTATGTATGTTCATTAAGATTGCAAGCTTAATTTTCATGCATGAATATGACGCTAGAATATAAGTCAGTTTCACCTAATCGTTATGAACTTATATTCACAAGTAGTGGAGGTTGCTTATAAACAATCGCGTTAAACGAATTCTTGGCATAAGTTTCATGCGTATTCCATAGTAACGAGTGCCTCGTCAACACTTATAATTTTCATTGAACTTAATGATCTTTGTTGAATGTCTCTATTATGCGTATTCCATAGTTAGGGACTTTGATTAAGAATAATTTGGTTGTAATGCGTATTCCATTCAATCCAATGAATTTAGGGAAATTTGAAAGTTAATTTAAGCGGACCTAATTAACTTGGAGCATTGAGTTTCATAATTTATCGAAAGACCAACCGAAAATCAATCTTGTATTGCAAGTGTAACATGTGTGGAGAAGAACCCCTTAGCTATTCCATCATCCATATTTTTATCACATTCATATTTACATTTTGCCTTCAATTATATTCTGTCTTTTTAATTTAATATCGTCCAACCACAATTCCCCCCCCTATTTTGTTAAAGTCTTAATCATTCGTATTTGTTTTATTTGTGTATCTTTAAAGCTTTTGGAGTGATAAACAATTGCAAATTCGTCTAAATCAAGTTCTAGCTTCTATTTGAGTCAATTTGATTGTTTTAGACAATTTGAGTTTTTCAAAGCCATTCTGAGTCATAGTAGTCTTGTTAAGAGTATTTTAATTTAGTTTTTATGTTTTTAAGTCAATTTAGAAGGTTTTAGCAAGCCCTCCTAATCCCCGGTCTAGAACGATCCCTCACTTATCCATTCTACTACAATTGTCAAACGAGGGTTTAATTTGAGTGTCAAGTAAATCTCACATCAAATTTTGGCGCCGTTGCCGGGGATTAGCAACTTTGCTAATCCTTTGTCTTTATTTTTATATTTTGTTTTTCGTGCATTCTTATTTCAAATTCTTAGTTTGTTTGTTTCCTTGTTTTTTTTAGGTACTGTGTATGACTCGTAGCTCTCGACCTATTATAGAGAACATCTCCGACTTTGACGGTGATTTTGAACGCACTTTGAGGAGAACGAGGAGTCAACAAGGGCCACCACAACCTCCACCACAACCTGGGCTTGAAGAAGACGAAGTAGGTGTAGAAGAAAAGCCCACGGATCAGATTTTTGAAGAAGAACAAGCCATGGCAGCAGATAATAGAACCATTAAGGAGCTTTCGGCCTCGGGTCTGGATAATGCATTGCCTCTTTGTATCCAATACCCCACGGCTGCCCAAGGCAAGACCGATGAATTTGAACTCAAATCCAGTTTGTTACACCATATTCCGAAGTTCCATGGCTTGTCTATGGAAGACCCCAACAAACACTTGAAGGAGTTCGAGGTGGTTTGTTCGAGCATGACCCCCGTCAATGTGGATGGGAGTATATTGAAGATGAAGGCCTTTCCATTTTCACTTATGGACAAGGCCAAAGATTGGCTCTACGAACTAGCCCCGGGAACTGTGACTTCGTGGGAGAGTATGAAGCGTGCTTTCTTGGAGAAATTCTTCCCTACTTCGAGAGTGATTCTCCTACGGAAGAAAATTAGTGGTATTCAACAGAATCATGGTGAGACATTCCCGGCTTATTATGAGCGCTTCAAGGGCCTTGTAGCTTCATGTCCTCAACATCAAATGAAGGAGGAACTTCTCCTTCAATATTTCTATGAGGGCCTCTTTCCTATCGAACGTCAAATGCTTGATGCATCAGCGGGAGGAGCATTGGTGGACAAAACACCAAGGGATGCCAAGGTTCTCATAGCCAACCGAGCGCTCAACGCTCAACAATATGAAGGAGTGGGCCAAAGGGAAGCCCCACGGCAACAAAGTGTAAATAAGGTGAGTGCTATTTCTGAAATTCAATCACAACTTGCTAATCTTACTTCTCTTGTTTCTCAGGTTGTGATTGGTCCAAAAGCACAAGAACACCAAGTCTGTGGCGTGTGCTCAATTCAAGGGCATCCATCCGACAAGTGCCCTCAACTAATCGAGAATGGTGGGTGGGAATCTGCCAATGCAATTGGTTTCCAAGGACAAAATCAAAACAACCCATACTCGAACACTTACAATGCCGGATGGAGGGACCATCCAAACTTCAAATGGAGGGAGCCACAACAAGCTGCCCAACAAGGAGGATTTAGGCCAAACCCCCCTGGTTTTTATTCCAAGCCGTATGCACCCCAACAATCCCAACAACCTTCGGCATCATCTCATTCAGGTACGTCTTTGGAAAGTAATCAAGCTATGCAATTACTAACCTCTATTTCGCAGGGGTTGCAAAATCAAAACAACCGGATAGAAAATAACGAGAAGGAGATGATGGATATGAAGAAACAAATAGGGCAGATTTCTGAGTTCCTTGGACAGATTAGAGAGCAAGGAAAGCTTCCTAGCTCAACCACAGTCAATCCAAAGGGAGGATTCGAATCCGCCAAGGCCATCACCCTAAGGGGTGGAAAAGAAGTTGGGACCGAGCCAAACAATCCCAAATCTACCCAGAAAGTAGATGAAGAGACGACACAACCTGAGGCAGATCACCCTAACTCGGCCAAATCAGGTAATTTAAGTTCAAATTCATGTACTTCACGTCCTAATCTGCCCAATGTACCTTTTCCTCGCAGGTTCATGCAAGAAAAAAAGGAAGAAAGCGAGAAGGACATTCTTGAAACGTTCCGGAAGGTGCAAGTGAACATACCGCTTCTCGATGCAATCAAACAGGTTCCAAAGTATGCTAAATTCCTCAAGGACCTATGCAATACAAGGAGAAGAAGGGCAAACAAAGAGGTAGTGAAGGTAAGCGAGAATGTGTCCGCTGTTTTGCAACGTAAACTGCCTACTGATAGGAGCATATTTATGCGACTTAAATGGCTTGTTCTTGTACATTTACGTTATGTTTCTTTAGTTATTTTAGTACTTTAAGCTATTTTCGTGTGTTTGTAGGTCCAAAGGGCTAAAGGAGCAAAAAGATGCATTTTGGGGACTTTTGGAGCACTTTTGGGCTAAGGACGGATAGCTTATGCTTGAAGCCAAAGTGTTGGACGAAATTGAAGACCTAATTGGAGCCAAAGTGTTGGAACCTTGTTCTCTTTAGTTTTAGGACATTTAAACCTTTCCTAATCCCAATCATGCCATGCATAACACACATCCATTCTAACACATTGTCATTGCACATGCATTTCCTTCATTAGTTAACCCACATGCACTTATCACTTAATCACTTATCACTTATCATCACCACTTAACCACTTATCATATCATAACCACATATCATATCACTTATCACTTATCACTTAAAATATCATCCACCTACTTCACCTACAACATCCACCTACTTCACCTACAACATCCACTTACTTCACCTACAACATCCACTTCACCTACAACATCCACCTACTTCACCTACAACATCCACCTACTTCACCTACAACATCCACTTCACCTACAACATCCACCTACTTCACCTACAAATGACATAGCCATATGTTCCCTCCACTACTCCTATAAATACCCTTGCATTCATTCATTCATGGACATCTCATTTTCATACACAACACACCACAAACACCATTTTTCCATTTCCCTATTAATCCAAACACCACTCCCCAAACTATTCACACCATCAAACTATCCTTAGACCTTGTGCTACAACAACGAGGAAGAGAAGAGTGCCTAAACGTTCATACAATTCAAGTTTGAGTTGTTGGAATGTTTAGGTGTTTCTTTGATTTCAATGTTTAAATTCAATTCTCTTTGTTTGTACGTATGAGGAATGGAAGAGAAGAGTGCCTAAACGTTCATACAATTCAAGTTTGAGTTGTTGGAATGTTTAGGTATTTCTTTGATTTCAAAGTTATAATAAACTAAACCCCCTTTAGCTAGGGGGTGATTCGAAATATATGTTTATGCTTGCATTTTGATTTGATTACTTCTAATTGCATTTCATAAGTTGTTGATTCAATTTGTTTAACCGTTTGATTGATAACTTATTTATGTATGTTTATTAAGAATGCGCGCTTAATTTTCATGCATGAATATGACGCTAGAATATAAGTGATTTTCACCTAATCGTTATGAACTTATATTCACAAGTAGTGGAGGTTGCTTATAAACAATCGCGTTAAATGAATTCTTGGCACGAGTTTCATGCTCATCATAGTAACGAATGCCTCGTCAACACTTATAGTTTTCATAATGCTTAATGATCTTTGATTGTATCTTTATTGTGCTGTTCACGTAAAGGACTTTTGGAGAATGTTGTGAATTGCGTTGCGCTAACCCATCCAATTCATTAACTTAAGGAAAACTTGACGGTTAATTTAAGCGGACCTAATTAACCCGGGGTGATGAGTTTCATAATTTATTGAAATGTAATTGGAAATCTTTTTATTATGCAAGTGTAACATATGTGGAGATGACCCCCTTAGCTAGCATTCATCCATTCTATTTCATCAATTTCATATTTACATTCTGTTTTAATTTGTTCATTTAATTTAATTTCGTATAAACTTAAATCCCCCTTTACTTTAATGTCAATTTAGTTAGAAATCATTTTAGTTTGTGTTTTTAAAAGCATTTTGAGTCTTTGGTTTGTCTTAGTGTTTTAAAGTTTAGTTTTACATTCTTTGAGTCTAGTATAGTGTTTTAAACTGTGTTTTTAAGTTTTTGAGTCAGTTTCCAAGAGATTTGCAATCCCTCCTAATCCCCGGTCCAGAACGATCCCTACTTACATTCTTCAATACAATTGACAAAAAGAGGGTTTAATTTGTGTGCGTATAAATCTCGCATCAAATTTTGGCGCCGTTGCCGGGGATTAGAAAATTTGCTAATCCCTTGGATTGTTTGTTTCTGTATTGTCTTTTAGATTTAGTTTTTATTTGTGTTTTGTTTGTTAAGAACAACATGGCACTTGATAACGCTTCTCTTTTGTCACAGCTCATGGAAAGGTCCCAAATGCAAAGAGTTGATATATCTAATCTTCAATCAAGGAATAACGTGTTTTCCAATACTTACAATTCGGATTGGAGTGATCATTCAAACTCTATGTGGTGGGAACCTCAAAATGCTCAACAAGGAGGATATTGGCAGCCACCACAACCTCATATTCAATATGCCCAACCAAACTCAAGTTCGTCAATAGATTATAATCAAAAGCTTAATGAATTAATTTGTTTGGTGCAGGGCTCACAAAATCAAGACAATGAGGCTCAACAAGAAGGATATTGGCAGCCATATGAGGAGTTCTATTCAACGCCTATGCAGCCACCACAAAGGTTGGACCACTTGGATAAGCAAATTGGGCAGATCGCGGAGTTCGTAGGACAGTTTCGAGACCAAGGCGAACTCCCTAGTTCAACCATTGCAAATCAGAAGGGAGAATTTGAAAACACCAATGCTATCATGTTGAGAAGTGACAAGGAGGTTGGAACGGACCCTCAACCATCAAAATCAAATCACAAGGAAGAGGAATACACCCAACCCACGGAAAGGGTGGAAACACCTTTACCGGAGGCACCTACTGCTCCTATGCCATCTAATACAGGTATGGTTGTTCCAAATTTCATTATTTTTAACCCCGTTCCAACAAGTATCCCTATTCCTTGCAGATTCATGACTTCCAAGGAAGAAGAAGGTGAAAAAGACATCTTGGAAGCCCTTTCAAAGGTGACAAGTAGGGAATGTCATGAATTCATCAAAGAGGACGTTCTTGAAACCACAAAATCCAAGGAAGTTAAATTTGATGACATTGGAGAAGTCATAACCATCACTTGCAATCTGGCCAAGTCCAATATCCCTGAAACTTTCAAAGGAGTGGTGTTTGTCATTGAGTTCTTGTCGGACAAAACAAGTAAGTTTTTTTCAAATTCCTTTACATTTTATACTAACTTGCTGTTTTTTATGAATCAGGCACCTACACTAGAATTCAAACCATTGCCGGTTCACTTCAAGTATCACCTTCCATTCAAGGACCAATTCCATGCCGTTTGATTTTATTTATGTTAATAAAAAAAAAAATAAAAAAAAAATAAAAAATAAAAAAAAAAAAGAGAGATAGAAAGATACTAAACATGGAAAAAGGTGGAGCTTCACAAAGGTTGTTTGCGTGAAGCCCCACTACGAGGCGCAGAAGCGGGAGGCATAGAAGCGGGAGGCATCGGAGCGGAAGCCATCGGAGCGGAAGGCATCGGAGCTAGAGCATTCCAGGCCTCAATACTTGGCCAAGCGCTGGATGACCCAGGAAAAAGGTGCCTCTGGAGATAAGACGCAAGCCTTTGACGGTCACTGTGAATTCGACCCTCAGATTCTTGCAGCTCATCAAGCTTCCTCTTCATCCCCGACGAATAGTTATTTGCAAGCACATGCAAACTTCTATTCTCGTACTTAAGCTGCTGGATCTCTTGCTTAAGTCTTTCCACCTCTGCCATCAACGATTCCACTTGGCGGGACCGAGCAAGCAGGCGTTGGCCCATGTTGGACACAGAACTCGCACACTGAACACTAAGTGCGAGGGACTCTTGAACGGCCAACTCATCGGACCGTCCTGACAGCAGCCTACTATCTTTTGGAGTGAGGAGGTTTTTAGCTACTATTGTAGCTGTTGTGGCGTCCTGCATCACAGAGTCTTCACCTGAAAGAGGACCGTTAGAAGATAAAAAAGAAGGGCGCCATACATTACCTTGACGGGGCGCAACTGGATCGCTGCTGAGACTCAAATCTAAGCTAAGGTTCGATGAGTTCGCCATTTTTTTTCAACGATGTTCAAAGAGAAGGGGTGGATGGAGTTAAAATTTCACAAAGGGCTGGAGTCGAGTTTCAGGAATGGGAAATCTTCAGAGTGTGTGTGTAGGGGTGATTGATAGCTCTATAAAAAGCCAAGACGACGCGTCCACCGATTCAAAGAGCCGGATTTTCCGGCGTAATTTAGGCGACGCTCCCTCGGCTTTTCAGAAAACGCGTTCAACTTTGTCAAAAGATTTCTGACAAAGCTGAAAACACGTGGAGGCCATCATCGCATCTACACATCTTTAGCCGACAAGCGCAAAGTTCGGCGACGCTTTCTCTGCTTTTCAGAAGACGCGTGCAGCTTTGTCAAAAGGAGCCGCATCTGCACTACCACGTGTCGTTCAGAAAGCGAAGGGGCGTCGTTCAGAAATCGAAGGGGCGCCTGCTCAGAAATCGAAGAGGCGTATTCAAAGATCGAAGAGGCGCCACTATTTCAAAGAGCCGGATTTGCGGGATCAAAACGTTTGTCGACAAGGGTAAAAAGTACCACCACTTGATATTATCTCTATATATGTCGACCTTCGTCTTTTATGGCAGGGCAAACCTGAAGAAAATGCCCAACTCTCCCTCACCTCTGAGGGCGCACTCCCAACAAAGCCTTTCAAAATACTCAATTCTTTCTTCTTCCCCAAAGATGATACCAGATGCCTGGAGTACATATGACCCAGGAGGAAACGGCGGATTGAAGCATGTGCTGATTCATTCACCGCTTCTTCAAAGCAAAGGTATCTCATATCATCAAGGTCAAAAGCAAAAGTATCTCATATCATGCTCTTTCCCTGTCTTTTTCTTTGTCCTTGTTCTTACTTGCATGGCAAAGTAAAAGAAGCAATCAGCCGGCACTTGGAGTCAGTCTTCCGATCTGGAGCCAACTGCCTGGAATCTATTCCTGATTGCTTACCTAGCGTTGCTCTCGAGTAGTCATCTTCAACGGTTGTTACACTTCCAGAGAAGGGACCACTCCTCCAAAGATTGAACAAAGAAACAGATAACAGGAGGAAGCTCAGACCTTCAGGGGAAACCAAAAGAACCATCCTGCTGCCCAGTTCAAGAAGTAGCACAAAGGAAAATCAACGATGGGCAGAAACCAGTTCAAGAGTAAGCCTGTGGAATCACAAAGATCAAAGCCTCAATGTAATCACCAAGGAGAAGAGGGAATTTACACTCCATAACCAGATTTGCGTCCCTAAACTCTTCTCTTTGTTAATTACATTATGCCATGTTTAATATGTTTAGTTGCTTTTTGTGTGTTTACTTATGTTTTGTGTGAATCTATGCTTAAAACATTGAGGACAATGTTTGATTTAAGTGTGGGGGGGTAACTAAAGTGTTTTGATGCAAATTCGTAGGGTTTTATCCACCATAACTTCTAATGTTGTTCCTTGCTATTTTAAGGTGTTTTTAAGTTGTTTTAGAGTGTTTTAGTGTGTTTTGTTTTATAATTCGAAAATCCCATAAAAATTTGAAAAATTGTTTTGAAAAACCCAAAAAGAGTTGTTTTAAAGTTGTTTTTGTGTGTGTGTTTGTGTCTTAGGGTACCTTCCAACACAATGATAAGGATTTGGTTTATAATTGCATGACGGTTAGAAAGAGTTATAAACATAGAGAAAAGTTTGATTTACGCTTGGTTATGGTTATAATGTATGACTTCACATGCAATCATAAAAGAAAAAAAAATTCGTTTTTGTAACATGCTTGATGGAAGGAACTCAAACAAACGCTACAACCCTGAGAGACTTGAGCCTATAACGTTCTTTGGAGAGTATAATCTGTGATTTCTTGTTTTCTAAAGTCGTTGCATGATCTCATTATTCTTTGCTTGGTTACTACTTAGAAGGCGTTTTATCATATAGTTCCAAATGCTAGAACTCATGCCCATTTCATTCAAAGCATGTTATTGATTTGCATAACACATATTCAAGAAGAAGTTGTGTAGTGACCACCACCATAGCCAAATAGCCTTACTTCCCATACTTCGTATATGTTGTAAGTTTTAACCCCGTTGAGCCTTGTTTAGCCTTTATTCTTTGTTTACCCACATTTTCCTCACCTAGCCTAGTTTAGGACAATCCCCACCCTTGTTCTTAAAAGATAGTGAGCATGACTTAATTGAATTCCTTTTGAGTTACATTATGAAAGAAAATAAGTGTGGGGGAGAGAATGTTTAAGTGTTGATGTTTTGAGATTCAAAAGAAAAGAAAGAAAAAAGAGAAAAGAAAGAAAGAAAGAAAAAAAAAAAGAGCTTGAAAAAAAAAAAAATGAAAGAATAAGTGATTGAAGAAAGGTTTCAAAACACCAATTCTGGGCGTAAATTGTCTAAATCCTCCCTTTTTGTTCAAAAGTTGAGTTTTCATTCAAAAGTGAATTCTAAGTTGATTCAAATGCTTTGCTCACTATTTCTTTAAAAACCTTTGTTTTCCATATCCCTTCTTTGTTATCCACATACCCCAAGCCCCGTTACAACCCTTGACTTCTATCTTGAGTGTTGTGTATTTCAATTTGTGGAGTTTGAACTTGGTATGAGCATATGGTATCACTGGTTCTCGCGTCTAAGTAGTAGCATTCCATTCATGAGATCATATCTAAACATGCTTATTAACTCCAGAAATTGCTTCCTTTGAAATACATATATGTGAGTGTTCGTTTTTATGATTACATCAATCTTCTCACATATAACTAGTTTAGGGTGTGTAGTCAGAAAATCTGTGTGAAAAACGAGAGCATATCTTGTAAGGAATTGAGCAAATTCTCTAAGGCATGTTACTACATTCAAAATATAGTTTTAAATGCTTAATTGTGAATTAGTATGTGGTGACTATGATTAAGAATGTACTTAAGTGTCAAGATGGCTAAAATCTGTGGGAATAATGATTTTTAACTTGTCTTGTGCATTGGAAATCCGTGAGACGATTGTTGGAAGGTGTAGGTTGTGTTTTGTTCTTTTTGTTTTGTTTTTCTGTTTTGCTCGAGGACTAGCAAAAGCTAAGTGTGGGGGTATTTGATAGGAGCATATTTATGCGACTTAAATGGCTTGTTCTTGTACATTTACGTTATGTTTCTTTAGTTATTTTAGTACTTTAAGCTATTTTCGTGTGTTTGTAGGTCCAAAGGGCTAAAGGAGCAAAAAGATGCATTTTGGGGACTTTTGGAGCACTTTTGGGCTAAGGACGGATAGCTTATGCTTGAAGCCAAAGTGTTGGACGAAATTGAAGACCTAATTGGAGCCAAAGTGTTGGAACCTTGTTCTCTTTAGTTTTAGGACATTTAAACCTTTCCTAATCCCAATCATGCCATGCATAACACACATCCATTCTAACACATTGTCATTGCACATGCATTTCCTTCATTAGTTAACCCACATGCACTTATCACTTATCATCACCACATATCATATCACTTAATCACTTATCACTTATCATCACCACTTAACCACTTATCATATCATAACCACATATCATATCACTTATCACTTATCACTTAAAATATCATCCACCTACTTCACCTACAACATCCACCTACTTCACCTACAACATCCACTTACTTCACCTACAACATCCACTTCACCTACAACATCCACCTACTTCACCTACAACATCCACCTACTTCACCTACAACATCCACTTCACCTACAACATCCACCTACTTCACCTACAACATCCACCTACTTCACCTACAAATGACATAGCCATATGTTCCCTCCACTACTCCTATAAATACCCTTGCATTCATTCATTCATGGACATCTCATTTTCATACACAACACACCACAAACACCATTTTTCCATTTCCCTATTAATCCAAACACCACTCCCCAAACTATTCACACCATCAAACTATCCTTAGACCTTGTGCTACAACAACGAGGAAGAGAAGAGTGCCTAAACGTTCATACAATTCAAGTTTGAGTTGTTGGAATGTTTAGGTGTTTCTTTGATTTCAATGTTTAAATTCAATTCTCTTTGTTTGTACGTATGAGGAATGGAAGAGAAGAGTGCCTAAACGTTCATACAATTCAAGTTTGAGTTGTTGGAATGTTTAGGTATTTCTTTGATTTCAAAGTTATAATAAACTAAACCCCCTTTAGCTAGGGGGTGATTCGAAATATATGTTTATGCTTGCATTTTGATTTGATTACTTCTAATTGCATTTCATAAGTTGTTGATTCAATTTGTTTAACCGTTTGATTGATAACTTATTTATGTATGTTTATTAAGAATGCGCGCTTAATTTTCATGCATGAATATGACGCTAGAATATAAGTGATTTTCACCTAATCGTTATGAACTTATATTCACAAGTAGTGGAGGTTGCTTATAAACAATCGCGTTAAATGAATTCTTGGCACGAGTTTCATGCTCATCATAGTAACGAATGCCTCGTCAACACTTATAGTTTTCATAATGCTTAATGATCTTTGATTGTATCTTTATTGTGCTGTTCACGTAAAGGACTTTTGGAGAATGTTGTGAATTGCGTTGCGCTAACCCATCCAATTCATTAACTTAAGGAAAACTTGACGGTTAATTTAAGCGGACCTAATTAACCCGGGGTGATGAGTTTCATAATTTATTGAAATGTAATTGGAAATCTTTTTATTATGCAAGTGTAACATATGTGGAGATGACCCCCTTAGCTAGCATTCATCCATTCTATTTCATCAATTTCATATTTACATTCTGTTTTAATTTGTTCATTTAATTTAATTTCGTATAAACTTAAATCCCCCTTTACTTTAATGTCAATTTAGTTAGAAATCATTTTAGTTTGTGTTTTTAAAAGCATTTTGAGTCTTTGGTTTGTCTTAGTGTTTTAAAGTTTAGTTTTACATTCTTTGAGTCTAGTATAGTGTTTTAAACTGTGTTTTTAAGTTTTTGAGTCAGTTTCCAAGAGATTTGCAATCCCTCCTAATCCCCGGTCCAGAACGATCCCTACTTACATTCTTCACTACAATTGACAAAAAGAGGGTTTAATTTGTGTGCGTATAAATCTCGCATCACCTACCAAGTGCAAAGACCCCGGTAGTTTCACGATTCCTTGTGTGATTGGACATAATCGTTTTGAACATGCCATGCTTGATTTAGGTGCATCCATAAATGTCATGCCTTATTCTATTTATGCATCTATGAATTTGGGTGAATTAAAACAAGATGGTGTAATTATACAATTGGCCGATCGTTCTAACGCGTATCCAAAAGGAGTTTTGGAAGATGTGCTTGTGCAGGTGAACCATTTAATTTTTCCGGCTGATTTCTACGTCCTAGACATGGAGGATTCAGCCCATTCTACATCTTTGCCGATTCTCCTTGGTAGGCCATTCATGAAGACGGCCCGAACGAAGTGTTGATGTATAATTCCTTCCTAATGCTAGAATGTATTTAGTATAATGGCACAAGCAAGGGTGTCGAATCCACAGGGACTAATTGGACCTATGTAACTACTTGTTTGCAAGAAATCTAAGAAATGAATCAAACTAGTCTAAATAGGCAGATTTGAATCAAACTAATCAAACTATGCAGATTTGTTGTTTTAACTTGAAAGCATAAGAGAATGAAGTAAACACAAATCAATGAATCAACAACTAATGTAATGGGATAGTATCAATGGAAATGAAACTAGGGATTCGATTTCACCATTGCTCAACTAAGTCCATGTTTGTCAAGTTAGTTTATACTCATTCATCTACCTATTTCTTGAGTTTGTTTCACTTGGATATGATCAACCATATGATGTGTGGATTTGATCAAATGTCTCTAATCATGAACCTAATTGTGATGTGCAACTTTGGTTCATAATCAAGATTATGTAATGTACAAGAAACTTTCATAAAACCAAAGGGAGTAATTCGGCAGGATGTGTGCTAAACACTCCCTTCATTCATTCACATATCTACCAAGATTATGCATGATGTGTGCTTTAATCTTGGCTACACAACTTAGTGATTAATTCAAATGATGATCAAACATTAAAATCAACATACTAAGTCACCATTAAAACAGAAAATGAAACAAGAAATAGATGGACAAAATGAGCATTCTAACTTAATTACATGGCAAACTTTGCAAGGTTACATCGAATCCCTAGAGAAAGATTAGTTACAATTCATGTTTACAGAATGTTTAACATAAAGATACACAACATGAATGAACATAGAATTAAGTAGAAGGGACCCTTGAAGCAAAACTGATGTTGAATTCCTTGAAGAGTTCCTTGGTGTTGCTTCTCCAAATGTGGTGCGGATGAAGTAGATTGGTTTGGTTTGAATGGTTTCTGCCCTTAGGACAGAAATTGACAGGGAATGGAGTGAAATGTGAGAGGTTTTAGGGTGTGTAATGGACTGGATGATGAATAAAACTTGCGGATGGGAAAATGGAGAGAATATGGACAGTTTCTGTGAAAGGAAAAGAAAGTGGAATGCAATGCAATGGAGAGGACGAATTAGAGTCAATGATGGACAGAAAATGCAGCCAAATAGAGTGTGTGTGATCCCCCAACATTCAGATTGGATCTAACATTTGTTTAACTCAGATGGCAGAGCATAAATCAGATGGAATGATGGGTTTCTGAGTGTGATACCTGCAAAGCATGGACATGATCTGCAAGTGTGGTTTATTTAATCCAAAACACATGTGGAATGTCTGCAAGCATGAGTGGAATCTGCCAAAAATGAATTGTTTGTACAAATTCTGGAAATGTGAAATGGGCACACGGCATGGGTAAAGGGATGAGTGAATTTCTGGAATAAAGGATGCAAGGAATGGACATAATCTGCAGGTATATGGATATTTAATCCAAGATACATGTGCAAAGTCTGCCACAAGGGAGTGGACAATCTGAAACTGTTAGAATAATCTGGAATTGGGTATGGAAGTGCACGGATTGGACATGAAAGAGATGGGAATGCAAAGGTGATGTGTAGAAATGTAATGGAGTGCACGGGTCAGGTTGTGGACATGCATGTGAATGCATGTTTTGAGTGTTACACATGGAATCTGTACGAAATGGACTGATTGAGTTGGAAGTGCAAAGGGAGCTCGGCAAAGTGTTTGAACATGCATGTGAATGCATGTTTTTGGTGTTAGAACCTCCCAATCTGAATTCAATCTTTTTGCCTTGTTTAGCTTCACCCAAAGTGACTCCAATGCACCACTTTCTGTTTAGAACCATCTAATGTGGTCGAATTACACCCTTGGCTGCACACTAACACAAAACAAAGTAAAACGCAACTAGTTTAATCCAAAACAATCACAAAGATGCCAAATAAGGAAGATATAAATGTATGCAAAATGTGACTTAACACGAAGATTGATGTATACAAAGGCACCTTGACAATGGAATTCGATGGGGAAGTGATTGATTTTAATATTTCTGAAACTATGAGATATCCCGTTGATGACCATTCTTGTTTTTCCATTGATGTTATCGATTCTTTGGCGCAGGTATACCTTGAAGAATTGAATGAGGACGCCCTGGAAACAACCATCACTAAGGCCATAGAGCGCAAAAATGAAGGATTTGGGCCAATGCAAGGCCACGGCAAGGAGGAGGAATTCTTTGCAATGGGTTCTAGTGAAGAAATAATTGAGGTTGTGGCAGCCCTTGAGTCATTACCACAACAATATGGTAAGGTTCCACTCTCACTTTCAAATTCAGTTTCCACTAAGATGCTACCTTCTGTTGTTCAGGCACCATCGCTTGAACTTAAGCCGTTGCCGGACCATTTGAAGTATGTGTTTTTGGGAAAAGGCGAAACATTGCCCGTCATCATTTCATCAAGTCTCACGGCAATGGAGGAGGAGAAGCTTGAGAGGGTGCTGCGAGAGCACAAAACGGCCATAGGGTGGACTTTGGCCGACATTAAAGGAATAAGCCCTACCACATGCATGCACCGTATACTTCTTGAGGAGGGGGCTAAACCAACTCGAGAGGCTCAACGCCGTCTCAACCCTCCGATGATGGAAGTGGTGAAGAAGGAAATAATCAAACTTTTGGATTGCGGAGTGATCTACCCTATCTCCGATAGCCATTGGGTCTCTCCAGTTCAAGTCGTTCCCAAGAAGTCCGGAGTAACTGTTATCAAGAATGATGAGAATGAGCTCGTGCCTACACGCATTCAGACTGGATGGCGAGTGTGTATCGATTACCGGAAGCTAAATGCCATGACTAGGAAAGATCACTTTCCTTTGCCATTCATCGACCAGATGCTCGAAAGGTTAGCCGGTCATGCTTTTTACTGTTTTCTTGATGGATACTCTGGATATAACCAAATTGTGATAGCCCCGGATGATCAAGAGAAGACCACATTCACATGTCCCTTTGGAACATTTGCTTATCGTCGCATGCCATTTGGCTTATGCAACGCACCGGCCACTTTCCAAAGGTGTATGGTAAGTATATTTTCCGATTTTGTTGAAAAGATCATTGAGGTTTTCATGGATGATTTCAGTGTATTTGGGAGTTCATTTGATAATTGCTTGGATAATCTGACCTTAATTTTGAAACGATGTGTTGAAACTAACCTTGTCTTGAATTGGGAGAAATGTCACTTTATGGTGAAACAGGGTATAGTTTTAGGACATATTGTTTCAGAAAAAGGAATTGAAGTAGATAAATCAAAAATAGACCTTGTACGTCACTTACCCTCTCCTACTTCGGTTAGAGAGGTACGTTCGTTTCTTGGCCATGCAGGGTTCTATAGGCGTTTTATCAAGGACTTCTCCAAGATGTCCAACCCTCTTTGCCGATTGCTTCAAAAAGATGTGCCATTCAAGTTTGATGGAGAGTGTAATTCGGCATTTAACCAACTCAAGGAGAAGCTAGTCTCGGCCCCCATTATTGTACCTCCAGATTGGAGCCTTCCGTTCGAGCTCATGTGCGATGCATCCGACTATGCATTAGGAGCTGTTCTAGGACAAAGAAGAGACAAGCGGCCGCATGTCATATACTATGCCTCTCGGACTCTCAATGATGCCCAATTGAACTACTCCACGACGGAAAAAGAACTTCTAGCTGTGGTTTTTGCTTTAGATAAATTCCGTTCATATTTAATTGGTACTAAAGTAATCGTTTATTCTGATCATGCAGCTTTGAGGTACTTGCTCACGAAAAAGGAAGCAAAGCCGAGGCTTATCCGTTGGATTCTTCTTCTTCAAGAATTTGATATTGAAATCCGGGATAAGAAAGGAAGCGAGAATGTAGTGGTTGACCATTTAAGCCGAATGATCCACGAGGAGCATTGATGCGGGATTTATACGCGCACAAATTAAACCCTCTTTTTGACAATTGTAGTAATGATATAAGTAGGGATCGTTCTGGACCGGGGATTAGGAGGGATTGTTAATCACTTGGATTTGACTCAAAAACGTAAAAACACAATATAAAACACTATACTAGACTCAAAGAATTCAAAAATACTTTAAAACATAAACTAAATTGATTTCTAATTAAATTGAACAATAAAGTAAAGGGGGGATTGTGTTTGGACGAGATTAAATTAAATGGACAAATTGTAATTAAAGGCAAAACGTAAATATGAATGTGATGAAAATATGGATGATGGAATAGCCAAGGGGTTCTTCTCCACACATGTTACACTTGCATACAAGATTGATTCTCAGTTGGTCTTTCGATAAATTATGAAACTCAACGCCCCGGGTTAATTAGGTCCGCTTAAATTAACCGTCAAGTTTTCCTTAAGTTAATGAATTGGATTGGTTAGCGCAACGCAATTCACCACATTCTCCAAAAGTCCTTTACGTGAAAAGCACAATAAAGATACAATCAAAGATCATTAAGCATTATGAAAACTATAAGTGTTGACGAGGCATTTGTTACTATGATGAGCATGAAACTCGTGCCAAGAATTCATTTAACGCGATTGTTTATAAGCAACCTCCACTACTTGTGAATATAAGTTCATAACGATTAGGTGAAATTCACTTATATTCTAGTGTCATATTCATGCATGAAAATTAAGCGCGCATTCTTAATAAACATTCATAAATAAGTTATCAATCAAACGGTTAAACAAATTGAATCCACAACTTATGAAATTCCAACGAAAGTTAATCAATTCATATTGCAAATATAAACATAGTTTCGAATCACCCCCTAGCTAAAGGGGGTTTAGTTCCTCATAACTTTGAAATCAAAGAAACACCTAAACATTCCAACAACTCAAACTTGAATTGTATGAACGTTTAGGCACTCTTCTCTTCCATTCCTCATTCGTACAAAACAAAGAGAATTGAATTTAAACTTTGAAATCAAAGAAACACCTAAACATTCCAACAACTCACACTTGAATTGTATGAACGTTTAGGCCCTCTTATCTTCCTCGTTGTTGTAGCACAAGGTCTAAGGTGAGGTTTGGGGGATTATGGAAATGGATGAGGAGTGGTGTTTGGATTATAAGGGAATGGATGGGAAGCTCACGGCTAGGGAAGGGAGAATGTGTTTGTAATGTGTTGTGTATGAAATGAGATGTCCATGAATGAATGAATGCAAGGGTATTTATAGGAGTAGTGGAGGGAACATATGGCTATGTCATTTGTAGGTGAAGTAGGTGGATGTTGTAGGTGAAGTAGGTGGATGTTGTAGGTGAAGTGGATGTTGTAGGTGAAGTAGGTGGATGTTATGTTAAGTGATAAGTGATAAGTGATATGATATGTGGTTATGATATGATAAGTGGTTAAGTGGTGATGATAAGTGATAAGTGATTAAGTGATATGATATGTGGTGATGATAAGTGATAAGTGCATGTGGGTTAACTAATGAAGGAAATGCATGTGCAATGACAATGTGTTAGAATGGATGTGTGTTATGCATGGCATGATTGGGATTAGGAAAGGTTTAAATGTCCTAAAACTAAAGAGAACAAGGTTCCAACACTTTGGCTCCAATTAGGTCTTCAATTTCGTCCAACACTTTGGCTTCAAGCATAAGCTATCCGTCCTTAGCCCAAAAGTGCTCCAAAAGTCTCCAAAATGCATCTTTTTGCTCCTTTAGCCCTTTGGACCTACAAACACACGAAAATAGCTTAAAGTACTAAAATAACTAAAGAAACATAACGTAAATGTACGAGAACAAGCCATTTAAGTCGCATAAATATGCTCCTATCAAATACCCCCACACTTAGCTTTTGCTAGTCCTCGAGCAAAACAGAAAAACAAAACAAAAAGAACAAAACACAACCTACACCTTCCAACAATCGTATCAGGGACTTCCAATGCACATGACAAGTTAAAAATCATTATTCTCACAGATTTGAGCCATCTTTACACTTAAGTACATTCTTAATCATAGTCACCACATACTAGTTCACAATTAAGCAATTAAAACACATTTCAAATGTAGTAACATGCCTTTAGAGAATTCCCTCAATTTCTTACTAGATGTACTCTCGTTTTTCACACAGATTTTCTGACTACACACCCTACACTAGGTATATGTGAGAAGATTGATGTAAACATGTAGACGAACACTCACATATGTTATAATAAGGAAAGCATTTTCTGGAGTTAATAAGCATGTTTAGATATGATCTCATGAATGGAATGCTACTACTTAGACGCGAGAACCAGTGACACCATAAGCTCATACCAAGTTCAAACTCCACAATTGAAATACATAACACTCAATATAGAAGTCAAAGGGTAGTAACGGGGCTAGGGTATTGGCTAACAATGAAAGGTGAAGGATAAACAAACATTCTTAAAGCAATAGTGAGCAAAGTATTGAATTAGACACTTAGAATTCCCTTAAGAACGCAGAAGTCAACTTTGAACACCCAAGGGAAAATCACACAAAACTTAGGGCCATATTCAATTTTTTGGACCCTTTCTTCAACCATCAACGCTCGTGAGTTCATTCTTACTTATTTTCACTCCTTTTTTTTTTTTTTTTTTTTTTCTTTTCTTCTTTTTCTTTTTAATCTCAAAACATACATATAAACGTAAGAACAAACTTTTACTCCCCCACACTCATTTTCTTGCATAATGTAACTCAAAAGGAATTCATTTAAGTCATGCTCACTAAACTTTAAGAACAAGGGTATAGGAAAGTCCTACTCTAAGCTAGGTAAGGGGTGATGTGGGTAAACAAGGAATAAAGGCAAAACGAGGCTCAACGGGGTTAAAACTTACAACATATACGAAGTATGGGAAGTAAGGCTATTTGGCTATGGTGGTGGTCACTACACAACTTCTTATTGAATATGTGTTATGCAAATCAATAACATGCTTTGAATGAAATGGGCATGAGTTCTAGCATTTGGAACTATATGATGAAACGCCTTCTAAGTAGTAACCAAGCAAAGAATAATGAGATCATGCAACGACTTTAGAAAACAAGAAATCACAGATTATACTCTCCAAAGAACGTTATAGGCTCAAGTCTCTCAGGGTTGTAGCGTTTGTTTGAGTTCCTTCCTTCAAGCATGTTACAAAAACGAATTTTTTTCTTTTATGATTGCATGTGAAGTCATACATTATAACCATAACCAAGCATATACCAAAAGTAAATCAAACTTTTCTCTATGTTTATAACTCTTTCTAACCGTCATGCAATTATAAACCAAATCCTTATCATTGTGTTGGAAGGTACCCTAAGACACAAACACACAAAAACGACTCAAAACACTCTTTTTAGGGTTTTTAAAACAAGTTTTTCAAATTTTTATGTGATTTTCGGAGTTATAAAACAAAACATACTAAAACACTCTAAAACAACTTAAAAACACCTTAAAACAGCAAGGAACAACATTTGAAGTCATGGGTGATAAAATCCCACGAATTTGCATTAAATAAACTTAGTTACCCCCCCCACACTTAAATCAAACATTGTCCTCAATGTTTTAAGCATATGGTTCACACAAAACATAAGTAAACAAACAAAAAACATTTAAACATACTAAACATGGCAGAATGTAATTAACAAAGAGAAGAGTTTAGGGACGCAAATCTGGTTATGGAGTGTAAATTCCCTCTTCTCCTTGGTGATTGCATTGAGGCTTTGATCTTTGTGATTCAACAGGCTTACTCTTGAACTGGTTTCCGCCCATCGTTGATTTTCCTTTGTGCTACTCTTGAACTGGGCAGCAGGATTCCTTTTAGGGTCTCCCCCGAAGGTCTGAGCTTCCTCCTGTTATCTGTTTTTTTGTTCAATCTTTGCAGGAGTGGTCCCTTCTCTGGAAGTGTATCAACCGTTGAAGATGACTACTCGAGAGCAACGCTAGGTAAGCAATCAGGAATAGATTCCGGGCAGTTGGCTCCAGATCGGTAGACTGACTCCAAGTGCCGGCTGATTGCTTCTTTTACTTTGCCATGCAAGTAAGAACAAGGACAAAGAAAAAGACAGAGAAAGAGCATGATATGAGATATTTTTGCTTTTGACCTTGATGATATGAGATACCTTTGCTTTGAAGAAACGGTGAATGAATCAGCACATGCTTCAATCCGCCGTTTCCTCCTGGGTCATATGTACTCCAGGCATCTGGTATCATCTTTGGGGAAGAAGAAAGAATTGAGTATTTCGAAAGGCTTTGCTGGGAGTGCGCCCTCAGAGGTGAGGGAGAGTTGGGCATTTTCTTCAGGTTTGCCCTGCCATAAAAGACGAAGGTCGACATATATAGAGATAATATCAAGTGGTGGTACTTTTTACCCTTGTCGACAAACGTTTTGATCCCGCAAATCCGGCTTTTTGAAATAGTGGCGCCTCTTCGATCTTTGAATACGCCTCTTCGATTTCTGAGCAGGCGCCCCTTCGATTTCTGAACGACGCCCCTTCGCTTTCTGAACGACACGTGGTAGTGCAGATGCGGCTCCTTTTGACAAAGCTGCACACGTCTTCTGAAAAGCAGAGAAAGCGTCGCCGAACTTTGCGCTTTGTCGGCTAAAGATGTGTAGTTGCGATGATGGCCTCCACGTGTTTTCAGCTTTGTCAGAAATCTTTTGACAATGTTGAACGCGTCTTCTGAAAAGCAGAGAACGCGTCGCCTAAATTACGCCGGAAATTCCGGCTTTTCGAATTGGTGGACGCGTCGCCTTGGCTTCTTATAGAGCTATCGATCACCACAACAAACACACTCTGAAGAATTCCCATTCTTGAAAATCGACTCCGGCCCTTTGAGAATTAACTCCATCCACCCCATCTCTTTGAACACTTTTGAAAAATGGCAAACCCATCGAACCTTAGCTTAGAATTGAGTCTCAGCAGTGATACGGCCGCGCCGCGTCAAGGTAACGTATGGCGCCCTTCTTTCTTATCTTCTAACGGTCCTCTTTCAGGTGAAGACTCTGTGATGCAGGACGCCACAACAGCTACAATAGTAGCTAGGAACCTCCTTACTCCAAAAGATAGTAGGCTGCTGTCAGGACGGTCCGATGAGTTGGCCGTTCAAGAATCCCTCGCACTTAGTGTTCAGTGTGCGAGTTCTGTGTCCAACATGGGCCAACGCCTGCTTGCCCGCTCCCGTCAGGTGGAATCTTTGATGGCAGAGGTGGAAAGTCTCAAGCAGGAGATCAAACTGCTTAAGTACGAGAATAGAAGTTTGCACGTGCTTGCCAACAACTATTCGACGGGTATGAAGAGGAAGCTTGATGAGCTACAAGAATCCAATGGTCAGATGCAAAGTGACCGTCAAACTGACCATCAAAGGCTTGCGGCTTACTTCCAGAGGCACATTTTTCCGGGCTCATCCAGCGTTTGGCCAAGTATTGAGGCCTCTTCTTTGATGCCTCCCGCTCCGATACCTTCCGCCCCGATGCCTTCCGCCTCGATGCCTTCTGCTCCAATGCCTTCCGCATCTATGCCTCCTGCTTCTAGAGTTTTGCCCAGTAGTGGGGCTTCAAGTAAACGCCCTTTGTGAAGCTCCATCATTCTGCCATTTTTTTTTTTTTTTTTTTTTTTTTTTTTTTTAATAAATAAAATCAAACGGCATGGAATTGGTCCTTGAATGGAAGGTGATACTTGAAGTGAACCGGCATTGGTTCAAATTCTAAAGTGGGTGCCTGGATCATTAACCACATGTTAGTATAAAAGAAAATTGAAATTCGGGGAGGCGGCTTACCTGTGTGCTCCAAAATGAACTCCAGAATAAACACCCCTTCGAAAGTTATGACTTGTCCCGTGTCATAAAATCCAACTTCCTGGGGAATTGTGGTTTCAAATATGTCCTCTTTGATGCCTTCTACATCTTCTCCAGCCACTACCTTCTCTTGAATCATTCTTCTTGGTGTACAAAGTCCTTTGAAGAATTCAACACCATCTAAAACTTGCTGTGTTGCACCAAGAATTTGAATAGCATTTTGCACCTTTGGGAAGGCTTCCACGATGTCCTTTTTACTCTCTTCTTGGTTGGGAATCAAAAACCTGCTAGGAAAAGGGACATTGGGTGGAATAACATCAGAATAACATGGAATTGGGACGTCCTTACTGGTGGTGGGTGGTTTAGAGGGCTTAGGGGGCTGCGGCAAGGGTTGTTCTACCCTTGCCGTGTGCATGTCTTCTTCCTCCTCCTCAATTAGCAGCTCTTCATCCACTTCTAGGCTATGTTTGGACATTTTTAGGTCAGCTCCAACCTCCATAGCACTTCCCAAAGTGATAGCATTATGGATTTCAAAATCTTCCTTCGAGTTTTCAATAGTTGAGTTGGAGAGTTCACTTTGCTCTTGAATTTGTTTCATGAACTCCATAATCTGCCCAAATTGCTCGTCCAATTTACCCAACTCCTTGGCTTGATTTTGTGACCCCTGCGCCAAAGAGGTTAGTAATTGAAAATTTTTATCATTATCCATGGACATACTTGAACTTGATTGGAATTGTTGTGGGGGAGGTTGTGGTGGCTGCATAGGTGTTGTATTGAACTCCTCATATGGTTGCCAATATGCTTCTTGTTGAGCCTCCTTGGCTTGATTTTGTGACCCCTGCGCCAAAGAATTTATTTCATTAAGAATTTGATTATAATCTATTGGCGAACTTGAATTTAATTGAGCATATTGCATATGAAGTTGTGGTGGCTGCATAGGTCTTGAATAGAACTCCTCATATGGTTGCCAATATGCTTCACGTTGAACTTGTTGATCTTCCCACCATATAGAGTTTGAATGATCCCTCCAATCTCTTTGTGGACATTGATTGGCTTGAAATCCTTGCCTATATGAAGCACCAAATGTAGGGACACTCTGCATTGTGGTCCTTTCGGCATACGGCGACAATTTAGAAGTAAGATTTGCCAATTGAGCTTGAATGCTAGCAAAATCCATATCTTACTTCTCTAGTACCTAAAATCAAAGAAAGAGAACTAAATCAAATATCAAAAGTAACAACAAACAAAGAAAACAACATTAAGTTAGAAACTAAAACGAAAACAACTAAACCAAAAAAAAAAAAGAAAAGAACCAAGGGATTAGCAAAGTTGCTAATCCCCGGCAACGGCGCCAAAATTTGATGCGGGATTTATACGCGCACAAATTAAACCCTCTTTTTGACAATTGTAGTAATGATATAAGTAGGGATCGTTCTGGACCGGGGATTAGGAGGGATTGTTAATCACTTGGATTTGACTCAAAAACGTAAAAACACAATATAAAACACTATACTAGACTCAAAGAATTCAAAAATACTTTAAAACATAAACTAAATTGATTTCTAATTAAATTGAACAATAAAGTAAAGGGGGGATTGTGTTTGGACGAGATTAAATTAAATGGACAAATTGTAATTAAAGGCAAAACGTAAATATGAATGTGATGAAAATATGGATGATGGAATAGCCAAGGGGTTCTTCTCCACACATGTTACACTTGCATACAAGATTGATTCTCAGTTGGTCTTTCGATAAATTATGAAACTCAACGCCCCGGGTTAATTAGGTCCGCTTAAATTAACCGTCAAGTTTTCCTTAAGTTAATGAATTGGATTGGTTAGCG
Source organism: Pyrus communis (assembly GCF_963583255.1). Taxonomy (NCBI): domain Eukaryota; kingdom Viridiplantae; phylum Streptophyta; class Magnoliopsida; order Rosales; family Rosaceae; genus Pyrus; species Pyrus communis. The sequence goes on from NC_084811.1 coordinate 15,436,072, forward strand.
CAACGCAATTCACCACATTCTCCAAAAGTCCTTTACGTGAAAAGCACAATAAAGATACAATCAAAGATCATTAAGCATTATGAAAACTATAAGTGTTGACGAGGCATTTGTTACTATGATGAGCATGAAACTCGTGCCAAGAATTCATTTAACGCGATTGTTTATAAGCAACCTCCACTACTTGTGAATATAAGTTCATAACGATTAGGTGAAATTCACTTATATTCTAGTGTCATATTCATGCATGAAAATTAAGCGCGCATTCTTAATAAACATTCATAAATAAGTTATCAATCAAACGGTTAAACAAATTGAATCCACAACTTATGAAATTCCAACGAAAGTTAATCAATTCATATTGCAAATATAAACATAGTTTCGAATCACCCCCTAGCTAAAGGGGGTTTAGTTCCTCATAACTTTGAAATCAAAGAAACACCTAAACATTCCAACAACTCAAACTTGAATTGTATGAACGTTTAGGCACTCTTCTCTTCCATTCCTCATTCGTACAAAACAAAGAGAATTGAATTTAAACTTTGAAATCAAAGAAACACCTAAACATTCCAACAACTCACACTTGAATTGTATGAACGTTTAGGCCCTCTTATCTTCCTCGTTGTTGTAGCACAAGGTCTAAGGTGAGGTTTGGGGGATTATGGAAATGGATGAGGAGTGGTGTTTGGATTATAAGGGAATGGATGGGAAGCTCACGGCTAGGGAAGGGAGAATGTGTTTGTAATGTGTTGTGTATGAAATGAGATGTCCATGAATGAATGAATGCAAGGGTATTTATAGGAGTAGTGGAGGGAACATATGGCTATGTCATTTGTAGGTGAAGTAGGTGGATGTTGTAGGTGAAGTAGGTGGATGTTGTAGGTGAAGTGGATGTTGTAGGTGAAGTAGGTGGATGTTATGTTAAGTGATAAGTGATAAGTGATATGATATGTGGTTATGATATGATAAGTGGTTAAGTGGTGATGATAAGTGATAAGTGATTAAGTGATATGATATGTGGTGATGATAAGTGATAAGTGCATGTGGGTTAACTAATGAAGGAAATGCATGTGCAATGACAATGTGTTAGAATGGATGTGTGTTATGCATGGCATGATTGGGATTAGGAAAGGTTTAAATGTCCTAAAACTAAAGAGAACAAGGTTCCAACACTTTGGCTCCAATTAGGTCTTCAATTTCGTCCAACACTTTGGCTTCAAGCATAAGCTATCCGTCCTTAGCCCAAAAGTGCTCCAAAAGTCTCCAAAATGCATCTTTTTGCTCCTTTAGCCCTTTGGACCTACAAACACACGAAAATAGCTTAAAGTACTAAAATAACTAAAGAAACATAACGTAAATGTACGAGAACAAGCCATTTAAGTCGCATAAATATGCTCCTATCAAATACCCCCACACTTAGCTTTTGCTAGTCCTCGAGCAAAACAGAAAAACAAAACAAAAAGAACAAAACACAACCTACACCTTCCAACAATCGTATCAGGGACTTCCAATGCACATGACAAGTTAAAAATCATTATTCTCACAGATTTGAGCCATCTTTACACTTAAGTACATTCTTAATCATAGTCACCACATACTAGTTCACAATTAAGCAATTAAAACACATTTCAAATGTAGTAACATGCCTTTAGAGAATTCCCTCAATTTCTTACTAGATGTACTCTCGTTTTTCACACAGATTTTCTGACTACACACCCTACACTAGGTATATGTGAGAAGATTGATGTAAACATGTAGACGAACACTCACATATGTTATAATAAGGAAAGCATTTTCTGGAGTTAATAAGCATGTTTAGATATGATCTCATGAATGGAATGCTACTACTTAGACGCGAGAACCAGTGACACCATAAGCTCATACCAAGTTCAAACTCCACAATTGAAATACATAACACTCAATATAGAAGTCAAAGGGTAGTAACGGGGCTAGGGTATTGGCTAACAATGAAAGGTGAAGGATAAACAAACATTCTTAAAGCAATAGTGAGCAAAGTATTGAATTAGACACTTAGAATTCCCTTAAGAACGCAGAAGTCAACTTTGAACACCCAAGGGAAAATCACACAAAACTTAGGGCCATATTCAATTTTTTGGACCCTTTCTTCAACCATCAACGCTCGTGAGTTCATTCTTACTTATTTTCACTCCTTTTTTTTTTTTTTTTTTTTTTCTTTTCTTCTTTTTCTTTTTAATCTCAAAACATACATATAAACGTAAGAACAAACTTTTACTCCCCCACACTCATTTTCTTGCATAATGTAACTCAAAAGGAATTCATTTAAGTCATGCTCACTAAACTTTAAGAACAAGGGTATAGGAAAGTCCTACTCTAAGCTAGGTAAGGGGTGATGTGGGTAAACAAGGAATAAAGGCAAAACGAGGCTCAACGGGGTTAAAACTTACAACATATACGAAGTATGGGAAGTAAGGCTATTTGGCTATGGTGGTGGTCACTACACAACTTCTTATTGAATATGTGTTATGCAAATCAATAACATGCTTTGAATGAAATGGGCATGAGTTCTAGCATTTGGAACTATATGATGAAACGCCTTCTAAGTAGTAACCAAGCAAAGAATAATGAGATCATGCAACGACTTTAGAAAACAAGAAATCACAGATTATACTCTCCAAAGAACGTTATAGGCTCAAGTCTCTCAGGGTTGTAGCGTTTGTTTGAGTTCCTTCCTTCAAGCATGTTACAAAAACGAATTTTTTTCTTTTATGATTGCATGTGAAGTCATACATTATAACCATAACCAAGCATATACCAAAAGTAAATCAAACTTTTCTCTATGTTTATAACTCTTTCTAACCGTCATGCAATTATAAACCAAATCCTTATCATTGTGTTGGAAGGTACCCTAAGACACAAACACACAAAAACGACTCAAAACACTCTTTTTAGGGTTTTTAAAACAAGTTTTTCAAATTTTTATGTGATTTTCGGAGTTATAAAACAAAACATACTAAAACACTCTAAAACAACTTAAAAACACCTTAAAACAGCAAGGAACAACATTTGAAGTCATGGGTGATAAAATCCCACGAATTTGCATTAAATAAACTTAGTTACCCCCCCCACACTTAAATCAAACATTGTCCTCAATGTTTTAAGCATATGGTTCACACAAAACATAAGTAAACAAACAAAAAACATTTAAACATACTAAACATGGCAGAATGTAATTAACAAAGAGAAGAGTTTAGGGACGCAAATCTGGTTATGGAGTGTAAATTCCCTCTTCTCCTTGGTGATTGCATTGAGGCTTTGATCTTTGTGATTCAACAGGCTTACTCTTGAACTGGTTTCCGCCCATCGTTGATTTTCCTTTGTGCTACTCTTGAACTGGGCAGCAGGATTCCTTTTAGGGTCTCCCCCGAAGGTCTGAGCTTCCTCCTGTTATCTGTTTTTTTGTTCAATCTTTGCAGGAGTGGTCCCTTCTCTGGAAGTGTATCAACCGTTGAAGATGACTACTCGAGAGCAACGCTAGGTAAGCAATCAGGAATAGATTCCGGGCAGTTGGCTCCAGATCGGTAGACTGACTCCAAGTGCCGGCTGATTGCTTCTTTTACTTTGCCATGCAAGTAAGAACAAGGACAAAGAAAAAGACAGAGAAAGAGCATGATATGAGATATTTTTGCTTTTGACCTTGATGATATGAGATACCTTTGCTTTGAAGAAACGGTGAATGAATCAGCACATGCTTCAATCCGCCGTTTCCTCCTGGGTCATATGTACTCCAGGCATCTGGTATCATCTTTGGGGAAGAAGAAAGAATTGAGTATTTCGAAAGGCTTTGCTGGGAGTGCGCCCTCAGAGGTGAGGGAGAGTTGGGCATTTTCTTCAGGTTTGCCCTGCCATAAAAGACGAAGGTCGACATATATAGAGATAATATCAAGTGGTGGTACTTTTTACCCTTGTCGACAAACGTTTTGATCCCGCAAATCCGGCTTTTTGAAATAGTGGCGCCTCTTCGATCTTTGAATACGCCTCTTCGATTTCTGAGCAGGCGCCCCTTCGATTTCTGAACGACGCCCCTTCGCTTTCTGAACGACACGTGGTAGTGCAGATGCGGCTCCTTTTGACAAAGCTGCACACGTCTTCTGAAAAGCAGAGAAAGCGTCGCCGAACTTTGCGCTTTGTCGGCTAAAGATGTGTAGTTGCGATGATGGCCTCCACGTGTTTTCAGCTTTGTCAGAAATCTTTTGACAATGTTGAACGCGTCTTCTGAAAAGCAGAGAACGCGTCGCCTAAATTACGCCGGAAATTCCGGCTTTTCGAATTGGTGGACGCGTCGCCTTGGCTTCTTATAGAGCTATCGATCACCACAACAAACACACTCTGAAGAATTCCCATTCTTGAAAATCGACTCCGGCCCTTTGAGAATTAACTCCATCCACCCCATCTCTTTGAACACTTTTGAAAAATGGCAAACCCATCGAACCTTAGCTTAGAATTGAGTCTCAGCAGTGATACGGCCGCGCCGCGTCAAGGTAACGTATGGCGCCCTTCTTTCTTATCTTCTAACGGTCCTCTTTCAGGTGAAGACTCTGTGATGCAGGACGCCACAACAGCTACAATAGTAGCTAGGAACCTCCTTACTCCAAAAGATAGTAGGCTGCTGTCAGGACGGTCCGATGAGTTGGCCGTTCAAGAATCCCTCGCACTTAGTGTTCAGTGTGCGAGTTCTGTGTCCAACATGGGCCAACGCCTGCTTGCCCGCTCCCGTCAGGTGGAATCTTTGATGGCAGAGGTGGAAAGTCTCAAGCAGGAGATCAAACTGCTTAAGTACGAGAATAGAAGTTTGCACGTGCTTGCCAACAACTATTCGACGGGTATGAAGAGGAAGCTTGATGAGCTACAAGAATCCAATGGTCAGATGCAAAGTGACCGTCAAACTGACCATCAAAGGCTTGCGGCTTACTTCCAGAGGCACATTTTTCCGGGCTCATCCAGCGTTTGGCCAAGTATTGAGGCCTCTTCTTTGATGCCTCCCGCTCCGATACCTTCCGCCCCGATGCCTTCCGCCTCGATGCCTTCTGCTCCAATGCCTTCCGCATCTATGCCTCCTGCTTCTAGAGTTTTGCCCAGTAGTGGGGCTTCAAGTAAACGCCCTTTGTGAAGCTCCATCATTCTGCCATTTTTTTTTTTTTTTTTTTTTTTTTTTTTTTTAATAAATAAAATCAAACGGCATGGAATTGGTCCTTGAATGGAAGGTGATACTTGAAGTGAACCGGCATTGGTTCAAATTCTAAAGTGGGTGCCTGGATCATTAACCACATGTTAGTATAAAAGAAAATTGAAATTCGGGGAGGCGGCTTACCTGTGTGCTCCAAAATGAACTCCAGAATAAACACCCCTTCGAAAGTTATGACTTGTCCCGTGTCATAAAATCCAACTTCCTGGGGAATTGTGGTTTCAAATATGTCCTCTTTGATGCCTTCTACATCTTCTCCAGCCACTACCTTCTCTTGAATCATTCTTCTTGGTGTACAAAGTCCTTTGAAGAATTCAACACCATCTAAAACTTGCTGTGTTGCACCAAGAATTTGAATAGCATTTTGCACCTTTGGGAAGGCTTCCACGATGTCCTTTTTACTCTCTTCTTGGTTGGGAATCAAAAACCTGCTAGGAAAAGGGACATTGGGTGGAATAACATCAGAATAACATGGAATTGGGACGTCCTTACTGGTGGTGGGTGGTTTAGAGGGCTTAGGGGGCTGCGGCAAGGGTTGTTCTACCCTTGCCGTGTGCATGTCTTCTTCCTCCTCCTCAATTAGCAGCTCTTCATCCACTTCTAGGCTATGTTTGGACATTTTTAGGTCAGCTCCAACCTCCATAGCACTTCCCAAAGTGATAGCATTATGGATTTCAAAATCTTCCTTCGAGTTTTCAATAGTTGAGTTGGAGAGTTCACTTTGCTCTTGAATTTGTTTCATGAACTCCATAATCTGCCCAAATTGCTCGTCCAATTTACCCAACTCCTTGGCTTGATTTTGTGACCCCTGCGCCAAAGAGGTTAGTAATTGAAAATTTTTATCATTATCCATGGACATACTTGAACTTGATTGGAATTGTTGTGGGGGAGGTTGTGGTGGCTGCATAGGTGTTGTATTGAACTCCTCATATGGTTGCCAATATGCTTCTTGTTGAGCCTCCTTGGCTTGATTTTGTGACCCCTGCGCCAAAGAATTTATTTCATTAAGAATTTGATTATAATCTATTGGCGAACTTGAATTTAATTGAGCATATTGCATATGAAGTTGTGGTGGCTGCATAGGTCTTGAATAGAACTCCTCATATGGTTGCCAATATGCTTCACGTTGAACTTGTTGATCTTCCCACCATATAGAGTTTGAATGATCCCTCCAATCTCTTTGTGGACATTGATTGGCTTGAAATCCTTGCCTATATGAAGCACCAAATGTAGGGACACTCTGCATTGTGGTCCTTTCGGCATACGGCGACAATTTAGAAGTAAGATTTGCCAATTGAGCTTGAATGCTAGCAAAATCCATATCTTACTTCTCTAGTACCTAAAATCAAAGAAAGAGAACTAAATCAAATATCAAAAGTAACAACAAACAAAGAAAACAACATTAAGTTAGAAACTAAAACGAAAACAACTAAACCAAAAAAAAAAAAGAAAAGAACCAAGGGATTAGCAAAGTTGCTAATCCCCGGCAACGGCGCCAAAATTTGATGCGGGATTTATACGCGCACAAATTAAACCCTCTTTTTGACAATTGTAGTAATGATATAAGTAGGGATCGTTCTGGACCGGGGATTAGGAGGGATTGTTAATCACTTGGATTTGACTCAAAAACGTAAAAACACAATATAAAACACTATACTAGACTCAAAGAATTCAAAAATACTTTAAAACATAAACTAAATTGATTTCTAATTAAATTGAACAATAAAGTAAAGGGGGGATTGTGTTTGGACGAGATTAAATTAAATGGACAAATTGTAATTAAAGGCAAAACGTAAATATGAATGTGATGAAAATATGGATGATGGAATAGCCAAGGGGTTCTTCTCCACACATGTTACACTTGCATACAAGATTGATTCTCAGTTGGTCTTTCGATAAATTATGAAACTCAACGCCCCGGGTTAATTAGGTCCGCTTAAATTAACCGTCAAGTTTTCCTTAAGTTAATGAATTGGATTGGTTAGCGCAACGCAATTCACCACATTCTCCAAAAGTCCTTTACGTGAAAAGCACAATAAAGATACAATCAAAGATCATTAAGCATTATGAAAACTATAAGTGTTGACGAGGCATTTGTTACTATGATGAGCATGAAACTCGTGCCAAGAATTCATTTAACGCGATTGTTTATAAGCAACCTCCACTACTTGTGAATATAAGTTCATAACGATTAGGTGAAATTCACTTATATTCTAGTGTCATATTCATGCATGAAAATTAAGCGCGCATTCTTAATAAACATTCATAAATAAGTTATCAATCAAACGGTTAAACAAATTGAATCCACAACTTATGAAATTCCAACGAAAGTTAATCAATTCATATTGCAAATATAAACATAGTTTCGAATCACCCCCTAGCTAAAGGGGGTTTAGTTCCTCATAACTTTGAAATCAAAGAAACACCTAAACATTCCAACAACTCAAACTTGAATTGTATGAACGTTTAGGCACTCTTCTCTTCCATTCCTCATTCGTACAAAACAAAGAGAATTGAATTTAAACTTTGAAATCAAAGAAACACCTAAACATTCCAACAACTCACACTTGAATTGTATGAACGTTTAGGCCCTCTTATCTTCCTCGTTGTTGTAGCACAAGGTCTAAGGTGAGGTTTGGGGGATTATGGAAATGGATGAGGAGTGGTGTTTGGATTATAAGGGAATGGATGGGAAGCTCACGGCTAGGGAAGGGAGAATGTGTTTGTAATGTGTTGTGTATGAAATGAGATGTCCATGAATGAATGAATGCAAGGGTATTTATAGGAGTAGTGGAGGGAACATATGGCTATGTCATTTGTAGGTGAAGTAGGTGGATGTTGTAGGTGAAGTAGGTGGATGTTGTAGGTGAAGTGGATGTTGTAGGTGAAGTAGGTGGATGTTATGTTAAGTGATAAGTGATAAGTGATATGATATGTGGTTATGATATGATAAGTGGTTAAGTGGTGATGATAAGTGATAAGTGATTAAGTGATATGATATGTGGTGATGATAAGTGATAAGTGCATGTGGGTTAACTAATGAAGGAAATGCATGTGCAATGACAATGTGTTAGAATGGATGTGTGTTATGCATGGCATGATTGGGATTAGGAAAGGTTTAAATGTCCTAAAACTAAAGAGAACAAGGTTCCAACACTTTGGCTCCAATTAGGTCTTCAATTTCGTCCAACACTTTGGCTTCAAGCATAAGCTATCCGTCCTTAGCCCAAAAGTGCTCCAAAAGTCTCCAAAATGCATCTTTTTGCTCCTTTAGCCCTTTGGACCTACAAACACACGAAAATAGCTTAAAGTACTAAAATAACTAAAGAAACATAACGTAAATGTACGAGAACAAGCCATTTAAGTCGCATAAATATGCTCCTATCAAGCATGAACATGCCGTACCTATCCCTGAAACTTTTCCCGATGAGCAGCTGCTTTCCATTGAGGTAAGTGAACCATGGTATGCAGATTTAGTGAATTACTTGGTGGCTAAACAAATTCCAAATGAACTAAACAAGCACCAACGTGATAAGCTTAAAAATGATGCACGTTTCTATGTTTGGGATGACCCTTATTTGTGGAAGTATTGCTCAGATCAAATTGTACGTAGATGTGTGCATGATTCTGAATTTCACTCAATTCTAAGCTTTTGTCACACATATGCATGTGGTGGTCATTTTGGCACACAACGCACTGCCCTCAAGGTTTTAGAGTGTGGTTTTTATTGGCCGACTATATTTAGGGATGCTAGAACCTTTTGTATGTCTTGTGATCGTTGCCAACGAATGGGTAACATAGGTACCAAGGACCAAATGCCGCAAACCCCTGTCTTTAATGTTGAAATTTTTGATGTTTGGGGCATTGATTTCATGGGCCCTTTCCCTCCATCTTATGGTTTCACTTATATCTTGCTAGCCGTTGATTATGTTTCTAAATGGGTGGAAGCAAAAGCCACCCGTACTAACGATTCTAAGGTGGTTGCAGATTTCGTGAAAACTAACATTTTTGCTAGGTTTGGAATGCCGAGAGTAATCATAAGTGATGGAGGGTCTCACTTTTGCAATCGGACCATTGAGGCGTTGCTAAGAAAGTACCATGTCAACCATAAGGTCTCTACACCTTACCATCCTCAAACAAATGGCCAAGCCGAGGTGTCTAACCGAGAAATCAAAAAATTTTTGGAGAAGACCGTTGGACCAACAAGGAGGGATTGGAGCTTACGTTTAGATGATGCACTGTGGGCATATCGTACGGCATACAAAACACCCATTGGGATGTCACCTTTTCGGCTCGTCTATGGTAAGCCATGTCATTTGCCCGTAGAGTTAGAGCACAAGGCACATTGGGCCGTGAAGATTTTCAACATGGACATAGATGCAGCGGGAGTTCATAGGAAGCTCCAATTTAATGAACTTGAGGAGATTCGGAATGAAGCCCATAAGAATGCCCGGATGTACAAAGCCAAGACCAAAGCATTCCATGATAAAATGATTCGAACCAAGACCTTCACAGTTGGGCAGAAAGTGTTACTTTTCAACTCTCGCCTACGGTTGTTTCCTGGTAAGTTGCGTTCTAAATGGATTGGCCCGTTTGTTGTTACTAATGTTTTCCCTCATGGTGCAGTGCAAATCAAAAGTTCAAGGACGCAGCAAGAATTCAAAGTGAATGGGCATCGGTTAAAGCCCTATTACGAGATGTTTGAGGAGCATGTCGTGGAGGAGGTACCCCTCCATGCCGTGGAACCTAGTCAAGCTTAAACGGAGGTACCGTCCGGCTGCAAGACGTAAAAGAAAGCGCTTCGTGGGAGGCAACCCATGCATCCGAATAGAGAAGAACTTGGAAACCCCTTTAAGAGACTTATTTTTATTCCTTTCTTTTTCTTTACTGCCTTTACTTTGCTTTCTTTCTCGTATTTGTTTATTTGCTTGCTCTGTTGTGACTTTCTGCTTAAAACATTGAGGACAAAATTTGATTTAAGTGTGGGGGGGTAAACAATTTGTATTTGCATGAATTTCGTGGGATTTATTCACCTTTCACTTAGAATGTTGTTTCTTGCTGTTTTAAGCATTTTTAGAGTGTTTTAGTGTGTTTTATAGTGTCTTGGTATAAAACTCCGAAAATTTAAAAAAAAAAAAAAAAAAAAAAAAAAAAAATTCTTTTGAAAAAACCCAAAAATATGTGTTTTTAGAGTCATTTGAGTCATTTTGTTGCTATTTCGTTTCTGCCTTGTTAGGTTGTTTAGTTGTTATTGTTTGTTTGTTTATTAATTGTGTGAGTTTATGATTGTAACATTGAGAAAATGTTTGATTTATTGATAGGCACTGCTAAACAAAGAAAGATGGTGCTTCACAAAGGTTGTTTGCTTGAGGCCCCACTACGTGGCTTTACTCTTGAAGCGGAAGGCGTAGGAACAGAAGGCATCGGAGCGGAAGGCGTAGGAACAGAAGGCATCGGAGCGGAAGGCGTAGGAACAGAAGGCATCGGAGCGGGAGGCATCGAAGATAGAGCATTCCAGGCCTCAATACTTGGCCAAGCGCTGGATGAGCCAGGAAAAAGGTGCCTCTGGAGGAAAGACGAGAACCTTTGACGGTCACTGTGAATCCGACCTTCAGACTCTTGCAGCTCATCAAGCTTCCTCTTCATGCCCGTCGAATAGTTGTTTGCAAGCACGTGCAAACTTCTATTCTCATACTTCAGCTACTGGATCTCCTGCTTGAGACTTTCCACCTCTGCCATCAATGATTCCACCTGACGGGAGCGGGCAAGCAGGCGTTGGCCCATGTTGGACACAGAACTCGCACACTGAACACTAAGTGCGAGGGACTCTTGAACGGCCAACTCATCGGACCGTCCTGACAGCAGCCTACTATCTTTCGGAGTGAGGAGGTTCCTAGCTACTATTGTAGCTGTTGTGGCGTCCTGCATCACGGAGTCTTCACCTGTGAGAGAACCGTTAGAAGAAAAGAAAGAAGGGCGCCATACGTTACCTTGACGCGGCGCGCCCGCATCACTGCTAAGGCTCAATTCCAAGCTAAGGTTCGATGAGTTTGCCATTTTTCAAAAGTGTTCAAGGGGTGGATGGAATTAATTCTCAAAGGGCTGGAGTCGATTTTTCAAGAATGGGATTTCTTCAGAGTGTATTTGTTGGGGTGATCGATAGCTCCATAAAAAGCCATGGCGACGCGTCCACCGATTCAGAGATCCGGATTTTCCTCCGCAAATTTCGACGACGCATTCGCGGCTTTTCAGAAAACGCGCTCAGCTTTGTCAAAAGATATCTAACAAAGCTGATAACACGTGGAGGCCATCATCTCAATTACACGTCTTTAGCCGACAAGCGCAAAGTTCGGCGACGCTTTCTCTGCTTTTCAGAAAACGCGTGCAGCTTTGTCAAAAGAGCCGCACCCGTGACTACTTTTACCATGCAGAAATCGAAGAGCCGTTCGTTCAGAAATCGAAGAGACGTCTGTCGACAAAGGGTAAAAGAGCAGTACCACCACTTTCTATTCAGAAAATCCCTATATTTGTCGACCTTCATCTCTTATGGCAAGGCAGACTTGAAGAAAATGCCCACCAACTCTCTCTCACCTCTGAGGGCGCACTCCCAGCAAAGCCTTTTGAATTACTCAAAATTTTCTTCTTCCCCAAAGATGATACCAGACGCCTGGAGTAAAGATGACCCAGGAGGAAATGCATGTGCTGATTCATGCACCGCTTCTTCAAAAGCAAAGGTATCTCATATCATAAAGGTCAAAAGCAAAAGTATCTCATATCATGCTCTTTCCCTGTCTTTTTCTTTGTCCTTGTTCTTACTCGCATGGGAAAGTGAAAGAAGCAATCAGCCGGCACTTGGAGTCAGTCTTCCGATCTGGAGCCAACTGCCTGGAACATATTCCTGATTGCTTACCTAGCGTTGCTCTCGAGTAGTCATCTTCAACGGTTGATACACTTCCAGAGAAGGGACCACTCCTGCAAAGATTGAACAAAGAAACAGATAAAGGGGGAAAGCTCAGACCTTCGGGGAAGACCAAAAGAACCATCATGCTGCCCAGTTCAAGAAGTAGCACAAAGGAAAATCAACGATGGGCAGAAACCAGTTCAAGAGTAAGCATGTGGAATCACAAAGATCAAAAGCCTCAATGCAATTACCAAGGAGAAGATGGAATTTACACTCTATAACCAGATTTGCGTCTCTAAACTCTTCTCTTTGTTAATTACATTCTGCCATGTTTAGTATGTTTAAGTGTTTTTTGTGTATTTACTTATGTTTTGTGTGAATCTATGCTTAAAACATTGAGGACAATGTTTGATTTAAGTGTGGGGGGGGTAACTAATGTTGTTAATGCAAATTCGTGGGATTTTATCACCCATAACTTCAAATATTGTTCCTTGCTGTTTTAAGGTGTTTTTAAGTTGTTTTAGAGTGTTTTAGTATGTTTTGTTTTTATAACTCCGAAAAGCACATAAAAATTTGAAAAATTGTTTTGAAAAACCTAAAAAGAGTGTTTTGAGTCGTTTTTTTTTGAGTTTGTGTCTTAGGGTACCTTCCAACACAATGATAAGGATTTGGTTTGTAATTGCATGACGGTTAAAAAGAGTTATTAACATAGAGAAAAGTTTGATTTACTCTTGGTATATGCTTGGTTATGGTTATAATGTATGACTTCACATGCAATCATAAAAGAAAAATTCGTTTTTGTAACATGCTTGAAGGAAGGAATTCAAACAAACGCTACAACCCTGTGAGACTCGAGCCATTACCTTCTTTGGAGAGTTATTTTCTGTGATTCTGTGTTTTCTAAAGTTGTTGCATGATCTCATTATTCCTTGCTTGGTTGCTACTTAGGATGCAATTGTATCATGATAGAACTAAATGCCAGAACTTATATCCGTTTCATTCAAAGCATGACATTGAATTGCATAACATATATCAAGATGAAGTTGTGTAGTTGCCACCATAACCAAATAGCCTTACTTCCCATATTTCGTATTTGTTGTAAGTTTTAACCCCGTTGAGCCGCGTTTAGCCTATTTTCTTTGCTAACCACATCACCCCTTACCTAGCCTAGAGTAGGACCATCCGTACCCTTTGTTCTTGAAAGATAGTGAGCATGACTTAATTGAATTCCTTTTTATTAATATGTTGCAGAAAATAAGTGTGGGGGAAGGGATTTTTGTGTGTATGTATGTGCCTAAGTCTTAAAGGAGGCACGAAAAAAAAAAAAAAAAAAAAAAAAAAAAAAAAAAAAAAAGTGAAAATAAGTGAGAATGGACTCACAAGTGTGATTGTTGATGAAAGGGCCCAAAAAGTTTGAATATGGCCCTAAGTTTTGTGACTTCCCCTTGGGTGTTCAAAGTTAACTTCTGCGTTCTAAAGGGAATTCTAAGTGCCTAATTCAATACTTTGCTCACTATTGCTTTAAGAACGTTTGTGTACTCTACCTTTCTTTGTTAAACCATTACCCTTAGCCCCGTTACATCCCTCAACTTCTGTCTTGAGTGTTATGTGTTTCAATTTGCGGAGTTTGAAATTGATATGAGCTTATGGAATCACTGGTTCTCATTCTAAGTAGTAGCATTCCATTCATGAGATCATATTCATGTCATTATCGTAAATCCAGAAAATGCTTTCTTTGTTATAACATATGTGAGATACTAGTCTTTCATGTTTACATCAATCTTCTCACATATACCTAGTGTAGGGAGTGTAGTCAGAAAATCTGTGTGAAAAACGAGTGCATATCTTGTAAGGATTTGAGCAAATTCTCTAAGGCATGTTACTACATTCAAAACATGGTTTTAAATGCTTAATTGTGAAATAGTATGTGGTGACTATGATTAAGAATGTACTTAAGTGTGAAGATGACTAAAATCTGTGAGAATGATGATTTTTAACATGTCATGTGCATTGGAAATCCCTAAGACGGTTGTTGGAAGGTTTAGGTTGTGTTTTACGTGTTTAGTGTCGTTTTGTTTATTTGTTTTTATTCTGTTTTGCTCGAGGACTAGCAAAAGCTAAGTGTGGGGGTATTTGATAGGAGCATATTCATGCGACTTAAATGGCTTGTTCTCGTGCATTTACGTTATGTTTCTCTCGTTATTTTAGTCCTTTATGCTTCTTTTGTGTGTTTTCAGGTTCTAAGGGCCTAGGGAGCAAGAAAGTGCATTTTGAGGCCATTTGGAGCATTTTTGGGCATGGATTGGATAGCTTATCCATGGAGCCAAGAGGATGGACGAATTTGAAGGCCTTGTATGCACTTGAAGACACAACACATTATGCCATACAAACCAACCTATTTTAGGCCCATTCTATGTACTTAAACCCTAGCCCTTTAAACTAGTTCATTTATCACTTATCAAACCATTCACTTATCACTCACCACATATCATATATTTATTACTTATCATATCATTCATTCATCTACATATCAATAACCACTTATCTTATCACTCAACATATCATACAATTATCACTCATCACACTTCATTATTACACCACCATTCATTCTTTAAAACACAAACAACATTCACATGCAAACACAAGCTTTAACCAACAAACAAAACAGCCAACACATGCACCAAAACACCTTTGCCGTGGCCTTCACTCCCCCTTGCATTTTCAGCCATTCCACTTCATCATTACACCACCTTCTCCATCTTTAATCACATGCACCACTAATTCAACACATGCACTTGTTCCTCCATTAAATCAACCACATTCATCACCAAAGAACCTTTGTGCCGTGAGTTCCATTGCATTTCCAGCATCCTCACATGCATTCCCTTCACATTCACCCACATGCACATTCAATCATTCACACATCCACCACTCATTCTTCATCATTTCAACCACCTACATGCATTAATTATTAAACTCTTCATCATTGCATCCAGAAAATGAGCAAGAAAGCTTCCCAAACACATGCAAATCCATCCATGCCGTGGGTTCCCTTTGCTCCCCTTGTGCAATTCCAGTTTTCACATGTGTCCTAGCTGTTTTTCCATCATTCCTCCACACAAATGCTTAAACAAACAGCCATATGTTCCCTCCACCACCCCTATAAATACCCTAGCATTCATTCATTCACTCCCCATTCAATTCATATCTCATATTTCCATTCACAACACTTCACACAACACAAATACCATTCCATTGCCGTGAGTCCCATTCCATTTTCTGTGCAGTTTTTCTCCTTCATTGCAGCCACTATCCAACCACTTCCCATCCCTCCAAAACACTTCACATAATCTCCAAAGCTCACTTAGACCTTGTGCTACAACAACGAGGAAGAAAAGAGTGCCTAAACGTTCATACAATTCAAGTTTGAGTTGTTGGAATTTTTAGGTGTTTCTTTGATTTCAAAGTTTAAATTTAATTCTCTTTGTTTTGTACGTATGAGAATGGAAGAGAAGAGTGCCTAAACGTTCATACAATTCAAGTTTGAGTTGTTGGAATGTTTAGGGGTTTCTTTGATTTCAAAGTTATGAGGAACTAAACCCCCTTTAGCTAGGGGGTGATTCGAAACTATGTTTATATTTGCAATATGAATTGATTACTTTTGGTTGGTATTTCATAAGTTGTGGATTCAATTCGTTTAACTGTTTGATTGATAAATTATTTATGTATGTTCATTAAGATTGCAAGCTTAATTTTCATGCATGAATATGACGCTAGAATATAAGTGAGTTTCACCTAATCGTTATGAACTTATATTCACAAGTAGTGGAGGTTGCTTATAAACAATCGCGTTAAACGAATTCTTGGCATAAGTTTCATGCGTATTCCATAGTAACGAGTGCCTCGTCAACACTTATAATTTTCATTGAACTTAATGATCTTTGTTGAATGTCTCTATTATGCGTATTCCATAGTTAGGGACTTTGATTAAGAATAATTTGGTTGTAATGCGTATTCCATTCAATCCAATGAATTTAGGGAAATTTGAAAGTTAATTTAAGCGGACCTAATTAACTTGGAGCATTGAGTTTCATAATTTATCGAAAGACCAACCGAAAATCAATCTTGTATTGCAAGTGTAACATGTGTGGAGAAGAACCCCTTAGCTATTCCATCATCCATATTTTTATCACATTCATATTTACATTTTGCCTTCAATTATATTCTGTCTTTTTAATTTAATATCGTCCAACCACAATTCCCCCCCCTATTTTGTTAAAGTCTTAATCATTCGTATTTGTTTTATTTGTGTATCTTTAAAGCTTTTGGAGTGATAAACAATTGCAAATTCGTCTAAATCAAGTTCTAGCTTCTATTTGAGTCAATTTGATTGTTTTAGACAATTTGAGTTTTTCAAAGCCATTCTGAGTCATAGTAGTCTTGTTAAGAGTATTTTAATTTAGTTTTTATGTTTTTAAGTCAATTTAGAAGGTTTTAGCAAGCCCTCCTAATCCCCGGTCTAGAACGATCCCTCACTTATCCATTCTACTACAATTGTCAAACGAGGGTTTAATTTGAGTGTCAAGTAAATCTCACATCAATACGACAACCCAAAACATTCCCCACAAGTCCCCTACATGATTGCATAATAGAGATACAAGCAAGAATCATTACGTTCTATGAAAATTATAAGTGTTGACGAGGCATTCGTTACTATGGAATACGCATGAAACTTATGCCAAGAATTCGTTTAACGCGATTGTTTATAAGCAACCTCCACTACTTGTGAATATAAGTTCATAACGATTAGGTGAAACTCACTTATATTCTAGCGTCATATTCATGCATGAAAATTAAGCGCGCATTCTCAATAAACATACATAAATAAGTTATCAATCAAACGGTTAAACAAATTGAATCCACAACTTATGAAACGCAATTAGAAGTAATCAAATCAAAATGCAAGCATAAACATATATATCAAATTCCCCCCTAGCCAAGGGGGGTTTAGTTGAATTTAAACATTGGAATCAAAGAAACACCTAAACATTTCAACAACTCAAACTTGAATTGTATGAACGTTTAGGCCCTCTTCTCTTCCATTCCTCATTCGTACAAAACAAAGAGTATTGAAATTAAACATTGAAATCAAAGAAACATCTAAACATTCCAACAACTCAAACTTGAATTGTATGAACGTTTAGGCCCTCTTATCTTCCTCTTCGTTGTAGCACAAGGTCTAAGGATAGTTTGATGGTGTGAATGGTTTGGGGAGTGGTGGAATGGCTGAATTTCTGGTGGTGTTTGGATTAATAGGGAACTCACGGCCAAAGGGCAGTTTTGATGTGTGAATGGGTGAATTTCTGAAATGGAAGAATGAATGAATTGTGGCTGCAATGGATGCTTATTTATAGGTGAAAAAGAGGGAACATGACAGCTAGGTTATGATGATGAATGCATGTGCAAAGTTGGTTGAATGATTATGAGTGCATGTGGCTGAAATAACATGTGGAATGGATGAATGTGGTGCAATGATAATGTCTTGTGGCTGAATGGATTAAAGAATGGGAGTGCATGTGGGTGGAAATGCATGTGGGTTAAAGAGTGAATGCATGTGCAATGACAGCTAGGTTGAATTAATTAAAGGGATTGCATGTGCAAGGTTTTGGTGTGAATGATTGAATGTGCATGTGGCTGATTTATGAAGAGTGAATGCATGTGGCTGCAAGGTGTGAATGATTATGGGTGCATGTGGCTGCAATGGATTAGGAATCCTTCAATTTCGTCCATTCCTTTTGC
Source organism: Pyrus communis (assembly GCF_963583255.1). Classification (NCBI taxonomy): domain Eukaryota; kingdom Viridiplantae; phylum Streptophyta; class Magnoliopsida; order Rosales; family Rosaceae; genus Pyrus; species Pyrus communis. The sequence goes on from NC_084811.1 coordinate 15,453,993, forward strand.
TCCAAACATAAGCTATCCATTCCAAGTCCAATTTTGCTCCAAAATGCTCCAAAATGCATCTTTTTGCTTCCTTAGCCATATGAACCTAAAAACACACGAAAATGGCTTAAACTACTAAAACAACTATGAATTAACAATATAAATGCACGAAAACAAGCTAAGTAAGTCGCCTAAATATGCTCCTATCACTGACCACCTAAGCCGAATGGTGCATAATGAGGAGTCCCTACCCATTGCAGAGACATTCCCCGATGAACAATTGCTGTCCATAAAGGTTAGTACACCTTGGTATGCCGATATAGTTAATTTTTTGGTGTCAAAACGTATTCCAAGTGAGTTCAATAGGCACCAACGTGACAAACTTAGGCATGATGCACGATTTTATGTGTGGGATGATCCATACTTATGGAAATTTTGTCCCGATCAGATTATACGTCGTTGTGTGCATGATTCTGAATGTCATTCAATTTTGAGTTTTTGTCATACATATGCATGTGGAGGGCACTTTGGCACATAACGCACGGCCCTCAAAGTGTTACAATGTGGATTTTATTGGCCTAGTATTTTTAAGGATGCTAGAACGTTTTGCTTAACATGTGATAAATGCCAAAGAGTGGGTGGTATTAGTGCAAAGGACCAAATGCCGCAGGTTTCTATCCTAAATGTTGAAATTTTTGATGTTTGGTGTATTGACTTTATGGGTCCCTTTCCGTCATCATTTGGTTTTATGTATATTTTGCTTGCGGTTGATTATGTGTCGAAGTGGGTGGAAGCAAAAGCCACCCGGACTAATGATTCTAAAGTGGTTGCAGATTTTATTAGAACTAACATTTTTGCAAGGTTTGGCATGCCACAAGTGATCATTAGTGATGGAGGGTCCCATTTTTGCAACCGGACCATTGAGGCGTTATTGAGGAAATACCATGTCACCCATAAGGTTTCTATACCTTACCATCCTCAAACGAATGGCCAAGCCGAGGTTTCCAACCGAGAGATCAAGCAAATCCTAGAAAAGACCGTTGGGCCAACAAGAAAGGATTGGAGTTTACGGTTAGATGATGCACTTTGGGCGTATCGTACGGCGTACAAAACCCCCATTGGGATGTCCCCTTTTCGACTTGTCTATGGCAAGGCGTGCCATCTTCCCGTGGAGTTGGAGCATAAAGCTCTTTGGGCCGTCAAGAAGTTCAACATGCACTTAGATGAAGCGGGAAGTCATAGGAAATTCCAATTGAATGAGCTTGATGAAATACGGCACGAGGCGTACGAGAATGCAAGCATTTACAAGCAAAAGACCAAAGCTTTCCATGACAACATGATCCGTGGGAAATCCTTCTCCATTGGGCAGAAAGTGCTATTGTTCAATTCCCGTTTACGTTTGTTTCCCGGTAAGTTACGTTCCAAATGGATTGGACCGTTTGTTATTACTAATGTTTTTGTTCATGGTGCAGTCCAAATCCAAAGCTTGAAAACGGGACATGAATTTAAGGTGAACGGGCATCGTTTGAAGCCCTATTATGAGAACTTTGTGGAGCACACCGTGGATGACACCCCCTTGGATGCCGTGGGCTCCAATCTGGAGTGATTGGGTTCTTCGTCCGGCTGTACCACATTAAAGCAAGCGCTATGATAGGAGCATATTCATGCGACTTAATTAGCTTGTTCTCGTGCATTTATGTTGTGTTTACTTAGTTATTTTAGTGTTTAAGGCCACTTTTGTGTATTTTCAGATTATAAGGCCAAACTGAGCAAGAAGATGCAAATTGGAGCTTTTTGGAGCGAAAGAGGAATGAATGAGTTGAAGACTTGAAGAAACGACGAATTCCTACTCCAACGATGAATTCTTACCAAAACGAGGAATCCTACTCAAACAAGGATTCCTACTTGAAGTAGGAAAGTTAACCCTAGGTTTCCCGTTTTGGTAACCTTTCCTAAACTTAAACGTCCGTATTTTCTAGCCACTTTGAAGACCTTGTAGGCACTTTAGGACACAAAACCAAGGCCCTAGCCCAATTACACAGCCCTTGCCGTGCCTTAACCCTAGTTCCCTTCCCTTGCCGTGCAAGGGGGGGCAATTTTGTCCCCTTTTATGCACTTAAACCCTAACCCTTTTTCCTTGCAGCCACACCCTTTTATTTCTGAATTTTAACCTATTTCTCTCCAAAACTAAACCTAGCCGCACCCTAGGGGTTCCAATCATTCAATATATTCAGCTACAAACACATAGCAGCCGCAACTCCCATTCATTCACCCTAATAACCCTAGTTCCACATCTAGCCGTACCCTCTATTTTTCACCCTAGAATCTCAGTCGTTCATTCTATTCATCCAGCCACCCTCAACCTAATTCTCTAAGCCGTCACTCCCATAACCCAAGAACCTAATTCATTCAGCCATAACTTTTCACCATTCTCTCCCATTTTTCTCCCAAAAACCGTGCATACCATTCACTTCTCATTCAATCATTCACCCTAATTCTCCCATTCATTCAATCCGCAGCCACCATCCCATTCATCTTCTCCATCAGCCGCACCTATTCCCCCTCAATTCCAGCCACAATCCACCATTGCCGCAGCCATCTCCACCCTTGCAGCCACCATTCCACACCTTCCACAACCCTTGCCGCACCACCAAACCTCCCCAAATCCATCCCTAACCCAGAAAACCATCCAAAAATGATAGGAGCATATTCATGCGACTTAAATAGCTTGTTCTCGTGCATTTACGTTATGTTTCTTTAGTTATTTTAGTACTTTAAGCTATTTTCGTGTGTTTGTAGGTCCAAAGGGCTAAAGGAGCAAAAAGATGCATTTTGGAGACTTTTGGAGCACTTTTGGGCTAAGGACGGATAGCTTATGCTTGAAGCCAAAGTGTTGGACGAAATTGAAGACCTAATTGAAGACCAAAGTGTTGGAACCTTGTTCCCTTTAGTTTTAGGACATTTAAACCTTTCCTTTATCCTTAGCCGTGCATAACATTCCAACATTCCACACTCCCACTTATCACACACCACTTATCATACACCACATATCACTTATCACATATCATTCACCACTTATCATATCATACACTCAATCATTTATCACATATCACTTATCACACACCACATATCACTCATCACTTATCATAACCACTTATCATTCACCTACAACATCCACCTACTTCACCTACTTCACCTACAACATCCACCTACTTCACCTACAAATGACATAGCCATATGTTCCCTCCACTACTCCTATAAATACCCTTGCATTCATTCATTCATGGACATCTCATTTTCATACACAACACATTACAAACACATTCTCCCTTCCCTAGCCGTGAGCTTCCCATCCATTCCCTTATAATCCAAACACCACTCCTCATCCATTTCCATAATCCCCCAAACCTCACCTTAGACCTTGTGCTACAACAACGAGGAAGATAAGAGGGCCTAAACGTTCATACAATTCAAGTGTGAGTTGTTGGAATGTTTAGGTGTTTCTTTGATTTCAAAGTTTAAATTTAATTCTCTTTGTTTTGTACGTATGAGGAATGGAAGAGAAGAGTGCCTAAACGTTCATACAATTCAAGTTTGAGTTGTTGGAATGTTTAGGTGTTTCTTTGATTTCAAAGTTATGAGGAACTAAACCCCCTTTAGCTAGGGGGTGATTCGAAACTATGTTTATATTTGCAATATGAATTGATTAACTTTCGTTGGAATTTCATAAGTTTTGGATTCAATTTGTTTAACCGTTTGATTGATAACTTATTTATGAATGTTTATTAAGAATGCGCGCTTAATTTTCATGCATGAATATGACACTAGAATATAAGTGAATTTCACCTAATCGTTATGAACTTATATTCACAAGTAGTGGAGGTTGCTTATAAACAATCGCGTTAAATGAATTCTTGGCACGAGTTTCATGCTCATCATAGTAACGAATGCCTCGTCAACACTTATAGTTTTCATAATGCTTAATGATCTTTGATTGTATCTTTATTGTGCTTTTCACGTAAAGGACTTTTGGAGAATGTGGTGAATTGCGTTGCGCTAACCCATCCAATTCATTAACTTAAGGAAAACTTGACGGTTAATTTAAGCGGACCTAATTAACCCGGGGTGTTGAGTTTCATAATTTATCGAAAGACCAACTGAGAATCAATCTTGTATGCAAGTGTAACATGTGTGGAGAAGAACCCCTTGGCTATTCCATCATCCATATTTTCATCACATTCATATTTACATTTTGCCTTTAATTACAATTTGTCCAATTTAGCTAATTTCGTCAAATCAAACCCCCCCCCCTTTACTTTCTTGTTCTTTAGTGCTTAGAATCTGTTTAGTTTATGTTTTAAAAGTATTTTTTTTGTTTTTGGTTTGTCTTAGTGTTTTAAACTTTAATTTTGCATTCTTTGAGTCTAGTTTAGTGTTTTAAACTTTATTTTACGTTTTTGAGTCAGTTTCCAAGAGATTTGCAATCCCTCCTAATCCCCGGTCCAGAACGATCCCTACTTATACATATACTACAATTTGACGAAAAGAGGGTTTAATTTGTGTGCGTATAAATCTCGGAATGCCTCGTCAACACTTATAGTTTTCATAATGCTTAATGATCTTTGATTGTATCTTTATTGTGCTTTTCACGTAAAGGACTTTTGGAGAATGTGGTGAATTGCGTTGCGCTAACCCATCCAATTCATTAACTTAAGGAAAACTTAACGGTTAATTTAAGCGGACCTAATTAACCCGGGGTGTTGAGTTTCATAATTTATCGAAAGACCAACTGAGAATCAATCTTGTATGCAAGTGTAACATGTGTGGAGAAGAACCCCTTGGCTATTCCATCATCCATATTTTCATCACATTCATATTTACATTTTGCCTTTAATTACAATTTGTCCATTTAATTTAATCTCATCCAAACACAATCCCCCCTTTACTTTATTGTTCAATTTAATTAGAAATCAATTTAGTTTATGTTTTAAAGTATTTTTGATTACTTCTAATTACGTTTCATAAGTTGTGAATTCAATTTGTTTAACTGTTTTATTGATAACCTATTTATGTATGTTTATTGAGAGTGCACACTTAATTTTCATGCATGAATTTGACGCTAGAATATAAGTGAATTTCACCTAATCGTTATGAACTTATATTCACAAGTAGTGGAGGTTGCTTATAAACAATCGCGTTAAACGAATTCTTGGCATAAGTTTCATGCAATCATAGTAACGAATGCCTCGTCAACACTTATAGTTTTCAAAGAACTTAATGATTCTTGCTTGTATCTCTATTATGCAATTCATGTAGGGAACTTGTGAGGAATGCTTTGGGTTGTCGTATGCAATCATCCAATTCATTAACTTAAGGAAAACTTGACGGTTAATTTAAGCGGACCTAATTAACTTGGAGTGTTGAGAATTAATGATTTATTGAAATGCAATTGGAAATCGTTTTATTATGCAAGTATAACATGTATGGAGATGAACCCCTTAGCTAGCATTCATCCATTCAATTCCATCACATTCATATTTACATTCTGTCTAGTTTATTAACTTGTTTCGTTATTTCAATTTTCGTAAAACCTAAACCCCCCTTTACTTTCTTGTTCTTTAATGCTTAGAATCTGTTTAGTTTATGTTTTAAAGTATTTTTGAATTCTTTGAGTCTAGTTTAGTGTTTTATATTGTGTTTTTATGTTTTTGAGTCAAATCCAAGTGATTAACAATCCCTCCTAATCCCCGGTCCAGAACGATCCCTACTTATACTTATACTACAATTTGACGAAAAGAGGGTTTAATTTGTGTGCGTATAAATCTCGCATCAAATTTTGGCGCCGTTGCCGGGGATTAGAAAATTTGCTAATCCCTTGGATTGTTTGTTTCTGTATTGTCTTTTAGATTTAGTTTTTATTTGTGTTTTGTTTGTTAAGAACAACATGGCACTTGATAACGCTTCTCTTTTGTCACAGCTCATGGAAAGGTCCCAAATGCAAAGAGTTGATATATCTAATCTTCAATCAAGGAATAACGTGTTTTCCAATACTTACAATTCGGATTGGAGTGATCATTCAAACTCTATGTGGTGGGAACCTCAAAATGCTCAACAAGGAGGATATTGGCAGCCACCACAACCTCATATTCAATATGCCCAACCAAACTCAAGTTCGTCAATAGATTATAATCAAAAGCTTAATGAATTAATTTGTTTGGTGCAGGGCTCACAAAATCAAGACAATGAGGCTCAACAAGAAGGATATTGGCAGCCATATGAGGAGTTCTATTCAACGCCTATGCAGCCACCACAAAGGTTGGACCACTTGGATAAGCAAATTGGGCAGATCGCGGAGTTCGTAGGACAGTTTCGAGACCAAGGCGAACTCCCTAGTTCAACCATTGCAAATCAGAAGGGAGAATTTGAAAACACCAATGCTATCATGTTGAGAAGTGACAAGGAGGTTGGAACGGACCCTCAACCATCAAAATCAAATCACAAGGAAGAGGAATACACCCAACCCACGGAAAGGGTGGAAACACCTTTACCGGAGGCACCTATTGCTCCTATGCCATCTAATACAGGTATGGTTGTTCCAAATTTCATTATTTTTAACCCCGTTCCAACAAGTATCCCTATTCCTTGCAGATTCATGACTTCCAAGGAAGAAGAAGGTGAAAAAGACATCTTGGAAGCCCTTTCAAAGGTGACAAGTAGGGAATGTCATGAATTCATCAAAGAAGACGTTCTTGAAACCACAAAATCCAAAGAAGTTAAATTTGATGACATTGGACAAGTCATAACCATCACTTGCAATCTGGCCAAGTCCAATATCCCTGAAACTTTCAAAGGAGTGGTGTTTGTCATTGAGTTCTTGTCGGACAAAACAAGTAAGTTTTTTTCAAATTCCTTTACATTTTATACTAACTTGCTGTTTTTTATGAATCAGGCACCTACACTAGAATTCAAACCATTGCCGATTCACTTCAAGTATCACCTTCCATTCAAGGACCAATTCCATGCCGTTTGATTTTATTTATGTTAATAAAAAATAAAAAATAAATAAAAAATAAAAAAAATAAAATAAAAAAAAAAAAGAGAAAGAAAGATACTAAACATGGAGAAAGGTGGAGCTTCACAAAGGTTGTTTGCGTGAAGCCCCACTACGAGGCGCAGAAGCGGAAGGCATAGAAGCGGGAGGCATCGGAGCGGAAGCCATCGGAGCGGGAGGCATCGGAGCTAGAGCATTCCAGGCCTCAATACTTGGCCAAGCGCTGGATGACCCAGGAAAAAGGTGCCTCTGGAGATAAGACGCAAGCCTTTGACGGTCACTGTGAATTCGACCCTCAGATTCTTGCAGCTCATCAAGCTTCCTCTTCATCCCCGACGAATAGTTATTTGCAAGCACATGCAAACTTCTATTCTCGTACTTAAGCTGCTGGATCTCTTGCTTAAGTCTTTCCACCTCGGCCATCAACGATTCCACTTGGCGGGACCGAGCAAGCAGGCGTTGGCCCATGTTGGACACAGAACTCGCACACTGAACACTAAGTGCGAGGGACTCTTGAACGACCAACTCATCAGACCGTCCTGACAGCAGCCTACTATCTTTTGGAGTGAGGAGGTTTTTAGCTACTATTGTAGCTATTGTGGCGTCCTGCATCACAGAGTCTTCACCTGAAAGAGGACCGTTAGAAGATAAAAAAGAAGGGCGCCATACATTACCTTGACGGGGCGCAACCGGATCGCTGCTGAGACTCAAATCTAAGCTAAGGTTCGATGAGTTTGCCATTTTTTTTCAAAAGTGTTCAAAGAGAAGGGGTGGATGGAGTTAAAATTTCACAAAGGGCCGGAGTCGAGTTTCAGGAATGGGAAATCTTCAGAGTGTGTGTGTTGGGGTGATTGATAGCTCTATAAAAAGCCAAGACGACGCGTCCACCGATTCAAAGAGCCGGATTTTCCGGCGTAATTTAGGTGACGCTCCCTCGGCTTTTCAAGAAAACGCGTTCAACTTTGTCAAAAGATTTCTGATAAAGCTGAAAACACGTGGAGGCCATCATCGCATCTACACATCTTTAGCCGACAAGCGCAAAGTTCGGCGACGCTTTCTCTGCTTTTCAGAAGACGCGTGCAGCTTTGTCAAAAGGAGCCGCATCTGCACTACCACGTGTCGTTCAGAAAGCGAAAGGGCGTCGTTCAGAAATCGAAGGGGCGTCGTTCAGAAATCGAAGGGGCGCCTGCTCAGAAATCGAAGAGGCGTATTCAAAGATCGAAGAGGCGCCACTATTTCAAAGAGCCGGATTTGCGGGATCAAAACGTTTGTCGACAAGGGTAAAAAGTACCACCACTTGATATTATCTCTATATATGTCGACCTTCGTCTTTTATGGCAGGGCAAACCTGAAGAAAATGCCCAACTCTCCCTCACCTCTGAGGGCGCACTCCCAGCAAAGCCTTTCAAAATACTCAATTCTTTCTTCTTCCCCAAAGATGATACCAGATGCCTGGAGTACATATGACCCAGGAGGAAACGGCGGATTGAAGCATGTGCTGATTCATTCACCGCTTCTTCAAAGCAAAGGTATCTCATATCATCAAGGTCAAAAGCAAAAGTATCTCATATCATGCTCTTTCCCTGTCTTTTTCTTTGTCCTTGTTCTTACTTGCATGGCAAAGTAAAAGAAGCAATCAGCCGGCACTTGGAGTCAGTCTTCCGATCTGGAGCCAACTGCCTGGAATCTATTCCTGATTGCTTACCTAGCGTTGCTCTCGAGTAGTCATCTTCAACGGTTGATACACTTCCAGAGAAGGGACCACTCCTGCAAAGATTGAACAAAGAAACAGATAACAGGAGGAAGCTCAGACCTTCGGGGGAAACAAAAAGAACCATCCTGCTGCCCAGTTCAAGAAGTAGCACAAAGGAAAATCAACGATGGGCAGAAACCAGTTTAAGAGTAAGCCTGTGGAATCACAAAGATCAAAGCCTCAATGCAATCACCAAGGAGAAGAGGGAATTTACACTCCATAACCAGATTTGCGTCCCTAAACTCTTCTCTTTGTTAATTACATTATGCCATGTTTAAAATGTTTAGTTGCTTTTTGTGTGTTTACTTATGTTTTGTGTGAATCTATGCTTAAAACATTGAGGACAATGTTTTATTTAAGTGTGGGGGGGTAACTAAAGTGTTTTGATGCAAATTCGTAGGGTTTTATCCACCATAACTTCTAATGTTGTTCCTTGCTGTTTTAAGGTGTTTTTAAGTTGTTTTAGAGTGTTTTAGTGTGTTTTGTTTTATAATTCGAAAATCCCATAAAAATTTGAAAAATTGTTTTGAAAAACCCAAAAAGAGTTGTTTTAAAAGTCGTTTTTGTGTGTTTGTGTCTTAGGGTACCTTCCAACATAATGATAAGGATTTGGTTTGTAATTGCATGACGGTTAAAAAGAGTTATTAACATAGAGAAAAGTTTGAATTACTCTTGGTATATGCTTGGTTATGGTTATAATGTATGACTTCACATGCAATCATAAAAGAAAAAAATTCGTTTTTGTAACATGCTTGAAGGAAGGAACTCAAACAAACGCTACATCCCTGTGAGACTCGAGCCATTACCTTCTTTGGAGAGTTATTTTCTGTGATTCTTTGTTTTCTAAAGTTGTTGCATGATCTCATTATTCCTTGCTTGGTTGCTACTTAGAATGCAATTGTATCATGATAGAACTAAATGCTAGAACTTATATCCGTTTCATTCAAAGCATGATATTGATTGCATAATATATATCAAGATGAAGTTGTGTTGTTGCCACCATAGCCAAATAGCCTTACTTCCCATATTTCGTATATATTAGTTTTAACCCCGTTGAGCCTCGTTTAGCCTATTTTCTTTGCTAACCACATCACCCCTTACCTAGCCTAGAGTAGGACTTTCCTATACCCTTGTTCTTAAAAGATAGTGAGCATGACTTAATTGAATTCCTTTTGAGTTACATTATGAAAGAAAATAAGTGTGGGGGAGAGAATGTTTAAGTGTTGATGTTTTGAGATTCAAAAGAAAAGAAAAAAAAAGAGAAAAGAAAGAAAGAAAGAAAAAAAAAAAGAGCTTGAAAAAAAAAAAAAATGAAAGAATAAGTGATTGAAGAAAGGTTCCAAAACACCAATTCTGGGCGTAAATTGTCTAAATTCTCCCTTTTTGTTCAAAAGTTGAGTTTTCATTCAAAAGTGAATTCTAAGTTGATTCAAATGCTTTGCTCACTATTTCTTTAAAAACCTTTGTTTTCCATATCCCTTCTTTGTTATCCACATACCCCAAGCCCCGTTACAACCCTTGACTTCTATCTTGAGTGTTGTGTATTTCAATTTGTGGAGTTTGAACTTGGTATGAGCATATGGTATCACTGGTTCTCGCGTCTAAGTAGTAGCATTCCATTCATGAGATCATATCTAAACATGCTTATTAACTCCAGAAATTGCTTCCTTTGAAATACATATATGTGAGTGTTCGTTTTTATGATTACATCAATCTTCTCACATATAACTAGTTTAGGGTGTGTAGTCAGAAAATCTGTGTGAAAAACGAGAGCATATCTTGTAAGGAATTGAGCAAATTCTCTAAGGCATGTTACTACATTCAAAATATAGTTTTAAATGCTTAATTGTGAATTAGTATGTGGTGACTATGATTAAGAATGTACTTAAGTGTCAAGATGGCTAAAATCAGTGGGAATAATGATTTTTAACTTGTCTTGTGCATTGGAAATCCGTGAGACGATTGTTGGAAGGTGTAGGTTGTGTTTTGTTCGTTTTGTCTAGTTTCGTGTTCTTTTGTTTTGTTTTGCTCGAGGACTAGCAAAAGATAAGTGTGGGGGTATTTGATAGGAGCATATTTATGCGACTTAAATGGCTTGTTCTCGTACATTTACGTTATGTTTCTTTAGTTATTTTAGTACTTTAAGCTATTTTCGTGTGTTTGTAGGTCCAAAGGGCTAAAGGAGCAAAAAGATGCATTTTGGAGACTTTTGGAGCACTTTTGGGCTAAGGACGGATAGCTTATGCTTGAAGCCAAAGTGTTGGACGAAATTGAAGACCTAATTGGAGCCAAAGTGTTGGAACCTTGTTCTCTTTAGTTTTAGGACATTTAAACCTTTCCTAATCCCAATCATGCCATGCATAACACACATCCATTCTAACACATTGTCATTGCACATGCATTTCCTTCATTAGTTAACCCACATGCACTTATCACTTATCATCACCACATATCATATCACTTAATCACTTATCATCACCACTTAACCACTTATCATATCATAACCACATATCATATCACTTATCAATTATCACTTAACATATCATCCACCTACTTCACCTACAACATCCACCTACTTCACCTACAACATCCACTTCACCTACAACATCCACCTACTTCACCTACAACATCCACCTACTTCACCTACAACCTCCACTTACTTCACCAACCTCACACACTTACTTCACCTACAAATGACATAGCCATATGTTCCCTCCACTACTCCTATAAATACCCTTGCATTCATTCATTCATGGAGATCTCATTTCATACACAACACATTACAAACACATTCTCCCTTCCCTAGCCGTGAGCTTCCCATCTCTCCCCTTATAATCCAAACACCATTTTTCCATTCCCCTTCCACTTCTCCACCACTCCTCTTCCATTCCACACTTCCATCCCCCAATCCAATTATCCCTAGACCTTATGCTACAATAAAGAGGAAGAGAAGAGAGCCTAAACGTTCATACAATTCAAGTTTGAGTTGTTGGAATGTTTAGGCGTTTCTTTGATTTCAATGTTTAATTTCAATTCTCTTTGTTTTGTATGAGGAACTAAACCCCCCTTTAGCTAGGGGGTGATTCGAAATATATGTTTATGCTTGCATTTTGATTTGATTACTTCTAATTACGTTTCATAAGTTGTGAATTCAATTTGTTTAACTGTTTTATTGATAACCTATTTATGTATGTTTATTGAGAGTGCACACTTAATTTTCATGCATGAATTTGACGCTAGAATATAAGTGAATTTCACCTAATCGTTATGAACTTATATTCACAAGTAGTGGAGGTTGCTTATAAACAATCGCGTTAAACGAATTCTTGGCATAAGTTTCATGCAATCATAGTAACGAATGCCTCGTCAACACTTATAGTTTTCAAAGAACTTAATGATTCTTGCTTGTATCTCTATTATGCAATTCATGTAGGGAACTTGTGAGGAATGCTTTGGGTTGTCGTATGCAATCATCCAATTCATTAACTTAAGGAAAACTTGACGGTTAATTTAAGCGAACCTAATTAACTTGGAGTGTTGAGAATTAATGATTTATTGAAATGCAATTGGAAATCGTTTTATTATGCAAGTATAACATGTATGGAGATGAACCCCTTAGCTAGCATTCATCCATTCAATTCCATCACATTCATATTTACATTCTGTCTAGTTTATTAACTTGTTTCGTTATTTCAATTTTCGTAAAACCTAAACCCCCCTTTACTTTCTTGTTCTTTAATGCTTAGAATCTGTTTAGTTTATGTTTTAAAGTATTTTTGAATTCTTTGAGTCTAGTTTAGTGTTTTATATTGTGTTTTTATGTTTTTGAGTCAAATCCAAGTGATTAACAATCCCTCCTAATCCCCGGTCCAGAACGATCCCTACTTATACTTATACTACAATTTGACGAAAAGAGGGTTTAATTTGTGTGCGTATAAATCTCGCATCAGGTGTTGAGTTTCATAATTTATCGAAAGACCAACTGAGAATCAATCTTGTATGCAAGTGTAACATGTGTGGAGAAGAACCCCTTGGCTATTCCATCATCCATATTTTCATCACATTCATATTTACATTTTGCCTTTAATTACAATTTGTCCATTTAATTTAATCTCATCCAAACACAATCCCCCCTTTACTTTATTGTTCAATTTAATTAGAAATCAATTTAGTTTATGTTTTAAAGTATTTTTGAATTCTTTGAGTCTAGTATACTGTTTTATATTGTGTTTTTACGTTTTTGAGTCATATCCAAGTGATTAACAATCCCTCCTAATCCCCGGTCCAGAACGATCCCTACTTATATCATTACTACAATTGTCAAAAAGAGGGTTTAATTTGTGTGCGTATAATTCTCACATCAAATTTTGGCGCCGTTGCCGGGGATTAGAAAATTTGCTAATCCCTTGGATTGTTTGTTTCTGTATTGTCTTTTAGATTTAGTTTTTATTTGTGTTTTGTTTGTTAAGAACAACATGGCACTTGATAACGCTTCTCTTTTGTCACAGCTCATGGAAAGGTCCCAAATGCAAAGAGTTGATATATCTAATCTTCAATCAAGGAATAACGTGTTTTCCAATACTTACAATTCGGATTGGAGTGATCATTCAAACTCTATGTGGTGGGAACCTCAAAATGCTCAACAAGGAGGATATTGGCAGCCACCACAACCTCATATTCAATATGCCCAACCAAACTCAAGTTCGTCAATAGATTATAATCAAAAGCTTAATGAATTAATTTGTTTGGTGCAGGGCTCACAAAATCAAGACAATGAGGCTCAACAAGAAGGATATTGGCAGCCATATGAGGAGTTCTATTCAACGCCTATGCAGCCACCACAAAGGTTGGACCACTTGGATAAGCAAATTGGGCAGATCGCGGAGTTCGTAGGACAGTTTCGAGACCAAGGCGAACTCCCTAGTTCAACCATTGCAAATCAGAAGGGGGAATTTGAAAACACCAATGCTATCATGTTGAGAAGTGACAAGGAGGTTGGAACGGACCCTCAACCATCAAAATCAAATCACAAGGAAGAGGAATACACCCAACCCACGGAAAGGGTGGAAACACCTTTACCGGAGGCACCTATTGCTCCTATGCCATCTAATACAGGTATGGTTGTTCCAAATTTCATTATTTTTAACCCCGTTCCAACAAGTATCCCTATTCCTTGCAGATTCATGACTTCCAAGGAAGAAGAAGGTGAAAAAGACATCTTGGAAGCCCTTTCAAAGGTGACAAGTAGGGAATGTCATGAATTCATCAAAGAGGACGTTCTTGAAACCACAAAATCCAAAGAAGTTAAATTTGATGACATTGGACAAGTCATAACCATCACTTGCAATCTGGCCAAGTCCAATATCCCTGAAACTTTCAAAGGAGTGGTGTTTGTCATTGAGTTCTTGTCGGACAAAACAAGTAAGTTTTTTTCAAATTCCTTTACATTTTATACTAACTTGCTGTTTTTTATGAATCAGGCACCTACACTAGAATTCAAACCATTGCCGGTTCACTTCAAGTATCACCTTCCATTCAAGGACCAATTCCATGCCGTTTGATTTTATTTATGTTAATAAAAAAAAAATAAAAAAAAATAAATAAATAAATAAAAAAAAATAAAAAAAAAGAAAGATACTAAACATGGAGAAAGGTGGAGCTTCACAAAGGTTGTTTGCGTGAAGCCCCACTACGAGGCGCAGAAGCGGAAGGCATAGAAGCAGTAGGCATAGAAGCGGGAGGCATCGGAGCAGAAGCCATCGGAGCGGGAGGCATCGGAGCTAGAGCATTCCAGGCCTCAATACTTGGCCAAGCGCTGGATGACCCAGGAAAAAGGTGCCTCTGGAGATAAGACGCAAGCCTTTGACGGTCACTGTGAATTCGACCCTCAGATTCTTGCAGCTCATCAAGCTTCCTCTTCATCCCCGACGAATAGTTATTTGCAAGCACATGCAAACTTCTATTCTCGTACTTAAGTTGCTGGATCTCTTGATTAAGTCTTTCCACCTCGGCCATCAACGATTCCACTTGGCGGGACCGAGCAAGTAGGCGTTGGCCCATGTTGGACACAGAACTCGCACACTGAACACTAAGTGCGAGGGACTCTTGAACGGCCAACTCATCAGACCGTCCTGACAGCAGCCTACTATCTTTTGGAGTGAGGAGGTTTTTAGCTACTATTGTAGCTATTGTGGCGTCCTGCATCACAGAGTCTTCACCTGAAAGAGGACCGTTAGAAGATAAAAAAGAAGGGCGCCATACATTACCTTGACGGGGCGCAACCGGATCGCTACTGAGACTCAAATCTAAGCTAAGGTTTGATGCGAGATTTATACGCACACAAATTAAACCCTCTTTTCGTCAAATTGTAGTATATGTATAAGTAGGGATCGTTCTGGACCGGGGACTAGGAGGGATTGTTAATCACTTGGATTTGACTCAAAAAAACGTAAAAACACAAAATAAATGTATTTCTAACTAATCTAACACTTTAAAATAAATGAGGGATTGGTTTTGGACGAAATTAAACTAAAATAGAAACTTGGAAACAAAACAGATTGTACAAACGAAATTGATGGAATAGAATGAAGAAAAACTAGTTAGAGGGTTCCTTATCCACACATGAACATAAGCATATAATTTGACTCCCAGTTATGACTTCAACAAACGATGAATGACAATGCTCCAAGTTAATTAGGTCCGCTTAAATTAACCTTCAGATTTCCCTAGATTCATTGGATTAAATGGGATACGCATTACAACCAAATTATTCCTAATCAAAGTCTCTCACATGGAATACGCATGATAGAGACATTCAACAAAGATCATTAAGTTCAACAGAAATCATAAACATTGACTAGGCATTCATAACTATGGAATACGCATGTTAATCCAGCCTAGGGTTTACTAAACACAATCGTGACTAGCGATTTTTACTACTCATAAATATAAGTTCATAACGATTAGGTGAAATTCCCTTATATCCTAGCATCAAGTCTTAGGCATGCAAATTAAGTGTCGACCCTCAACCCACATACATAAACAAGTTCTTAATCAAAACAGAAAAGTAACCCACATCTAAAGTTCATGAATTCATAACTGGAGTAAATCAAATCATAACCAACATATGTCCATGGCTTCAAATTCGCCTCTAACTAAAAAGAAATTAGTTTCACATGTTTAACATAATTGAATAACAAGTTAAATTAAACATGAAAACAGAAACAAGAAAAGAAAGAACAAATGGATGGAAAGTTAGCTACGGGGTTCATCTCCACATATGTTATACTTGCATAATAAAACGATTTCCAATTGCATTTCAACAAATCATTAATTCTCAACGCCCCTGGTCAATTAGGTCCGCTTAAATTAACCGTCAAGTTTTCCTTAAGTTAATGAATTGGATGGGTTAGCGCAACGCAATTCACAACATTCTCCAAAAGTCCTTTACGTGAAAAGCACAATAAAGATACAATCAAAGATCATTAAGCATCATGAAAACTTTAAGTGTTGACGAGGCATTCGTTACTATGGACTACGCATGAAACTTATGCCAAGAATTTATTTAACGCGATTGTTTATAAGCAACCTCCACTACTTGTGAATATAAGTTCATAACGATTAGGTTTGAGTTGTTGGAATGTTTAGGTGTTTCTTTGATTTCAATGTTTAAATTCAATTCTCTTTGTTTGTACGTATGAGGAATGGAAGAGAAGAGTGCCTAAACGTTCATACAATTCAAGTTTGAGTTGTTGGAATGTTTAGGTATTTCTTTGATTTCAAAGTTATAATAAACTAAACCCCCTTTAGCTAGGGGGTGATTCGAAATATATGTTTATGCTTGCATTTTGATTTGATTAATTCTAATTGCGTTTCATAAGTTGTGGTTCAATTTGTTTAACCGTTTGATTGATGCGGGATTTATACGCGCACAAATTAAACCCTCTTTTCGTCAAATTGTAGTATAAGTATAAGTAGGGATCGTTCTGGACCGGGGATTAGGAGGGATTGTTAATCACTTGGATTTGACTCAAAAACGTAAAAACGTAATAATAAACACTAAACTAGACTCAAAGAATGTAAAACTAAACTTTAAAACACTAAGACAAACCAAAGACTCAAAATGCTTTTAAAAACACAAACTAAAATGATTTCTAACTAAATTGACATTAAAGTAAAGGGGGATTTAAGTTTATACGAAATTAAATTAAATGAACAAATTAAAACAGAATGTAAATATGAAATTGATGAAATAGAATGGATGAATGCTAGCTAAGGGGGTCATCTCCACATATGTTACACTTGCATAATAAAAAGATTTCCAATTACATTTCAATAAATTATGAAACTCATCACCCCGGGTTAATTAGGTCCGCTTAAATTAACCGTCAAGTTTTCCTTAAGTTAATGAATTGGATGGGTTAGCGCAACGCAATTCACAACATTCTCCAAAAGTCCTTTACGTGAACAGCACAATAAAGATACAATCAAAGATCATTAAGCATTATGAAAACTATAAGTGTTGACGAGGCATTCGTTACTATGATGAGCATGAAACTCGTGCCAAGAATTCATTTAACGCGATTGTTTATAAGCAACCTCCACTACTTGTGAATATAAGTTCATAACGATTAGGTGAAAATCACTTATATTCTAGCGTCATATTCATGCATGAAAATTAAGCGCGCATTCTTAATAAACATACATAAATAAGTTATCAATCAAACGGTTAAACAAATTGAATCAACAACTTATGAAATGCAATTAGAAGTAATCAAATCAAAATGCAAGCATAAACATATATTTCGAATCACCCCCTAGCTAAAGGGGGTTTAGTTTATTATAACTTTGAAATCAAAGAAATACCTAAACATTCCAACAACTCAAACTTGAATTGTATGAACGTTTAGGCACTCTTCTCTTCCATTCCTCATACGTACAAACAAAGAGAATTGAAATGAAACGTTGAAATCAAAGAAACACCTAAACATTCCAACAACTCAAACTTGAATTGTATGAACGTTTAGGCACTCTTCTCTTCCTCTTCGTTGTAGCACAAGGTCTAAGGATAGTTTGATGGTGTGAATGGTTTGGGGAGTGGTGTTTGGATTAATAGGGAAATGGAAAAATGGTGTTTGGATTCTAAGGGAGACTCACGGCTAAGAGAGAAAGGGATGTGTTTGTGGTGTGTTGTGTATGAAATGAGATGTCCATGAATGAATGAATGCAAGGGTATTTATAGGAGTAGTGGAGGGAACATATGGCTATGTCATTTGTAGGTGGATGTTGTAGGTGAAGTAGGTGGATGTTGTAGGTGAAGTAAGTGAAGTAGGTGAAGTAGGTGGATGTTGTAGGTGAAGTAGGTGGATGTTGTGGATGTTGTAGGTGAAGTAGGTGGATGGTTGAAATGTGTAGATGATATGTTAAGTGATAAGTGATAAGTGATATGATATGTGGTTATGATATGATAAGTGGTTAAGTGGTGATGATAAGTGATAAGTGCATGTGGGTTAACTAATGAAGGAAATGCATGTGCAATGACAATGTGTTAGAATGGATGTGTGTTATGCATGGCATGATTGGGATTAGGAAAGGTTTAAATGTCCTAAAACTAAAGAGAACAAGGTTCCAACACTTTGGCTCCAATTAGGTCTTCAATTTCGTCCAACACTTTGGCTTCAAGCATAAGCTATCCGTCCTTAGCCCAAAAGTGCTCCAAAATGCATCTTTTTGCTCCTTTAGCCCTTTGGACCTACAAACACATGAAAATAGCTTAAAGTACTAAAATAACTAAATAAACATAACGTAAATGCACGAGAACAAGCTATTTAAGTCGCATGAATATGCTCCTATCAAATACCCCCACACTTATCTTTTGCTAGTCCTCGAGCAAAACAAAACAAAAGAACACGAAACTAGACAAAACGAACAAAACACAACCTACACCTTCCAACAATCGTATCAGGGACTTCCAATGCACATGACAAATTAAAAATCATTATTCTCACAGATTTGAGCCATCTTTACACTTAAGTACATTCTTACTCATAGTCACTACATACTAGTTCACAATTAAGCATTTAAAACCATGTTTTGAATGTAGTAACATGCCTTAGAGAATTCCCTCAATTTCTTACTAGATGTACTCTCGTTTTTCACACAGATTTTCTGACTACACACCCTACACTAGGTATATGTGAGAAGATTGATGTAATCATAAAAACGAACACTCACATATATGTATTTCAAAGGAAGCAATTTCTGGAGTTAATAAGCATGTTTAGATATGATCTCATGAATGGAATGCTACTACTTAGACGCGAGAACCAGTGATACCATAAGCTCATACCAAGTTCAAACTCCACAAATTGAAATACACAACACTCAAGATAGAAGTCAATGGTTGTAACGGGGCTTGGGGTATGTGGATAACAAAGAAGGGATATGGAAAACAAAGGTTCTTAAAGAAATAGTGAGCAAAGCATTTGAATCAACTTAGAATTCACTTTCGAATGAAAACTCAACTTTTGAACGAAAAGGGAGAATTTAGACAATTTACGCCCAGAATTGGTGTTTTGGAACCTTTCTTCAATCACTTATTCTTTCATTTTTTTTTTTTTTTTCAAGCTCTTTTTTCTTTCTTTCTTTCTTTTCTCTCTTTTTTTTTTTTTTTTTTTTTTTTTTTTTCTTTTCTTTTGAATCTCAAAACATAAACACTTAAACATTCTCTCCCCCACACTTATTTTCTTTCATAATGTAACTCAAAAGGAATTCAATTAAGTCATGCTCGCTATCTTTTAAGAACAAGGGTGGGGATTGTCCTAAACTAGGCTAGGTGAGGAAAATGTGGGTAAACAAAGAATAAAGGCTAAACAAGGCTCAACGGGGTTAAAACTTACAACATATACGAAGTATGGGAAGTAAGGCTATTTGGCTATGGTGGTGGTCACTACACAACTTCTTCTTGAATATGTGTTATGCAAATCAATAACATGCTTTGAATGAAATGGGCATGAGTTCTAGCATTTAGTTCTATCATGATACAATTGCATTCTAAGTAGCAACCAAGCAAGGAATAATGAGATCATGCAACAACTTTAGAAAATAAAGAATCACAGAAAATAACTCTCCAAAGAAAGTAATGGCTCGAGTCTCACAGGGATGTAGCGTTTGTTTGAGTTTCTTCCTTCAAGCATGTTACAAAAACGAATTTTTCTTTTATGATTGCATGTGAAGTCATACATTATAACCATAACCAAGCATATACCAAGAGTAAATCAAACTTTTCTCTATGTTTATAACTCTTTCTAACCGTCATGCAATTATAAACCAAATCCTTATCATTGTGTTGGAAGGTACCCTAAGACAAAAACACACAAAAACGACTTTTAAAACAACTCTTTTTGGGTTTTTCAAAACAATTCTTCAAATTTTTATGGGATTTTCGAATTATAAAACAAAACACACTAAAACACTCTAAAACAACTTAAAAACACCTTAAAACAGCAAGGAACAACATTAGAAGTTATGGTGGATAAAACCCTACGAATTTGCATCAAAACACTTTAGTTACCCCCCCACACTTAAATCAAACATTGTCCTCAATGTTTTAAACATATGGTTCACACAAAACATAAGTAAACACACAAAAAGCAACTAAACATACTAAACATGGCAGAATGTAATTAACAAAGAGAAGAGTTTAGGGACGCAAATCTGGTTATGGAGTGTAAATTCCCTCTTCTCCTTGGTGATTGCATTGAGGCTTTGATCTTTGTGATTCCACAGGCTTACTCTTCAACTGGTTTCTGCCCATCGTTGATTTTCCTTTGTGCTACTTCTTGAACTGGGCAGCAGGATGGTTCTTTTGGTTTCCCCCGAAGGTCTGAGCTTCCTCCTGTTATCTGTTTCTTTGTTCAATCTTTGCAGGAGTGGTCCCTTCTCTGGAAGTGTATCAACCGTTGAAGATGACTACTCGAGAGCAACGCTAGGTAAGCAATCAGGAATAGATTCCAGGCAGTTGGCTCCAGATCGGAAGACTGACTCCAAGTGCCGGTTGATTGCTTCTTTTACTTTGCCATGCAAGTAAGAACAAGGACAAAGAAAAAGACAAGGAAAGAGCATGATATGAGATATTTTTGCTTTTGACCTTGATGATATGAGATACCTTTGCTTTGAAGAAGCGGTGAATGAATCAGCACATGCTTCAATCCGCCGTTTCCTCCTGGGTCATATGTACTCCAGGCATCTGGTACCATCTTTGGGGAAGAAGAAAGAATTGAGTATTTTGAAAGGCTTTGCTGGGAGTGCGCCCTCAGAGGTGAGGGAGAGTTGGGCATTTTCTTCAGGTTTGCCCTGCCATAAAAGACGAAGGTCGACATATATAGAGATAATATCAAGTGGTGGTACTTTTTACCCTTGTCGACAAACGTTTTGATCCCGCAAATCCGGTTCTTTGAAATAGTGGCGCCTCTTCGATCTTTGAATACGCCTCTTCGATTTCTGAGCAGGCGCCCCTTCGATTTCTGAACGACGCCCCTTCGCTTTCTGAACGACACGTGGTAGTGCAGATGCGGCTCCTTTTGACAAAGCTGCACGCGTCTTCTGAAAAGCAGAGAAAGCGTCGCCGAACTTTGCGCTTGTCGGCTAAAGATGTGTAGATGCGATGATGGCCTCCACGTGTTTTCAGCTTTGTCATAAATCTTTTGACAAAGTTGAACGCGTTTTCTTGAAAAGCCGAGGGGGCGTCGCCTAAATTACGCCGGAAAATCCGGCTCTTTGAATCGGTGGACGCGTCGTCTTGGCTTTTTATAGAGCTATCAATCACCCCAACACACACACTCTGAAGATTTCCCATTCCTGAAACTCGACTCCGGCCCTTTGTGAAATTTTAACTCCATCCACCCCTTCTTTTTGAACATCGTTGAAAAAAAAATGGCAAACTCATCGAACCTTAGCTTAGATTTGAGTCTCAGCAGCGATCCGGTTACGCCCCGTCAAGGTAATGTATGGCGCCCTTCTTTTTTATCTTCTAACGGTCTTCTTTCAGGTGAAGACTCTGTGATGCAGGATGCCACAACAGCTACAATAGTAGCTAAAAACCTCCTCACTCCAAAAGATAGTAGGCTGCTATCAGGACGGTCCGATGAGTTGGCCGTTCAAGAGTCCCTCGCACTTAGTGTTCAGTGTGCGAGTTCTGTGTCCAACATGGGCCAACGCCTGCTTGCTCGGTCCCGCCAAGTGGAATCGTTGATGGCAGAGGTGGAAAGACTTAAGCAAGAGATCCAGCAGCTTAAGTACGAGAATAGAAGTTTGCATGTGCTTGCAAATAACTATTCGTCGGGGATGAAGAGGAAGCTTGATGAGCTGCAAGAATCTGAGGGTCGAATTCACAGTGACCGTCAAAGGCTTGCGTCTTATCTCCAGAGGCACCTTTTTCCTGGGTCATCCAGCGCTTGGCCAAGTATTGAGGCCTGGAATGCTCTAGCTCCGATGGCTTCCGCTCCGATGCCTCCCGCTTCTATGCCTCCCGCTTCTATGTCTTCCGCTTCTGCGCCTCGTAGTGGGGCTTCACGCAAACAACCTTTGTGAAGCTCCACCTTTCTCCATGTTTAGTATCTTTCTTTTTTTTTTTCTTTTTTTTTTTTTTTTTCTTTTTTTTTTTTTTTTTTTTTATTAACATAAATAAAATCAAACGGCATGGAATTGGTCCTTGAATGGAAGGTGATACTTGAAGTGAACCGGCAGTGGTTTGAATTCTAGTGTAGGTGCCTGATTCAAAAAAAATAGCAAGTTAGTATAAAATCTAATGGAATTTGGAAAAAAAAACTTACTTGTTTTGTCCGATAAGAACTCAATGACAAACACCACTCCTTTGAAAGTTTCAGGGATATTGGATTTGGCCAGATTGCAAGTGATGGTTATGACTTGTCCAATGTCATCAAATTTAACTTCTTTGGATTTTGTGGTTTAAAGAACGTCCTCTTTGATGAATTCATGACATTCCTTACTTGTCACCTTTGGAAGGGCTTCCAAGATGTCTTTTTCACCTTCTTCTTCCTTGGAAGTCATGAATCTTGGAACAGGGTTAAAAATAATGAAATTTGGAACAACCATACCTGTATTAGATGGCATAGGAGCAATAGGTGCCTCCGGTAAAGGTGTTTCCACCCTTTCCGTGGGTTGGGTGTATTCCTCTTCCTTGTGATTTGATTTTGATGGTTGAGGGTCCGTTCCAACCTCCTTGTCACTTCTCAACATGATTTCCTTGGCAGTTTCAAATTCTCCCTTCGGATTTGCAATGGTTGAACTAGGGAGTTCGCCTTGGTCTCGAAACAGTCCTACGAACTCCGCGATCTGCCCAATTTGCTTATCCAAGTGGTCCAACCTTTGTGGTGGCTGCATAGGCGTTGAATAGAACTCCTCATATGGCTGCCAATATCCTTCTTGTTGAGCCTCATTGTCTTGAATTTGTGAGCCCTGTACCAAACAAATTAATTCATTAAGCTTTTGATTATAATCTATTGACGAACTTGAGTTTGGTTGGGCATATTGAATATGAGGTTGTGGTGGCTGCCAATATCCTCCTTGTTGAGCATTTTGAGGTTCCCACCACATAGAGTTTGAATGATCACTCCAATCCGAATTGTAAGTATTGGAAAACACGTTATTCCTTGATTGAAGATTAAATAAATCAACTCTTTGCATTTGGGACCTTTCCATGAGTTGTGACAAAAGAGAAGCATTATCAAGTGCCATGTTGTTCTTAACAAACAAAACACAAATAAAAAAAAACTAAATCTAAAAGACAATACAGAAACAAACAATCCAAGGGATTAGCAAATTTTCTAATCCTGGTTCCCAGAACGATCCCTACTAGACTCAAAGAATGTAAAACTAAACTTTAAAACACTAAGACAAACCAAAGACTCAAAATGCTTTTAAAAACACAAACTAAAATGATTTCTAACTAAATTGACATTAAAGTAAAGGGGGATTTAAGTTTATACGAAATTAAATTAAATGAACAAATTAAAACAGAATGTAAATATGAAATTGATGAAATAGAATGGATGAATGCTAGCTAAGGGGGTCATCTCCACATATGTTACACTTGCATAATAAAAAGATTTCCAATTACATTTCAATAAATTATGAAACTCATCACCCCGGGTTAATTAGGTCCGCTTAAATTAACCGTCAAGTTTTCCTTAAGTTAATGAATTGGATGGGTTAGCGCAACGCAATTCACAACATTCTCCAAAAGTCCTTTACGTGAACAGCACAATAAAGATACAATCAAAGATCATTAAGCATTATGAAAACTATAAGTGTTGACGAGGCATTCGTTACTATGATGAGCATGAAACTCGTGCCAAGAATTCATTTAACGCGATTGTTTATAAGCAACCTCCACTACTTGTGAATATAAGTTCATAACGATTAGGTGAAAATCACTTATATTCTAGCGTCATATTCATGCATGAAAATTAAGCGCGCATTCTTAATAAACATACATAAATAAGTTATCAATCAAACGGTTAAACAAATTGAATCAACAACTTATGAAATGCAATTAGAAGTAATCAAATCAAAATGCAAGCATAAACATATATTTCGAATCACCCCCTAGCTAAAGGGGGTTTAGTTTATTATAACTTTGAAATCAAAGAAATACCTAAACATTCCAACAACTCAAACTTGAATTGTATGAACGTTTAGGCACTCTTCTCTTCCATTCCTCATACGTACAAACAAAGAGAATTGAAATGAAACGTTGAAATCAAAGAAACACCTAAACATTCCAACAACTCAAACTTGAATTGTATGAACGTTTAGGCACTCTTCTCTTCCTCTTCGTTGTAGCACAAGGTCTAAGGATAGTTTGATGGTGTGAATGGTTTGGGGAGTGGTGTTTGGATTAATAGGGAAATGGAAAAATGGTGTTTGGATTCTAAGGGAGACTCACGGCTAAGAGAGAAAGGGATGTGTTTGTGGTGTCTTGTGTATGAAATGAGATGTCCATGAATGAATGAATGCAAGGGTATTTATAGGAGTAGTGGAGGGAACATATGGCTATGTCATTTGTAGGTGGATGTTGTAGGTGAAGTAGGTGGATGTTGTAGGTGAAGTAAGTGAAGTAGGTGAAGTAGGTGGATGTTGTAGGTGAAGTAGGTGGATGTTGTGGATGTTGTAGGTGAAGTAGGTGGATGGTTGAAATGTGTAGATGATATGTTAAGTGATAAGTGATAAGTGATATGATATGTGGTTATGATATGATAAGTGGTTAAGTGGTGATGATAAGTGATAAGTGCATGTGGGTTAACTAATGAAGGAAATGCATGTGCAATGACAATGTGTTAGAATGGATGTGTGTTATGCATGGCATGATTGGGATTAGGAAAGGTTTAAATGTCCTAAAACTAAAGAGAACAAGGTTCCAACACTTTGGCTCCAATTAGGTCTTCAATTTCGTCCAACACTTTGGCTTCAAGCATAAGCTATCCGTCCTTAGCCCAAAAGTGCTCCAAAATGCATCTTTTTGCTCCTTTAGCCCTTTGGACCTACAAACACACGAAAATAGCTTAAAGTACTAAAATAACTAAATAAACATAACGTAAATGCACGAGAACAAGCTATTTAAGTCGCATGAATATGCTCCTATCAAGGTTCGATGAGTTTGCCATTTTTTTTCAAAAGTGTTCAAAGAGAAGGGGTGGATGGAGTTAAAATTTCACAAAGGGCCGGAGTCGAGTTTCAGGAATGGGAAATCTTCAGAGTGTGTGTGTTGGGGTGATTGATAGCTCTATAAAAAGCCAAGACGACGCGTCCACCGATTCAAAGAGCCGGATTTTCCGGCGTAATTTAGGCGACGCTCCCTCGGCTTTTCAAGAAAACGCGTTCAACTTTGTCAAAAGATTTATGACAAAGCTGAAAACACGTGGAGGCCATCATCGCATCTACACATCTTTAGCCGACAAGCGCAAAGTTCGGCGACGCTTTCTCTGCTTTTCAGAAGACGCGTGCAGCTTTGTCAAAAGGAGCCGCATCTGCACTACCACGTGTCGTTCAGAAAGCGAAGGGGCATCGTTCAGAAATCGAAGGGGCGCCTGATCAGAAATCGAAGAGGCGTATTCAAAGATCGAAGAGGCGCCACTATTTCAAAGAGCCGGATTTGCGGGATCAAAACGTTTGTCGACAAGGGTAAAAAGTACCACCACTTGATATTATCTCTATATATGTCGACCTTCGTCTTTTATGGCAGTGCAAACCTGAAGAAAATGCCCAACTCTCCCTCACCTCTGAGGGCGCACTCCCAGCAAAGCCTTTCAAAATACTCAATTCTTTCTTCTTCCCCAAAGATGATACCAGATGCCTGGAGTACATATGACCCAAGAGGAAACGGCGGATTGAAGCATGTGCTGATTCATTCACCACTTCTTCAAAGCAAAGGTATCTCATATCATCAAGGTCAAAAGCAAAAGTATCTCATATCATGCTCTTTCCCTGTCTTTTTCTTTGTCCTTGTTCTTACTTGCATGGCAAAGTAAAAGAAGCAATCAACCGGCACTTGGGAGTCAGTCTTCCGATCTGGAGCCAACTGCCTGGAATCTATTCCTGATTGCTTACCTAGCGTTGCTCTCGAGTAGTCATCTTCAACGGTTGATACACTTCCAGAGAAGGGACCACTCCTGCAAAGATTGAACAAAGAAACAGATAACAGGAGGAAGCTCAGACCTTCGGGGGAAACCAAAAGAACCATCCTGCTGCCCAGTTCAAGAAGTAGCACAAAGGAAAATCAACGATGGGCAGAAACCAGTTCAAGAGTAAGCCTGTGGAATCACAAAGATCAAAGCCTCAATGCAATCACCAAGGAGAAGAGGGAATTTACACTCCATAACCAGATTTGCGTCCCTAAACTCTTCTCTTTGTTAATTACATTATGCCATGTTTAATATGTTTAGTTGCTTTTTGTGTGTTTACTTATGTTTTGTGTGAATCTATGCTTAAAACATTGAGGACAATGTTTGATTTAAGTGTGGGGGGGTAGCTAAAGTGTTTTGATGCAAATTCGTAGGGTTTTATCCACCATAACTTCTAATGTTGTTCCTTGCTATTTTAAGGTGTTTTTAAGTTGTTTTAGAGTGTTTTAGTGTGTTTTGTTTTATAATTCGAAAATCCCATAAAAATTTGAAAAATTGTTTTGAAAAACCCAAAAAGAGTTGTTTTAAAGTTGTTTTTGTGTGTGTGTTTGTGTCTTAGGGTACCTTCCAACACAATGATAAGGATTTGGTTTATAATTGCATGACGGTTAGAAAGAGTTATAAACATAGAGAAAGTTTGATTTACTCTTGGTATATGCTTGGTTATGGTTATAATGTATGACTTCACATGCAATCATAAAAGAAAAAAAAATTCGTTTTTGTAACATGCTTGAAGGAAGGAACTCAAACAAACGCTACAACCCTGAGAGACTTGAGCCTATAACGTTCTTTGGAGAGTATAATCTGTGATTTCTTGTTTTCTAAAGTCGTTGCATGATCTCATTATTCTTTGCTTGGTTACTACTTAGAAGGCGTTTTATCATATAGTTCCAAATGCTAGAACTCATGCCCATTTCATTCAAAGCATGTTATTGATTTGCATAACACATATTCAAGAAGAAGTTGTGTAGTGACCACCACCATAGCCAAATAGCCTTACTTCCCATACTTCGTATATGTTGTAAGTTTTAACCCCGTTGAGCCTTGTTTAGCCTTTATTCTTTGTTTACCCACATTTTCCTCACCTAGCCTAGTTTAGGACAATCCCCACCCTTGTTCTTAAAAGATAGTGAGCTTGACTTAATTGAATTCCTTTTGAGTTACATTATGAAAGAAAATAAGTGTGGGGGAGAGAATGTTTAAGTGTTGATGTTTTGAGATTCAAAAGAAAAGAAAAAAAAAGAGAAAAGAAAGAAAGAAAGAAAAAAAAAAGAGCTTGAAAAAAAAAAAAAAAAAATGAAAGAATAAGTGATTGAAGAAAGGTTCCAAAACACCAATTCTGGGCGTAAATTGTCTAAATTCTCCCTTTTTGTTCAAAAGTTGAGTTTTCATTCAAAAGTGAATTCTAAGTTGATTCAAATGCTTTGCTCACTATTTCTTTAAAAACCTTTGTTTTCCATATCCCTTCTTTGTTATCCACATACCCCAAGCTCCGTTACAACCCTTGACTTCTATCTTGAGTATTGTGTATTTCAATTTGTGGAGTTTGAACTTGGTATGAGCATATGGTATCACTGGTTCTCGCGTCTAAGTAGTAGCATTCCATTCATGAGATCATATCTTAACATGCTTATTAACTCCAGATATTGCTTCCTTTGAAATACATATATGTGAGTGTTCGTTTTTTGATAGGAGCATATTTATGCGACTTAAATGGCTTGTTCTCGTACATTTACGTTATGTTTCTTTAGTTATTTTAGTACTTTAAGCTATTTTCGTGTGTTTGTAGGTCCAAAGGGCTAAATGAGCAAAAAGATGCATTTTGGAGACTTTTGGAGCACTTTTGGGCTAAGGACGGATAGCTTATGCTTGAAGCCAAAGTGTTGGACGAAATTGAAGACCTAATTGGAGCCAAAGTGTTGGAACCTTGTTCTCTTTAGTTTTAGGACATTTAAACCTTTCCTAATCCCAATCATGCCATGCATAACACACATCCATTCTAACACATTGTCATTACACATGCATTTCCTTCATTAGTTAACCCACATGCACTTATCACTTATCATCACCACATATCATATCACTTAATCACTTATCACTTATCATCACCACTTAATCACTTATCATCACCACTTAACCACTTATCATATCATAACCACATATCATATCACTTATCACTTATCACTTAACATATCATCCACCTACTTCACCTACAACATCCACTTCACCTACAACATCCCCTTCACCTACAACATCCACCTACTTCACCTACAACATCCACCTACTTCACCTACAACATCCACTTCACCTACAACATCCACCCACTTCACCTACAACATCCACCCACTTCACCTACAACATCCACCCACTTCACCTACAACATCCACTTCACCTACAACATCCACCTACTTCACCTACACATCCACTTCACCTACAACATCCACCTACTTCACCTACAAATGACATAGCCATATGTTCCCTCCACTACTCCTATAAATACCCTTGCATTCATTCATTCATGGACATCTCATTTCATACACAACACACCATTTTTCCATTTCCCTTGTAATCCAAAAACCATCTTTCCATTTCCACTACTCCTCATCCATTTCCATAATCCCCCAAACCTCACCTTAGACCTTGTGCTACAACAACGAGGAAGATAAGAGGGCCTAAACGTTCATACAATTCAAGTGTGAGTTGTTGGAATGTTTAGGTGTTTCTTTGATTTCAAAGTTTAAATTTAATTCTCTTTGTTTTGTACGTATGAGGAATGGAAGAGAAGAGTGCCTAAACGTTCATACAATTCAAGTTTGAGTTGTTGGAATGTTTAGGTGTTTCTTTGATTTCAAAGTTATGAGGAACTAAACCCCCTTTAGCTAGGGGGTGATTCGAAACTATGTTTATATTTGCAATATGAATTGATTAACTTTCGTTGGAATTTCATAAGTTGTGGATTCAATTTGTTTAACCGTTTGATTGATAACTTATTTATGAATGTTTATTAAGAATGCGCGCTTAATTTTCATGCATGAATATGACACTAGAATATAAGTGAATTTCACCTAATCGTTATGAACTTATATTCACAAGTAGTGGAGGTTGCTTATAAACAATCGCGTTAAATGAATTCTTGGCACGAGTTTCATGCTCATCATAGTAATGAATGCCTCGTCAACACTTATAGTTTTCATAATGCTTAATGATCTTTGATTGTATCTTTATTGTGCTGTTCACGTAAAGGACTTTTGGAGAATGTTGTGAATTGCGTTGCGCTAACCCATCCAATTCATTAACTTAAGGAAAACTTGACGGTTAATTTAAGCGGACCTAATTAACCCGGGGTGATGAGTTTCATAATTTATTGAAATGTAATTGGAAATCTTTTTATTATGCAAGTGTAACATATGTGGAGATGACCCCCTTGGCTAGCATCCATTCATCCATACTTTCATCATATTCATATTTACATTCTGTTTTAATTTGTTCATTTAATTTAATTTCGTATAAACTTAAATCCCCCTTTACTTTAATGTCAATTTAGTTAGAAATCATTTTAGTTTGTGTTTTTAAAAGCATTTTGAGTCTTTGGTTTGTCTTAGTGTTTTAAAGTTTAGTTTTACATTCTTTGAGTCTAGTTTAGAGTTTATTATTACGTTTTTACGTTTTTGAGTCAAATCCAAGTGATTAACAATCCCTCCTAATCCCCGGTCCAGAACGATCCCGGGTAACTAAAGTGTTTTGATGCAAATTCGTAGGGTTTTATCCACCATAACTTCTAATGTTGTTCCTTGCTGTTTTAAGGTGTTTTTAAGTTGTTTTAGAGTGTTTTAGTGTGTTTTGTTTCATTTTGTTACACAAATTCGTCCAAATTTGTGTTTGTGCTCAAATCTGCCTAGAAAGTGGTTTTTAGGCAGATTTGATTATTTTTTTTGTGGATTCAATTTGTTTAACCGTTTGATTGATAACTTATTTATGAATGTTTATTAAGAATGCGCGCTTAATTTTCATGCATGAATATGACACTAGAATATAAGTGAATTTCACCTAATCGTTATGAACTTATATTCACAAGTAGTGGAGGTTGCATATAAACAATCGCGTTAAATGAATTCTTGGCACGAGTTTCATGCTCATCATAGTAATGAATGCCTCGTCAACACTTATAGTTTTCATAATGCTTAATGATCTTTGATTGTATCTTTATTGTGCTTTTCACGTAAAGGACTTTTGGAGAATGTGGTGAATTGCGTTGCGCTAACCCATCCAATTCATTAACTTAAGGAAAACTTGACGGTTAATTTAAGCGGACCTAATTAACCCGGGGCGTTGAGTTTCATAATTTATCGAAAGACCAACTGAGAATCAATCTTGTATGCAAGTGTAACATGTGTGGAGAAGAACCCCTTGGCTATTCCATCATCCATATTTTATTCACATTTATATTTACATTCTGTTTTAATTGCAATTTGTTCATTTAGTTTAATTTTGTCAAAACCTAAATCCCCCTTTACTTTAATGTCAAATTAGTTAGAAATCAATTTAGTTTGTGTTTTTAAGAGTTTTGAGTCTTTTGAACTTGTTAGAATCTGTTTAGTTTATGTTTTAAAGTATTTTTTAATTGCTTGAGTCTAGTTTAGTGTTTTATATTGTTTTTACGTTTTTAAGTCAGTTTCCAAGAGATTAACAATCCCTCCTAATCCTCGGTCCAGAACGATCCCTACTTGCACCTATACTACAATTTGACAAAAAGAGGGTTTAATTTGTGCGCGTATAAAACTCGCATCAAATTTTGGCGCCGTTGCCGGGGATTAGAAAATTTGCTAATCCCTTGGATTGTTTGTTTCTGTATTGTCTTTTAGATTTAGTTTTTATTTGTGTTTTGTTTGTTAAGAACAACATGGCACTTGATAACGCTTCACTTTTGTCACAGCTCATGGAAAGGTCCCAAATGCAAAGAGTTGATATATCTAATCTTCAATCAAGGAATAACGTGTTTTCCAATACTTACAATTCGGATTGGAGTGATCATTCAAACTCTATGTGGTGGGAACCTCAAAATGCTCAACAAGGAGGATATTGGCAGCCACCACAACCTCATATTCAATATGCCCAACCAAACTCAAGTTCGTCAATAGATTATAATCAAAAGCTTAATGAATTAATTTGTTTGGTGCAGGGCTCACAAATTCAAGACAATGAGGCTCAACAAGAAGGATATTGGCAGCCATATGAGGAGTTCTATTCAACGCCTATGCAGCCACCACAAAGGTTGGACCACTTGGATAAGCAAATTGGGCAGATCGCGGAGTTCGTAGGACATTTTCGAGACCAAGGCGAACTCCCTAGTTCAACCATTGCAAATCCGAATGGAGAATTTGAAACTGCCAAGGAAATCATGTTGAGAAGTGACAAGGAGGTTGGAACGGACCCTCAACCATCAAAATCAAATCACAAGGAAGAGGAATACACCCAACCCACGGAAAGGGTGGAAACACCTTTACCGGAGGCACCTATTGCTCCTATGCCATCTAATACAGGTATGGTTGTTCCAAATTTCATTATTTTTAACCCTGTTCCAAGATTCATGACTTCCAAGGAAGAAGAAGGTGAAAAAGACATCTTGGAAGCCCTTCCAAAGGTGACAAGTAAGGAATGTCATGAATTCATCAAAGAGGACGTTCTTGAAACCACAAAATCCAAAGAAGTTAAATTTGATGACATTGGACAAGTCATAACCATCACTTGCAATCTGGCCAAATCCAATATCCCTGAAACTTTCAAAGGAGTGGTGTTTGTCATTGAGCTCTTATCGGACAAAACAAGTAAGTTTTTTTTTCCAAATTCCATTAGATTTTATACTAACTTGCTATTTTTTTTGAATCAGGCACCTACACTAGAATTCAAACCACTGCCGGTTCACTTCAAGTATCACCTTCCATTCAAGGACCAATTTCATGCCGTTTGATTTTATTTATGTTAATAAAAATTAAAAAAAAAAAAAAAAAAAAAAAAAAGAAAGATACTAAACATGGAGAAAGGTGGAGCTTCACAAAGGTTATTTGCGTGAAGCCCCACTACGAGGCGCAGAAGCGGGAGGCATAGAAGCGGGAGGCATCGGAGCTAGAGCATTCCAGGCCTCAATACTTGGCCAAGCGCTGGATGACCCAGGAAAAAGGTGCCTCTGGAGATAAGACGCAAGCCTTTGACGGTCACTGTGAATTCGACCCTCAGATTCTTGCAGCTCATCAAGCTTCCTCTTCATCCCCGACGAATAGTTATTTGCAAGCACATGCAAACTTCTATTCTCGTACTTAAGCTGCTGGATCTCTTGCTTAAGTCTTTCCACCTCTGCCATCAACGATTCCACTTGGCGGGACCGAGCAAGCAGGCGTTGGCCCATGTTGGACACAGAACTCGCACACTGAACACTAAGTGCGAGGGACTCTTGAACGGCCAACTCATCGGACCGTCCTGACAGCAGCCTACTATCTTTTGGAGTGAGGAGGTTTTTAGCTACTATTGTAGCTGTTGTGGAGTCCTGCATCACAGAGTCTTCACCTGAAAGAGGACCGTTAGAAGATAAAAAAGAAGGGCGCCATACATTACCTTGACGGGGCGCAACCGGATCGCTGCTGAGACTCAAATCTAAGCTAAGGTTCGATGAGTTTGCCATTTTTTTTCAACGATGTTCAAAGAGAAGGGGTGGATGGAGTTAAAATTTCACAAAGGGCCGGAGTCGAGTTTCAGGAATGGGAAATCTTCAGAGTGTGTGTGTTGGGGTGATTGATAGCTCTATAAAAAGCCAAGACGACGCGTCCACCGATTCAAAGAGCCGGATTTTCCGGCGTAATTTAGGCGACGCCCCCTCGGCTTTTCAAGAAAACGCGTTCAACTTTGTCAAAAGATTTTTGACAAAGCTGAAAACACGTGGAGGCCATCATCGCATCTACACATCTTTAGCCGACAAGCGCAAAGTTCGGCGACGCTTTCTCTGCTTTTCAGAAGACGCGTGCAGCTTTGTCAAAAGGAGCCGCATCTGCACTACCACGTGTCGTTCAGAAAGCGAAGGGGCGTCGTTCAGAAATCGAAGGGGCGCCTGCTCAGAAATCGAAGAGGCGTATTCAAAGATCGAAGAGGCGCCACTATTTCAAAGAACCGGATTTGCGGGATCAAAACGTTTGTCGACAAGGGTAAAAAGTACCACCACTTGATATTATCTCTATATATGTCGACCTTCGTCTTTTATGGCAGGGCAAACCTGAAGAAAATGCCCAACTCTCCCTCACCTCTGAGGGCGCACTCCCAGCAAAGCCTTTCAAAATACTCAATTCTTTCTTCTTCCCCAAAGATGATACCAGATGCCTGGAGTACATATGACCCAGGAGGAAACGGCGGATTGAAGCATGTGCTGATTCATTCACCGCTTCTTCAAAGCAAAGGTATCTCATATCATCAAGGTCAAAAGCAAAAGTATCTCATATCATGCTCTTTCCCTGTCTTTTTCTTTGTCCTTGTTCTTACTTGCATGGCAAAGTAAAAGAAGCAATCAGCCGGCACTTGGAGTCAGTCTTCCGATCTGGAGCCAACTGCCTGGAATCTATTCCTGATTGCTTACCTAGCGTTGCTCTCGAGTAGTCATCTTCAACGGTTGATACACTTCCAGAGAAGGGACCACTCCTGCAAAGATTGAACAAAGAAACAGATAACAGGAGGAAGCTCAGACCTTCGGGGGAAACCAAAAGAACCATCCTGCTGCCCAGTTCAAGAAGTAGCACAAAGGAAAATCAACGATGGGCAGAAACCAGTTCAAGAGTAAGCCTGTGGAATCACAAAGATCAAAGCCTCAATGCAATCACCAAGGAGAAGAGGGAATTTACACTCCATAACCAGATTTGCGTCCCTAAACTCTTCTTTTTGTTAATTACATTATGCCATGTTTAAAATGTTTAGTTGCTTTTTGTGTGTTTACTTATGTTTTGTGTGAATCTATGCTTAAAACATTGAGGACAATGTTTGATTTAAGTGTGGGGGGGGTAACTAAAGTGTTTTGATGCAAATTCGTAGGGTTTTATCCACCATAACTTCTAATGTTGTTCCTTGCTGTTTTAAGGTGTTTTTAAGTTGTTTTAGAGTGTTTTAGTGTGTTTTGTTTTATAATTCGAAAATCCCATAAAAATTTGAAAAATTGTTTTGAAAAACCCAAAAAGAGTTGTTTTAAAAGTCGTTTTTGTGTGTTTGTGTCTTAGGGTACCTTCCAACACAATGATAAGGATTTGGTTTATAATTGCATGACGGTTAGAAAGAGTTATAAACATAGAGAAAAGTTTGATTTACTCTTGGTATATGCTTGGTTATGGTTATAATGTATGACTTCACATGCAATCATAAAAGAAAAATTCGTTTTTGTAACATGCTTGAAGGAAGAAACTCAAACAAACGCTACATCCCTGTGAGACTCGAGCCATTACTTTCTTTGGAGAGTTATTTTCTGTGATTCTTTATTTTCTAAAGTTGTTGCATGATCTCATTATTCCTTGCTTGGTTGCTACTTAGAATGCAATTGTATCATGATAGAACTAAATGCTAGAACTCATGCCCATTTCATTCAAAGCATGTTATTGATTTGCATAACACATATTCAAGAAGAAGTTGTGTAGTGACCACCACCATAGCCAAATAGCCTTACTTCCCATACTTCGTATATGTTGTAAGTTTTAACCCCGTTGAGCCTTGTTTAGCCTTTATTCTTTGTTTACCCACATTTTCCTCACCTAGCCTAGTTTAGGACAATCCCCACCCTTGTTCTTAAAAGATAGGGAGCATGACTTAATTGAATTCCTTTTGAGTTACATTATGAAAGAAAATAAGTGTGGGGGAGAGAATGTTTAAGTGTTTATGTTTTGAGATTCAAAAGAAAAGAAAAAGAAAAGAAAAAAAAAAAAAAAAGAAAAAAGAAAGAAAGAAAGAAAAAAGAGCTTAAAAAAAAAATGAAAATAAGTGAAAATGAACTCACGAGCGTTGATGGTTGAAGAAAGGGTCCAAAAAAAAATGAATATGGCCCTAAGTTCTGTGTAATTCCCCCTTGGGTGATCAAAGTTGACTTCAGCATTCTAAAGGAAATTCTAAGTGCCTAATTCAATACTTTGCTCACTATTGCTTGAAGAACGTTTGTTATCCTTACCTTTCATTTTTAGCCAATTACCCAAAGCCCCGTTACAACCCTTGACTTCTATATTGAGTGTTATGTATTTCAATTGTGGAGTTTGAACTTGGTATGAGCTTATGGTGTCACTGGTTCTCGTGTCTAAGTAGTAGCATTCCATTCATGAGATCATATCTAAACATGCTTATTAACTCCAGAAAATGCTTTCCTTATTATAACATATGTGAGTGTTCGTCTACATGTTTACATCAATCTTCTCACATATACCTAGTGCAGGGTGTGTAGTCAGAAAATCTGTGTGAAAAACGAGAGTACATCTAGTAAGAAATTGAGGGAATTCTCTAAGGCATGTTACTACATTCAAAACATGGTTTTAAATGCTTAATTGTGAACTAGTATGTGGTGACTATGATTAAGAATGTACTTAAGTGTAAAGATGGCTCAAATCTGTGAGACTAATGATTTTTAACTTGTCATGTGCATTGGAAGTCCCTGATACGATTGTTGGAAGGTGTAGGTTGTGTTTTGTTCTTTTTGTTTTGTTTTTCTGTTTTGCTCGAGGACTAGCAAAAGCTAAGTGTGGGGGTATTTGATAGGAGCATATTTATGCGACTTAAATGGCTTGTTCTCGTACATTTACGTTATGTTTCTTTAGTTATTTTAGTACTTTAAGCTATTTTCGTGTGTTTGTAGGTCCAAAGGGCTAAAGGAGCTTAAAAAAAAAAAATGAAAATAAGTGAAAATGAACTCACGAGCGTTGATGGTTGAAGAAAGGGTCCAAAAAAAAATGAATATGGCCCTAAGTTCTGTGTAATTCCCCCTTGGGTGATCAAAGTTGACTTCAGCATTCTGAAGGAAATTCTAAGTGCCTAATTCAATACTTTGCTCACTATTGCTTGAAGAACGTTTGTTATCCTTACCTTTCATTTTTAGCCAATTACCCAAAGCCCCGTTACAACCCTTGACTTCTATATTGAGTGTTATGTATTTCAATTGTGGAGTTTGAACTTGGTATGAGCTTATGGTGTCACTGGTTCTCGCGTCTAAGTAGTAGCATTCCATTCATGAGATCATATCTAAACATGCTTATTAACTCCAGAAAATGCTTTCCTTATTATAACATATGTGAGTGTTCGTCTACATGTTTACATCAATCTTCTCACATATACCTAGTGCAGGGTGTGTAGTCAGAAAATCTGTGTGAAAAACGAGAGTACATCTAGTAAGAAATTGAGGGAATTCTCTAAGGCATGTTACTACATTCAAAACATGGTTTTAAATGCTTAATTGTGAACTAGTATGTGGTGACTATGATTAAGAATGTACTTAAGTGTAAAGATGGCTCAAATCTGTGAGACTAATGATTTTTAACTTGTCATGTGCATTGGAAGTCCCTGATACGATTGTTGGAAGGTGTAGGTTGTGTTTTGTTCTTTTTGTTTTGTTTTTCTGTTTTGCTCGAGGACTAGCAAAAGCTAAGTGTGGGGGTATTTGATAGGAGCATATTTATGCGACTTAAATGGCTTGTTCTCGTACATTTACGTTATGTTTCTTTAGTTATTTTAGTACTTTAAGCTATTTTCGTGTGTTTGTAGCTCCAAAGGGCTAAAGGAGCTTAAAAAAAAAATGAAAATAAGTGAAAATGAACTCACGAGCGTTGATGGTTGAAGAAAGGGTCCAAAAAAAAATGAATATGGCCCTAAGTTCTGTGTAATTCCCCCTTGGGTGATCAAAGTTGACTTCAGCATTCTAAAGGAAATTCTAAGTGCCTAATTCAATACTTTGCTCACTATTGCTTGAAGAACGTTTGTTATCCTTACCTTTCATTTTTAGCCAATTACCCAAAGCCCCGTTACAACCCTTGACTTCTATATTGAGTGTTATGTATTTCAATTGTGGAGTTTGAACTTGGTATGAGCTTATGGTGTCACTGGTTCTCGCGTCTAAGTAGTAGCATTCCATTCATGAGATCATATCTAAACATGCTTATTAACTCCAGAAAATGCTTTCCTTATTATAACATATGTGAGTGTTCGTCTACATGTTTACATCAATCTTCTCACATATACCTAGTGCAGGGTGTGTAGTCAGAAAATCTGTGTGAAAAACGAGAGTACATCTAGTAAGAAATTGAGGGAATTCTCTAAGGCATGTTACTACATTCAAAACATGGTTTTAAATGCTTAATTGTGAACTAGTATGTGGTGACTATGATTAAGAATGTACTTAAGTGTAAAGATGGCTCAAATCTGTGAGACTAATGATTTTTAACTTGTCATGTGCATTGGAAGTCCCTGATACGATTGTTGGAAGGTGTAGGTTGTGTTTTGTTCTTTTTGTTTTGTTTTTCTGTTTTGCTCGAGGACTAGCAAAAGCTAAGTGTGGGGGTATTTGATAGGAGCATATTTATGCGACTTAAATGGCTTGTTCTCGTACATTTACGTTATGTTTCTTTAGTTATTTTAGTACTTTAAGCTATTTTCGTGTTTTTGTAGGTCCAAAGGGCTAAAGGAGCAAAAAGATGCATTTTGGAGACTTTTGGAGCACTTTTGGGCTAAGGACGGATAGCTTATGCTTGAAGCCAAAGTGTTGGACGAAATTGAAGACCTAATTGGAGCCAAAGTGTTGGAACCTTGTTCTCTTTTGTTTTAGGACATTTAAACCTTTCCTAATCCCAATCATGCCATGCATAACACACATCCATTCTAACACATTGTCATTACACATGCATTTCCTTCATTAGTTAACCCACATGCACTTATCACTTATCATCACCACATATCATATCACTTAATCACTTATCACTTATCATCACCACTTAATCACTTATCATCACCACTTAACCACTTATCATATCATAACCACATATCATATCACTTATCACTTATCACTTAACATATCATCCACCTACTTCACCTACAACATCCACTTCACCTACAACATCCCCTTCACCTACAACATCCACCTACTTCACCTACAACATCCACCTACTTCACCTACAACATCCACTTCACCTACAACATCCACCTACTTCACCTACAACATCCACCCACTTCACCTACAACATCCACCCACTTCACCTACAACATCCACCTACTTCACCTACAACATCCACTTCACCTACAACATCCACCTACTTCACCTACAACATCCACTTCACCTACAACATCCACCTACTTCACCTACAACATCCACCTACTTCACCTACAAATGACATAGCCATATGTTCCCTCCACTACTCCTATAAATACCCTTGCATTCATTCATTCATGGACATCTCATTTCATACACAACACACCATTTTTCCATTTCCCTTGTAATCCAAAAACCATCTTTCCATTTCCACTACTCCTCATCCATTTCCATAATCCCCCAAACCTCACCTTAGACCTTGTGCTACAACAACGAGGAAGATAAGAGGGCCTAAACGTTCATACAATTCAAGTGTGAGTTGTTGGAATGTTTAGGTGTTTCTTTGATTTCAAAGTTTAAATTTAATTCTCTTTGTTTTGTACGTATGAGGAATGGAAGAGAAGAGTGCCTAAACGTTCATACAATTCAAGTTTGAGTTGTTGGAATGTTTAGGTGTTTCTTTGATTTCAAAGTTATGAGGAACTAAACCCCCTTTAGCTAGGGGGTGATTCGAAACTATGTTTATATTTGCAATATGAATTGATTAACTTTCGTAGGAATTTCATAAGTTGTGGATTCAATTTGTTTAACCGTTTGATTGATAACTTATTTATGAATGTTTATTAAGAATGCGCGCTTAATTTTCATGCATGAATATGACACTAGAATATAAGTGAATTTCACCTAATCGTTATGAACTTATATTCACAAGTAGTGGAGGTTGCTTATAAACAAT
This sequence comes from Pyrus communis, assembly GCF_963583255.1. NCBI lineage: Eukaryota > Viridiplantae > Streptophyta > Magnoliopsida > Rosales > Rosaceae > Pyrus > Pyrus communis. The sequence goes on from NC_084811.1 coordinate 15,493,512, forward strand.
CGCGTTAAATGAATTCTTGGCACGAGTTTCATGCTCATCATAGTAATGAATGCCTCGTCAACACTTATAGTTTTCATAATGCTTAATGATCTTTGATTGTATCTTTATTGTGCTTTTCACGTAAAGGACTTTTGGAGAATGTGGTGAATTGCGTTGCGCTAACCCATCCAATTCATTAACTTAAGGAAAACTTGACGGTTAATTTAAGCGGACCTAATTAACCCGGGGCGTTGAGTTTCATAATTTATCGAAAGACCAACTAAGAATCAATCTTGTATGCAAGTGTAACATGTGTGGAGAAGAACCCCTTGGCTATTCCATCATCCATATTTTATTCACATTTATATTTACATTCTGTTTTAATTGCAATTTGTTCATTTAGTTTAATTTTGTCAAAACCTAAATCCCCCTTTACTTTAATGTCAAATTAGTTAGAAATCAATTTAGTTTGTGTTTTTAAGAGTTTTGAGTCTTTTGAACTTGTTAGAATCTGTTTAGTTTATGTTTTAAAGTATTTTTTAATTCCTTGAGTCTAGTTTAGTGTTTTATATTGTTTTTACGTTTTTAAGTCAGTTTCCAAGAGATTAACAATCCCTCCTAATCCTCGGTCCAGAACGATCCCTACTTGCACCTATACTACAATTTGACAAAAAGAGGGTTTAATTTGTGCGCGTATAAAACTCGCATCATTTTTATGATTACATCAATCTTCTCACATATAACTAGTTTAGGGTGTGTAGTCAGAAAATCTGTGTGAAAAACGAGAGCATATCTTGTAAGGATTTGAGCAAATTCTCTAAGGCATGTTACTACATTCAAAACATGGTTTTAAATGCTTAATTGTGAAATAGTATGTGGTGACTATGATTAAGAATGTACTTAAGTGTCAAGATGGCTAAAATCTGTGGGAATAATGATTTTTAACTTGTCTTGTGCATTGGAAATCCGTGAGACGATTGTTGGAAGGTGTAGGTTGTGTTTTGTTCGTTTTGTCTAGTTTCGTGTTCTTTTGTTTTGTTTTGCTCGAGGACTAGCAAAAGATAAGTGTGGGGGTATTTGATAGGAGCATATTCATGCGACTTAAATAGCTTGTTCTCGTGCATTTACGTTATGTTTCTTTAGTTATTTTAGTACTTTAAGCTATTTTCGTGTGTTTGTAGGTCCAAAGGGCTAAAGGAGCAAAAAGATGCATTTTGGAGACTTTTGGAGCACTTTTGGGCTAAGGACGGATAGCTTATGCTTGAAGCCAAAGTGTTGGACGAAATTGAAGACCTAATTGAAGACCAAAGTGTTGGAACCTTGTTCCCTTTAGTTTTAGGACATTTAAACCTTTCCTTTATCCTTAGCCGTGCATAACATTCCAACATTCCACACTCCCACTTATCACACACCACATATCACTTACCACTTATCATACACCACATATCACTTATCACATATCATTCACCACTTATCATATCATACACTCAATCACTTATCACATATCACTTATCACACACCACATATCACTCATCACATATCATATCACTTATCATAACCACTTATCATTCACCTACAAAATCCACCTACTTCACCTACTTCACCTACAACATCCACCTACTTCACCTACAAATGACATAGCCATATGTTCCCTCCACTACTCCTATAAATACCCTTGCATTCATTCATTCATGGACATCTCATTTTCATACACAACACATTACAAACACATTCTCCCTTCCCTAGCCGTGAGCTTCCCATCCATTCCCTTATAATCCAAACACCACTCCTCATCCATTTCCATAATCCCCCAAACCTCACCTTAGACCTTGTGCTACAACAACGAGGAAGATAAGAGGGCCTAAACGTTCATACAATTCAAGTGTGAGTTGTTGGAATGTTTAGGTGTTTCTTTGATTTCAAAGTTTAAATTTAATTCTCTTTGTTTTGTACGTATGAGGAATGGAAGAGAAGAGTGCCTAAACGTTCATACAATTCAAGTTTGAGTTGTTGGAATGTTTAGGTGTTTCTTTGATTTCAAAGTTATGAGGAACTAAACCCCCGTTAGCTAGGGGGTGATTCGAAACTATGTTTATATTTGCAATATGAATTGATTAACTTTCGTTGGAATTTCATAAGTTTTGGATTCAATTTGTTTAACCGTTTGATTGATAACTTATTTATGAATGTTTATTAAGAATGCGCGCTTAATTTTCATGCATGAATATGACACTAGAATATAAGTGAATTTCACCTAATCGTTATGAACTTATATTCACAAGTAGTGGAGGTTGCTTATAAACAATCGCGTTAAATGAATTCTTGGCACGAGTTTCATGCTCATCATAGTAACGAATGCCTCGTCAACACTTATAGTTTTCATAATGCTTAATGATCTTTGATTGTATCTTTATTGTGCTTTTCACGTAAAGGACTTTTGGAGAATGTGGTGAATTGCGTTGCGCTAACCCATCCAATTCATTAACTTAAGGAAAACTTGACGGTTAATTTAAGCGGACCTAATTAACCCGGGGTGTTGAGTTTCATAATTTATCGAAAGACCAACTGAGAATCAATCTTGTATGCAAGTGTAACATGTGTGGAGAAGAACCCCTTGGCTATTCCATCATCCATATTTTCATCACATTCATATTTACATTTTGCCTTTAATTACAATTTGTCCATTTAATTTAATCTCGTCCAAACACAATCCCCCCTTTACTTTATTGTTCAATTTAATTAGAAATCAATTTAGTTTATGTTTTAAACTATTTTTGAATTCTTTGAGTCTAGTATACTGTTTTATATTGTGTTTTTACGTTTTTGAGTCATATCCAAGTGATTAACAATCCCTCCTAATCCCCGGTCCAGAACGATCCCTACTTATATCATTACTACAATTGTCAAAAAGAGGGTTTAATTTGTGTGCGTATAATTCTCACATCAAAAAACACCATAAAACCTCTCTGCCGCAGCAAGGAAAGGAGAAGGAGGAGCTTGGACGCGCAGAAATTCAAGTGGATTCGTTGTGCGTTCTAGGTGTAATCCATCTTTTGTTCGTTATGTTAAAATTCAATTTTATTTCTCTTTCTGTGAACATGAGGGGCTAAATCCCTAATTAGCTAGGGGTGATTCGAAACCATGTTTATGCTTGCAATATGAATTGATTACCTTTGGTTGGAATTTCATGAGTTGTTGATTCAATTTGTTTAACTGTTTGATTGATAACTTATTTGTGTATGTTTATTGAGAGTGCACGCTTAATTTTCATGCATGAATATGACACTAGAATATAAGTGAGTTTCACCTAATAGTTATGAACTTATATTCACAAGTAGTGGAGGTTGCTTATAAACAATCGCGTTAAATGAATTCTTGGCACTAGTTTCATGCTCATCATAGTAACGAATGCCTCGTCAACACTTATAGTTTTCATGATGCTTAATGATCTTTGATTGTATCTTTATTGTGCTTTTCACGTAAAGGACTTTTGGAGAATGTTTTGAATTGCGTATGTGCTAACCCATCCAATTCATTAACTTAAGGAGAACTTGACGGTTAATTTAAGCGGACCTAATTAACCCAGGGTGTTGAGTTTCATAATTCATCGAAAGACCAACTGAAAATCATCTTGTATGCAAGTGTGACATGTGTGGAGAAGAACCTTCTAGCTAGCATTCCATCCATATTTTCATCACATTCATATTTACATTCTGCCCTTAATTACAATCTGTGCATTTAGTTTAATTTCGTCAAAACCTCAATTCCCCTTTACTTTAGTGTCCAATTCAGTTAGAAAGTGTCTTAGTTTGTGTTTATAAGTGTTTTGAATCAATTTATTTCCCAAATTCGTCCAAAGTAGTCAAAGTGCTCAAAATTGCCCAGAAAGTGTTTTTAAGGCAGTTTTGAGTGTTTTGGGGCTGTTTTGAGTCTTTTGTTTTGTTTTAGTGTTTTATTGTTTAGTTTTGCATTCTTTGAGTCTAGTTTAGTGTTTTAACCTTTGTTTTACGTTTTTGAGTCAGTTTCCAAGTGATTTTGCAATCCCTCCTAATCCCCGGTTAAGAACGATCCGTACTTATACATATACTACAATTGTCACAAGAGGGTTTTAATTTGTGTGCTTATTTAGTTCGCATCACGCTACGTGGGAGGCAACCCATGCATTCAACAAAGGAAGACCTAGAAAGCACTCCAATTCCAGATTTGCGTTCCTAAACTCTTCTCTTTGTTGCTATTTCGTTTCTGCCATGTTAGGTTGTTTAGTTGTTGTTTTGTTTGTTTGTTTGTTAATTGTGTGAGTCTATGCTTGAAACATTGAGGACAATGTTTGATTTAAGTGTGGGGGGGGGTAACTAAAGTGTTTTGATGCAAATTCGTAGGGTTTTATCCACCATAACTTCTAATATTGTTTCTCACTGTTTTTAAGTGTTTTTAGAGTGTTTTGAAGTGTTTTTATGTCTTTTGGTAAGAAAATCCGAAAATTTACAAAAAAAAATTACAAAATAGTTTTGAAAAACCCAAAAAGAGTTGTTTTAAAGTTGTTTTTGTGTGTTTGTTTGCGTCTTAGGTCACCTTCCAACACAATGATGAGGATTTGGTTTTTAATTGCATGACTATTAAAGAATGTTGTAACCATGGCTGGAAGTTGATTTATGCTTTGGTTTATGCTTGGTTATGGTTATAGCTTATGAATTCACATGTAATTACAAAGAAAAAAATCAGTTTTTGTAACATGCTTGAAGGAAGGAACTCAAACTAACGCTACAACCCTGAGAGACTTGAGCCTATAACGTTCTTTGGAGAGTATAATCTGTGATTTCTTGTTTTCTAAAGTCGTTGCATGATCTCATCATTCTTTGCTTGGTTGCTATTTAGAATGCATTTCATTATAGTTCCAAATACTAGAACTCATGCCCATTTCATTCAAAGCATGATATTGATTGCATAACATACAATAAAGATGAAGTTGTTAGTCAAGCCAGAGCCAAAAAGCCTATCCCTTTTCATATGTATTGTAGGATTAACCCTCTTGAGCCTTTTCAAAGCCTATTTTCGTTTTTAGCCACATTATCCTCACCTAGCCTAGATTAGGACTTTCCATACCTTGGTTCTTAAAGGATAGTGAAGCACGACTTAGAGTGAACTCCTTTGGTCAATTTATGGCCGAAAACGAGTGTGGAGGAAGATGATAGGGCACGGAAAAAAAAAAGAAAAAAAAAAGAGAAGAAAAGAAAAAAATTCGTGGAAAAATCAAAAGAAAATAGAAAAGTGTTCAAAACAAGGAAAAGGAGTTGAAAAACAAGTGAGAATGAACTCACAAGTGTTGGTTGTTGAAGGAAGGGTCCAAAAGAGTGAATTTGACCCTAAATGTTGCATGAATCTTCCCTTGTGTGTACAAGTTAATTTCGGCCATTTGAAGAGAGTTAAGTGTCAAATTCATTACTTTGCTTACTATTGCTCTAAGAACATTTGTTTATCCTTACCTTTCTTTGTTAGCCAATACCTTAGCCTCGTTACAACCCTCAACTTCTATCTTGATGTTATGTGTTCAATATGTGGAGTTTGAATTTGGTATGAGCATATGATGCGAGATTTATACGCACACAAATTAACCCTCTTTTTATCATTTGTAGTATAGGTGCAAGTAGGGATCGTTCTGGACCGGGGATTAGGAGGGATTGTTAACCACTTGGATTTGACTCAAAAACGTAAAATAACAATATGAAACACTATACTAGACTCAAAGAATGCAAAACTAAACTTTAAAACACTAAGACAAACCAAAAGACTCAAAACAACACAAACACACTCAAATCTGCCTAAAAACCACTTTCTGGGCAGATTTGAGCACAAACACAAATTTGGACGAAATTAAGTAATAACTTGACTCAAGAACGTAAAAACACAATATAAAACACTAAACTAACTCAAAGAATGTAAAACTAAACACTTAAAACATTAAAACAAACCAAAAGACTCAAACATCACCCAAAACACTGAAAACTGCCTTAAAATCACTTTCTGGGCAGTTTTGAACACTTTGGTGAATTTGGACGAAATTGGGAAATAAAATGAATCAAAACACTCATAAACACAAACTAAATGTATTCTAAACACTAAAGAACAAGAAAGTAAAGGGGGGTTTTAAATTGACGAGAATTGAAATAACAAAACAAGTTAATAAACTAAACAGATTGTAAAACGAATTTGATGGAATGGAATGAATGGATGATAGAATGGTTAAGGGGTTCATCTCCATACATGTTATACTTGCATAATAAAATGATTTCCAATTGCATTTCAATAAACCATGAAACTCAACACCCCGGGTTAACCGTGATGCACTAATTAACCTTCAAATCTTCCTAACGTTATTGAATTGGATGGGTTAGCGCATACAACAATTCAAAACATTCCCCACAAGTCCTCAACATGAATGCATAGAAGAGATACAAGCAAGAATCATTACGCTCTATGAAAATTATAAGTGTTGACGAGGCATTCGTTACTATGGATTGCATGAAACTTATGCCAAGAATTTGTTTAACGCGATTGTTTATAAGCAACCTCCACTACTTGTGAATATAAGTTCATAACGATTAGGTGAAACTTACTTATATTCTAGCGTCATATTCATGCATGAAAATTAAGCGCGCATTCTGATGCGTGATTTATACGCACACAAATTAAACCCTCTTTTTGTCAATTGTAGTATAAGTATAAGTAGGGATCGTTCTGGACCGGGGATTAGGAGGGATTGTTAATCACTTGGATTTGACTCAAAAACATAAAAACAAAGTTAAAAACGTTCACAAAGACTCAAAGGACTCAAAACAAGTTCAAAAGACTCAAAACTGCCTAAAAACACTAACTAGGCAGTTTCTGACCTTAAACCCCAATGTTGGACGAATTTAGGATTATGGCTTGATTCAAACGTAAAATAACAATATAAAACACTATACTAGACTCAAAGAATGCAAAACTAAACTTTAAAACACTAAAACAAACCAAAAGACTCAAACATCACCCAAAACACTCAAAACAGCCTTAAAATCACTTTCTGGGCAGTTTTGAGCACTTTGGTGAATTTGGACGAATTTTGGGAAATAAATTGAATCAAAACACTTTAAAACATAAACTAAACAAAGTCTAAACACTAAAGAACAAGAAAGTAAAGGGGGGGGGGGTTAGGTTTTGACGAATTTAAACTAAAAGAACAGATTGTAAGTGAAAGCAAAATGTAAATGTGAATGTGTGATAGAATTGAATGGAATGAAGGCTAGCTAAGGGGTTCATCTCCATACATGTTATACTTGCATAATAAAATGATTTCCAATTGCATTTCAATAAACTATGATACTCAACACCCCAAGTTAACCGTGATGCACTAATTAACCTTCAAATCTTCCTAACGTTATTGAATTGGATGATGCATGCGACAATTCAAAACATTCCCCACAAGTCCTCAACATGAATGCATAGAAGAGGTACAAGCAAGAATCATTACGCTCTATGAAAATTATAAGTGTTGACGAGGCATTCGTTACTATGATTGCATGAAACTTATGCCAAGAATTTGTTTAACGCGATTGTTTATAAGCAACCTCCACTACTTGTGAATATAAGTTCGTAACTATTAGGTGAAACTCACTTATATTCTAGCGTCATATTCATGCATGAAAATTAAGCGCGCATTCTCAATAAACATACATAAATAAGTTATCAATCAAACGGTTAAACAAATTGAATCCACAACTTATGAAACGCAATTAGAAGTAATCAAATCAAAATGCAAGCATAAACATATATTTCGAATTCCCCCCTAGCCAAGGGGGGTTTAGTTGAATTTAAACATTGGAATCAAAGAAACACCTAAACATTCCAACAACTCAAACTTGAATTGTATGAACGTTTAGGCACTCTTCTCTTCCATTCCTCATACGTACAAAACAAAGAGTATTGAAATTAAACATTGAAATCAAAGAAACACCTAAACATTCCAACAACTCAAACTTGAATTGTATGAACGTTTAGGCACTCTTCTCTTCCTCTTCGTTGTAGCACAAGGTCTAAGGATAGTTTGATGGTGTGAATGGTTTGGGGAGTGGTTGGAGTGGCTGCAATGGAGGAGAAAAGTGTTTTGGTGGCTGCTGCAAGGGTGTGGAGAGGTTTTGACGAATTTCTGGAATATGGAAGAGTGAATGAGAATGAATGAGAATGAATGCTTATTTATAGGTGAAATGGGGGGAACATGACAGCTAGGAGGGAATGTGGCTGCATGTTTGAATGATTAAAGGATGCATGTGGGTTGGAATTGCATGTGCAATGAATATGTGGCTGCATGTGCAAGGGGACAATCTGAATATGCATGTGAAAGCATGTGTTGGCTGCAATGATGAAATGGATGGGAGTGCATGTGGCTTAATTAATTAAAGGGAGTGCATGTGCAATGTTTTAAAGGATGGAATGCATGTGAATATGATGGAAATCTGATATGGTGATGGGAGATGCATGTGGCTGATTTATGCATGTGAATGCATGTGGCTGCAATGGATTAGGAATCCTTCAATTTCGTCCATTCCTTTTGCTCCAAACATAAGCTATCCATTCCAAGTCCAATTTTGCTCCAAAATGCTCCAAAATGCATCTTTTTGCTTCCTTAGCCATATGAACCTAAAAACACACGAAAATGGCTTAAACGACTAAAACAACTATGAATTAACAATATAAATGCACGAAAACAAGCTAAGTAAGTCGCCTAAATATGCTTCTATCACATTCTCAATAAACATACATAAATAAGTTATCAATCAAACGGTTAAACAAATTGAATCCACAACTTATGAAACGCAATTAGAAGTATTCAAATCAAAATGCAAGCATAAACATATATTCGAATCACCCCCTAACCAAGGGGGGTTTAGTTCCTCATGGTACAAAACAAAGAGAATCAAAGAAACACCTAAACATTCCAACAACTCAAACTTGAATTGTATGAACGTTTAGGCCCTCTTATCTTCCATTCCTCATTCGTACAAAACAAAGAGCATTGAAATTAAACATTGAAATCAAAGAAACACCTAAACATTCCAACAACTCAAACTTGAATTGTATGAACGTTTAGGCACTCTTCTCTTCCTCTTCGTTGTAGCACAAGGTCTAGGGATAGTTTGATGGTGTGAATGGTTTGGGGAGTGGTGGAATATGGAAGGATGGTGTTTGGATTGTAAGGGAGAGCACGGCACAAGGGAGTTTGATGGTCTACATTTCTGCAATGGATGAGGGAATATGGAAGAGTGAATGACAGAAATCTGTATGAATGAGTATTTATAGGTGAAATGGGGGGAACATGACAGCTAGGTTGCATGTGCACATGTTGGTTGAATGATTATGAGTGCATGTGGCTGAAATAGCATGTGGAATGGCTGGAAATGCAAGGAGAAGGCATGTGCACGGTTTTGGGAGAGAATGGGAGTGCAAGTGGCTGAAATGTTAGAGGAACAAGTGCATGTGGCTGCATTGTGGTGCAATGATGGAGGAACAATGGCAATGATGATTTCTGGTGGTGTTTTGGGTGCATGTGGAATGAATGATTTCTTGGTGAGTGGATGCATGTGTTGATTAAAGGGGGAATGCAAAGGAAAAGCTAGAAATGCATGTGGAGTGGCTGCAAGGTGAATAAATAATGAAATGGGAAAGCATGTGCAAGGTTTTGGTGTGAATGATTGAATGTGCATGTGGCTGCAATGGAGGAGGAATCCTTCAATTTCGTCCATCCTCTTGGCTCCAAGCATATGATATCCATTCCAATCTCTAATTTGCTCCAAAAGGCTCCAAAAGGCATCCTTTTGCATACTTTGCCCTTAGAACCTGAAAACACACAAAAGAAGCATAAAGGACTAAAATAACTAAAGAAACATAACGTAAATGCACGAGAACAAGCCATTTAAGTCGCATGAATTATATTCACAAGTAGTAAAAGTTGATGATCTCAATTGCGTTAAGTAAATTCTTGGCATAAGTTTCATGCAATTCATAGTAACGAGTGCTTCGTCAATGCTTATGGTTTTCAAAGAACTTAATGATTCTTGCTTGTATCTCTATTATGCAATTCATGTAGGGAACTTGTGGGGAATGTTTTGGGTTGTCGTATGCAATCATCCAATTCAATAACGTTAGGAAAATCTGAGGGTTAATTAGTGCAATTCACGGTTAATCTGGGGCATTGAGAATTCATGGGTTATTGAAAAGCAATTGGAAATCGTTTTATATGCAAGTATAACATGTGTGGAGATGAACCCCTTAGCTAGCTTCCCATCCATTCAATTCCATCAAATTCGTTTTTACAATCTGTTCTAATTTAAAAAGTTTGTTTTGTTTTTAAATTCGTCCAAAACCAATCCCCCTTTACCTTGTTGAGTCATAGTAGGTAGAAATCACTTTAGTTTGTGTTTTTAAGTGTCTTAGGTCAAGTTAAAACCAATTTTCGTCCAAAGTTGTGTCTAGTGTTCAAAACTGCCCAGATTGTGTTTTTAAGGCAGTTTTGAGTGTTTTGGGTGCTGTTTTGAGTCTTTTGGTTTGTTTTGGTGTTTTAAAGTTTAGTTTTGCATTCTTTGAGTCAAGTATAGTGTTTTAAACTTGTTTTTACGTATTTGAGTCAGTTTTCAAGTGATTTTGCAATCCCTCCTAATCCCCGGCCTAGAACGATCCCTACTTACATACTTACTACAATTGATAAAAAGAGGGTTAATTTGTGTGCTTATAATTCTCGCATCATATATCAAACGTCCATCCATGTTTGTAACTTCTTTAACCATCATGCAATTAAAAACCAAATCCTCATCATTGTGTTGGAAGGTAACCTACGACACAAACAAACACACAAAAACAACTCTTTTTGTGTTTTTCAAAACAATTTTTCAAATTTTTATGGGTTTTTCGGATTTTTAAGTCAACACACACTAAAACACTCTAAAATAGCTTAAAAACACTTAAAAAACAGCAAGGAACAACATTGGAAGTTATGGGTGATAAAATCCCACGAATTTGCATCAACAACATTAGTTACCCCCCCCCCCCCCCACACTTAAATCAAACATTGTCCTCAATGTTTCAAGCTTAAAATCACACCAAACAAAAGTAAACACAAAAACAGCAACTAAACACACTAAACATGGCAGAATGTAAATAACAAAGAGAAGAGGTTAGGGACACAAATCTGGTTATGGAGTGTAGATTCCATCTTCTCCTTGGTGATTGCATGGGTTGCCTCCCACGAAGCGCTTGCTTTAACGTCGTGCAGCCGGACGATGGTGTGCTCATTCCCCATTGGAGGCCACGGCATGCAATGGGATCTCCTCCACAACATGCTCAACAAAGTTCTCGTAGTAGGGTTTCAACCTATGGCCATTCACCTTGAATTCTTGTCCAGTTTTCAAACTTTGTATTTGGACTGTAGCATGCACAAAAACATTAGTGATAACAAATGGACCAACCCACTTAGAACGTAACTTACCGGGGAATAACCGAAGACGGGAATTGAATAACAACACTTTCTGCCCGATTGAGAAGGTTTTGCCTCTAATCATCTTGTCGTGGATGGCCTTGGTCTTCTCCTTGTAAATCTGGGCATTCTCATACGCCTCATGTCTAATCTCTTCAAGCTCGTTTAATTGTAACTTCCTATGGTTTCCAGCCGTGTCCACATCCATATTGAAGGTCTTTACCGCCCAATGTGCCTTGTGTTCGAGCTCCACGGGTAGATGGCATGGCTTGCCATAGACTAGCCGAAATGGGGACATACCAATGGGCGTTTTGTAAGCCGTTCGATACGCCCACAGTGCATCCTCCAAACGCAAGCTCCAATCTTTCCTATTCGGCCCAACGGTCTTTTCCAGGATTTGCTTTATTTCTCGATTTGAAACTTCGACTTGGCCACTTGTTTGGGGGTGATAAGGTGTGGAAACCTTATGCATCACGTTATACTTCTTGAGCAACGCCGCAATGGTGCGGTTGCAAAAATGAGACCCACCATCGCTTATGAGCACTCGAGGCATCCCAAATCTAGAGAAAATGTTAGATTTTACAAAATCTGCAACAACTCTAGAATCGTTAGTTCGGGTGGCTTTAGCTTCCACCCACTTTGACACATAATCAACGGCAAGTAAAATGTTAGTATAACCAAACGAAATAGGGAAAGGACCCATAAAATCAATACCCCAAACATCAAAGATTTCAACAACAAGGATTGGGGTTTGCGCCATTTGGTCTCTTTGGCCTAAACTTCCAGTCTTTTGACATCGATCACATGTTAAGCAAAAAACCCTAGCATCTCTAAACAATGTAGGCCAATAAAACCCACTTTCAAGAACTTTACGCGTTGTGCGTTGTGTGCCAAAGTGTCCACCACATGCATATGTATGGCAAAAACTCAAAATGGAATTAAACTCAGTTTCATGAACACAACGACGCACAATCTGATCCGGGTATATTTTCCACAAATAAGGGTCGTCCCAAACATAAAAACGTGCATCCTTTTTTAGTTTATCACGTTGGGCCTTGCTTAAGGTGTTAGGAACTTGCTTAGACACCAAAAAATTAACCAAATCGGCATACCAAGGGGTACTTACCTCAACGGACAAAAGTTGTTCATCCAGAAACGTTTCTAAAATGGGAAGGTCCTCTTCTTCACGCACCATTCAACTTAGGTGGTCAGCCACCACGTTTTCACATCCCTTCTTGTCCCTAATTTCAATGTCGAATTCTTGAAGTAGGAGCATCCAACGAATGAGCCTTGGTTTGGCCTCCTTTTTGGTGAGAAGATACTTCAAGGCTGCGTGGTCAGTGAAAACAATTACTTTAGTACCAATTAGATATGATCTAAACTTATCTAATGCAAATACAACCGCCAAAAGTTCTTTTTCGGTTGTAGAATAATTCAATTGAGCATCATTTAAAGTGTGTGAAGCATAATAAATAACATGTGGCTGTTTGTTTTTCCTTTGGCCCAAAACAGCTCCAAGGGCATAATCCGATGCATCACACATCAACTCAAAAGGAATGGACCAATCTGGTGGAGTGATGATTGGTGCCGTGGTGAGAGCCTCCTTTAAGTGCTTGAATGCCGTGGAGCATGCATCATCAAACTCGAAAACCACCTCTTTTTGAAGCAATCGGCATAGTGGCTGCGCAATCTTGGAGAAATCCTTTATGAAACGCTTATAAAAACCTGCGTGACCAAGAAACGAACGAACCTCTCTAACCGAAGTTGGAGAGGGTAAGTGACGAACAAGGTCTACCTTAGATTTATCCACTTCAATGCCTTTTTTAGAAATAATATGTCCTAGAACAATACCTTGCTCAACCATGAAGGGACATTTTTCCCAATTAAGCACAAGATTTGTTTCAACACAACGTTTCAAAATTAAGGTCAGATTATTTAAACAATGATCAAAGGAATCACCAAACACACTAAAGTCATCCATGAATATCTAAATAATTCTCTCAACATAATCAGAAAATATGCTAACCATACACCTTTGAAACGTGGCAGGAGCATTGCACAAACCGAATGGCATGCGTCGATATGCAAACGTTCCAAAGGGACAAGTAAAAGTGGTCTTTTCTTGATCATCCGGGGCAATAACAATTTGATTATAACCAGAATATCCATCAAGAAAACAATAAAATGAATGACCCGCTAACCTCTCGAGCATTTGGTCTAGGAACGGCAATGGGAAGTGGTCCTTCCTTGTGGTGGCGTTTATCTTCCTATTAACAATGCATACACGCCAACTGATAGGAGCATATTTAGCCAACTTACTTAGCTTGTTTTCGTGCATTTATGTTGTTAATTTATAGTTGTTTTAGTAGTTTAAGCTATTTTCGTTTGTTTTTAGGTCCTAATGGCAAAGGGAGCAAGAAAGTGCATTTTGAGGCTATTTGGAGCATTTTTGGGCATGGATTGGATAGCTTAACCATGGAGCCAAGAGGATGGACGAAATTGAAGGCCACTTATGCACTTTAGGACATAAAACAAAGGGCCTAGCCCAATCAAACAAAGCCTTAGAACCAGAAATTCCCATACACACACCAACACACCCTAGTTGTCATTCCACATGCATATTCAACCTAGCTGTCATTCCACTTCATTGCACATGCATCTTAAAATAAATTAGCCTTTCCAACCTAATTCACATGCATTCCATCCTTTAATTCACCCACATGCACTCATAATCATTCACACCTTGCATTCACATGCATTTCCAACCTAATCACTCACCCACACAATCTGCAATCATTCAAACAAACACCATCATTGCCGTGAGTTCCCATCAGATTTCCATCATATTCACATGCATTCGATCCTTTAAAACATTGCACATGCACTCCCTTTAATTAATTAAGCCACATGCACTCCCATCCATTTCATCATTGCAGCCAACACATGCTTTCACATGCATTTTCAGATTGTCCCCTTGCACATGCAGCCACATATTCATTGCACATGCAATTCCAACCCACATGCATCCTTTAATCATTCAAACATGCAGCCAAATTCCCTCCTAGCTGTCATGTTCCCCCCATTTCACCTATAAATAAGCATCCATTGCATTCATTCTCATTCATACACAATTCATTTCACAACAGAAATTGGTCCCTTGGGGCCGTGCCCTTCACAAAGTCCATCCATTCCATTCATACATTTCATCCATTGCAGAAATGTAGACCATAAACCACCCTTGCCGTGACTCTCCCTTATAATCCAAACACCATCCTTCCATTTCCACCACTCCTCTTCCATCCCTCCACCACTCCCCAAACCATTCACACCATCAAACTATCCTTAGACCTTGTGCTACAACGAAGAGGAAGATAAGAGTGCCTAAACGTTCATACAATTCAAGTTTGAGTTGTTGGAATGTTTAGGTGTTTCTTTGATTTCTATGTTTAATTTCAATACTCTTTGTTTTGTACGAATGAGGCATGGAAGAGAAGAGGGCCTAAACGTTCATACAATTCAAGTTTGAGTTGTTGGAATGTTTAGGTGTTTCTTTGATTCTCTTTGTTTTGTACCATGAGGAACTAAAACCCCCCTTGGCTAGGGGGGAATTCGAAATATATGTTTATGCTTGCGTTTTGATTTGATTACTTCTAATTGCGTTTCATAAGTTGTGGATTCAATTTGTTTAACCGTTTGATTGATAACTTATTTATGAATGTTTATTAAGAATGCGCGCTTAATTTTCATGCATGAATATGACGCTAGAATATAAGTGAGTTTCACCTAATAGTTACGAACTTATATTCACAAGTAATGGAGGTTGCTTATAAACAATCGCGTTAAATGAATTCTTGGCAAGAGTATCATGCATTCATAGTTACAATTGTCTCGTCAATACTTATAATTTTCATAGAGCGTAATGATTCTTGCTTGTATCTCTATTATGCAATCATGTAGGGGACTTGTGGGGAGTGTTTTGAATTGTTGTATGCGCTAACCCATCCAATTCAATAACATTAGGAAGATTTGAAGGTTAATTAGTGCATCACGGTTAACTTGGGGTGTTGAGAATTAATGATTTATTGAAACGCAATTGGAAATCATTTTATTATGCAAGTATAACATATGTGGAGATGAACCCCGTAGCTAACTTTCCATTCATTCCATTCCATCAATTTGTTCATTCTTTTCTTGTTTTTGCTTTCATGTTTAATTTAACTTGTTGTTCAATTATGTTAAACATGTGGAACTAATTTCTTTTTAGTTAGAGGCGAATTTGAAGCCATGAACATATGTTGGTTATGATTTGATTTACTCCAGTTATGAATTCATGAACTTTAGATGTGGGTTACTTTTCTGTTTTGATTAAGAACTTGTTTATGTATGTGGGTTGAGGGTCGACACTTAATTTGCATGCCTAAACTTGATGCTAGGATATAAGGGAATTTCACCTAATCGTTATGAACTTATATTCATGAGTAGTAAAGATCGCTAGTCACGATTGTGTTTAGTAAACCCTAGGCTGGATTAACATGCGTATTCCATAGTTATGAATGCCTAGTCGATGTTTATGATTTCCGTTGAACTTAATGATCTTTGTTAAATGTCTCTATCATGCGTATTCCATGGTTAGGGACTTTGATTAGGAATGCTTTGGATTGTCGTATGCAATCATCCAATCCAATGAATCTAGGGAAATCTGAAAGTTAATTTAAGCGGACCTAATTAACTTGGAGCATTGTCATTCATCGTTTGTTGAAGTCATTGATAGGAGCATATTTATGCGACTTAAATGGCTTGTTCTCGTACATTTACGTTATGTTTCTTTAGTTATTTTAGTACTTTAAGCTATTTTCGTGTGTTTGTAGGTCCAAAGGGCTAAAGGAGCAAAAAGATGTATTTTGGAGACTTTTGGAGCACTTTTGGGCTAAGGACGGATAGCTTATGCTTGAAGCCAAAGTGTTGGACGAAATTGAAGACCTAATTGGAGCCAAAGTGTTGGAACCTTGTTCTCTTTAGTTTTAGGACATTTAAACCTTTCCTAATCCCAATCATGCCATGCATAACACACATCCATTCTAACACATTGTCATTGCACATGCATTTCCTTCATTAGTTAACCCACATGCACTTATCACTTATCATCACCACATATCATATCACTTAATCACTTATCACTTATCATCACCACTTAACCACTTATCATATCATAACCACATATCATATCACTTATCACTTATCACTTAACATATCATCCACCTACTTCACCTACAACATCCACCTACTTCACCTACAACATCCACCTACTTCACCTACAACATCCACCTACTTCACCTACCTCACACACTTACTTCACCTACAAATGACATAGCCATATGTTCCCTCCACTACTCCTATAAATACCCTTGCATTCATTCATTCATGACATCTCATTTCATACACAACACATTACAAACACTCTCCACCTCATTGCCGTGAGTCCCCCTTCCCCTACAAATCCAAACACCATCCTTCCATCTCCACCACTCCTCATCCATTTCCATAATTCCCCACTCCATTCCACATACACCTAAAGCCCTAAACATCTCCTTAGACCTTGTGCTACAACAACGAGGAAGAGAAGAGTGCCTAAACGTTCATACAATTCAAGTTTGAGTTGTTCGAATGTTTAGGTGTTTCTTTGATTTCAAAGTTTAAATTTAATTCTCTTTGTTTTGTACGTATGAGGAATGGAAGAGAAGAGTGCCTAAACGTTCATACAATTCAAGTTTGAGTTGTTGGAATGTTTAGGTGTTTCTTTGATTTCAAAGTTATGAGGAACTAAACCCCCTTTAGCTAGGGGGTGATTCGAAACTATGTTTATATTTGCAATATGAATTGATTAACTTTCGTTGGAATTTCATAAGTTGTGGATTCAATTTGTTTAACCGTTTGATTGATAACTTATTTATGAATGTTTATTAAGAATGCGCGCTTAATTTTCATGCATAAATATGACGCTAGAATATAAGTGAATTTCACCTAATCGTTATGAACTTATATTCACAAGTAGTGGAGGTTGCTTATAAACAATCGCGTTAAATGAATTCTTGGCACTAGTTTCATGCTTTTCATAGTAACGAATGCTTCGTCAACACTTATAGTTTTCATGATACTTAATGATCTTTGATTGTATCTTTATTGTGCTTTTCACGTAAAGGACTTTTGGAGAATGTGGTGAATTGCGTTGCGCTAACCCATCCAATTCATTAACTTAAGGAGAACTTGACGGTTAATTTAAGCGGACCTAATTAACCCGGGGTGTTGAGTTTCATAATTTATCGAAAGACCAACTGAGAATCAATATTGTATGCAAGTGTAACATGTGTGGAGAAGAACCCCTTGGCTATTCCATCATCCATTCAAATCCATCACATTCATATTTACATTCTGTTTTAATTGCAATTTGTTCATTTAGTTTAATTTTGTCAAAACCTAAATCCCCCTTTACTTTAATGTCAAATTAGTTAGAAATCAATTTAGTTTGTGTTTTTAAGAGTTTTGAGTCTTTTGAACTTGTTTGAATCTTTTGGTTTGTTTTAGTGTTTTAAAGTTTAGTTTTACATTCTTTGAGTCTAGTTTAGTGTTTTATATTACGTTTTTACGTTTTTGAGTCAAATCCAAGTGATTAACAATCCCTCCTAATCCCCGGTCCAGAACGATCCCTACTTATACATATACTACAATTTGACGAAAAGAGGGTTTAATTTGTGTGCGTATAAACCACGCATCAGTCATAAGTGGGAGTCAAATTATATGCTTATGTTCATGTGTGGATAAGGAACCCTCTAACTAGTTTTTCATCATTCTATTCCATCAATTTCGTTTGTACAATCTGTTTTGTTTCCAAGTTTCTATTTTAGTTTTAAATTCGTCAAAACCAATCCCCCAATTATTTTAAAGTGTTAGATTAGTTAGAATTACATTTAGTTTGCGTTTTTAAGAGTTTTGAGACAAGTCATAACCCAATTTCGTCCATATTCACCAAAGTGCTCAAAACTGCCCAGAAAGTGTTTTTAAGGCAGTTTTGAGTGTTTTGGGTGATGTTTGAGTCTTTTGGTTTGTTTTAGTGTTTTAAAGTTTAGTTTTGCATTCTTTGAGTCTAGTATAGTGTTTCATATTGTTATTTTACGTTTTTGAGTCAAATCCAAGTGGTTAACAATCCCTCCTAATCCCCGGTTCAGAATGATCCCTACTTATACATATACTACAATTTGACGAAAAGAGGGTTTAATTTGTGCGCGTATAAATCTCGCATCACCAACCGGTTATGATTCGGGTGGGCACAAGCTCATTCTCCGCATTCTCCACAACCGTCACTCCAGATTTCTTGGGAACACATTGGATAGGTGAAACCCAACGGCTATCGGAGATGGGGTAAATCACTCCACAATCAAGGAGTTTGATTATCTCATTTTTCACTACTTTCTTCATCGGAGGGTTGAGACGGCGTTGAGCCTCTCTAGTTGGTTTGGCCCCCTCCTCAAGAAATATGTGATGCATACATGTGGCGGGACTAATACCTTTGATATCGGCCAAGGTCCAACCTAGGGCAGATTTGTACTCCTTCAAAACACGCACTAGTTTCTCTTCTTCTTGTGCCGTGAGTGATGAAGAAATAATGGCTGGTAAGGTCTCCTCTTCCCCCAAGAAAATGTACTTCAAATGGCTAGGTAGTGGTTTGAGATCAAAGGTAGGTGCCTGAACAATGGATGGAAGCAACTTGTTAGTCGAAATGGGAATTGACTCAAAGTTAGAAGACTTACCATCGTGCTTAGGCAACGACTCAAGGGCAGCAACCAACTCAATGCATTCCTCACTAGGTGGCACGGCATGCAATGGAGTGTGTGTGCCGTGGGCTAGCAATAATCCCCCTCCCTTGGTTTTGAGTTCCATGCTTCGTGTAATGACATTTTCGAGTGCATCGGCGTTCAAATCTTCAAGGTATCCCTGCGCCAAAGAGTCAATTATATCAATGGAGCACATAGAAGTCCGCCGGAAAGATTAAATGATTTACCTGCACTAACACATCTTCCAAAACTCCCTTTGGATAGGCATTAGATCTATCGGCCAATTGTATGATCACACCATCTTTTTTCAATACTCCTAGGTTCATAGATGCATAAATTGAATATGGCATGACATTTATAGAGGCACCTAAGTCTAACATGGCAGATTCAAAACGAGTGTTACCTATGACACAAGGAATGGTAAAACTACCGGATCTTTGCATTTGGGGGGTAGTTTGCGTTGCAAGATGGCGGAGACATTTTCACCCACCTTTACCACCTCTTTGGTCGACATCCTTTTCCTAGTGGTGCAAAGCTCCTTTAAGAACTTGGCGTACCTCGGGACTTGCTTGATTGCTTCCAAAAGGGGTATGTTTACTTGAACTTTCCGAAATGTCTCAAGTATGTCCTTCTCGGCTTCTTCTTTCTTTGTTTGCATGAACCTACTAGGAAAAGGCACATTCGAAGGAAAAACATTAGTAGGAACCGAATTTGACACATTCTTACCCTTTTTGGACAAATTGGACAATTTGGGGTCACTTAAAGCTTGCGGCAAAGGTGTTTCCACCTTCGCCGTGGGTTGGCTTGATTCCTCCTCTTCAATTCTCAGTTTTTTGTCCTCGTTAGGACCTGATGGTGATGGTGTAGGACTTGCCCCAACTTCTTTTCCACTTCTCAAGAGTATGGCCTTTGCACTTTCAAAGCCTCCCTTTGGGTTTGGAATGGTAGAACTAGGAAGTTGGCCTTGGTCACGAAACTTTCCTACAAAATCTGCAATCTGCCCAATTTGTTTCTCCAATTGATTTTCTTGCATGGCTTTGGCTTGATTTTCTTGCCCCTGAGACAAATTAGTTAGTAACTTAAGAAGTGTATCATTGTCTAGGGACGTACCTGAAGCATTTGGGGCAGATTGTTGTGGAGCATGTGTGGGTGCGTATGGCTTAGTGAAGAACCCCGGGGGTTGTTGTCTAAAGCCTCCTTGTTGTGGTGGTTGTTGGGGCTCCCTCCACTTGAAGTTTGGGTGGTCTCTCCAACCTGGATTATAGGTGTTCGAATACGGATCGTTCCTTGGTTGGTTTTGGCCTTGAAATCCAATTGCATTTGCGCTTTCCCATCCACCATTTTCGATGAGTTGTGGGCACTTCTCAGAAGCATGTCCTTGGATAGAACACACCCCGCATACAATTGGTCCTTGCATCCTCATTCCTTCGGCCATCTGAGACACAATGGAAGTAAGATTAGCTAATTGTGAATGAATGTCGAGTGTGGAACTTACCTCATTAACTTGCTGCCGTGGGGGTCCTCTTTTGCCTACTCCTTCGTATTGTTGAGCGTTCAATGCTCGGTTAGCAATCAAGACCTTGGCAGCCATGGGTGTCTTGTCCACCAATGCTCTACCCGCCGAGGCATCGAGCATTTGACGTTCAATTGGTAGAAGCCCCTCGTAGAAGTATTGTAGAAGTAACTCATCCTTCATCTGATGCTGTGGACAAGAAGCAACAAGGGATTTAAAACGTTCATAATACGTAGGAAAAGACTCACCTTCTTCTTGCTGAATTCCACTTATCCTTTTACGTAAAAGGATGATTCGAGAAGTTGGGAAAAACTTCTCCAGAAATGCCCTCTTCATACTCTCCCATGATGTGACGGTTCCTGGAGCTAATTCATACAACCAATCCTTGGCTTTGTCCATTAAAGAAAATGGAAAAGCCTTCATCTTCAATATACTTCCATCGACGTTGACGGGAGTCATGCTTGAACACACCACCTCGAATTCCTTCAGATGCTTGTTCGGATCCTCCATGGACAACCCATGGTACTTTGGAATGTGGTGGAGCAAACTTGACTTCAACTCGAACTCCTACATCTTACCTTGGGCAGGTGGGGGATATTGGATATACAAAGGTGCGGCATTATCTAATCCCGAAGCCGAAAGCTCCTTGAGTGTCCGGTTGTCCATGGCCATGCCTTGTGGTTCTTCAAAAATCCTTGCCGTGGCCTCCTCTTCCTCTTCTAGGACTTGTTCTTCGAGGTCAGGTTCCGGGCTTTGTGGATTTGATTCGTGTTGCTTCCTCTTTCGTCTCAAAGTCCTCTCAAAATCGCTGTCAAAGTCCAAGATATGCTCACGAATCGATTGAGAACTCCGAGTCATACACTAGTACCTAAAACAAGAAAAACAAAACAAGGTCAGAATCTTTAACAACCTAAAATAAACAGAAAATAACAATCCAAGGGATTAGCAAAGTTGCTAATCCCCGGCAACGGCGCCAAAAATTTGATGCGAACTATATAAGCACACAAATTAAAACCCTCTTTTGACAATTGTAGTATATGAATAAGTAGGGATCGTTCTAGACCAGGGATTAGGAGGGATTGCTAAATCACTTGAAAACTGACTCAAAAATGTAAAACAAAGGTTAAAACACTAAACTAGACTCAAAGAATGCAAAACTAAACACTTAAAACACTAAAACAAACCAAAAGACCCAAAACATCCCCAAAACACTCAAAACTGCCTTAAAAACACAATCTGGGCAGTTTTGAGCACTTACACTATTTTGGACGAATTTGGGTAATAACTTGAATCAAAACACTTAGAAACACAAACTAAGACACTTTCTAACTAAATTGGACACTAAAGTAAAGGGGGATTTAGTTTTTGACGAAATTAAATAAAATGCACAGATTGTAATTAAAACAGATTGTAAAGATGAATTTGATGAAAATATGGATGGAATGGTAGCTAGAAGGTTCCTCTCCACACATGTCACACTTGCATACAAGATGATTTTTAGTTGGTCTTTCGATGAATCATGAAACTCAACACCCCGGGTTAATTAGGTCCGCTTAAATTAACCTTCAAGTTTTCCTTAAGTTAATGAATTGGATGGGACAGCGCATACACAATTCAAAACATTCTCCAAAAGTCCTTTACGTGAAAAGCACAATAAAGATACAATCAAAGATCATTAAGCAACATGAAAACTATAAGTGTTGACGAGGCATTCGTTACTATGATGAGCATGAAACTAGTGCCAAGAATTCATTTAACGTGATTGTTTATAAGCAACCTCCACTACTTGTGAATATAAGTTTGTAACTATTAGGTGAAACTCACTTATATTCTAGCATCATATTCATGCACGAAAACTAAGCGTGCACTCTCAATAAACATACACAAATAAGTTATCAATCAAGCAGTTAAACAAATTGAATCAAGCAGTTAAACAAATTCATATTGCTAGCATAAACATGGTTTTGAATCACCCCCTAGCTAACTAGGGATTTAGCATCTCATGATCACAGAAAGAGAAACAAAATTGAAATTAAACTTAAAGAACAAAAGATTGATTACACCTAGAACGCCCAACGAATCCACTTGAATTTCTGTGCGTTTAAGCTCCTCTTTTGTCCTTTCTTCTTGCTGCTGCAGAGAAGGTTTTATGGACTTTTGGATGTTTTTCTGGTTTGGGAATGGATTTAGGGAGGTGAAGGGTTGCGGCAAGGGTTGTGGAAGGTGTATGGAGGTTTGTATGGTGGCTGGAAGGGTGGGGATGGCTGCGGCAGAGAAGGGTAATGGCTGGAATGGATGGGAGGCTACGGATTGAAGAGGTTTTTTGGGTTATGGTGGCTGTAGCTTAGGGCGAATTAGGTTTATGGTGGCTGAATGATGAGAGAAAAGGGATGGGAGTTGCGGCTTAGAGGGCTTAGGGTGTATGATCAAGAGAATGAATGAATGAATAGGCTCTAGGGTGAAATAAAGGGTGCGACTGAGATGGGAGGAGAAGAATGAATGAAGGATCTCCCTAGGGTGCGGCTAAGTGGTGGAATACCTAGGGTTTTCAGAAAATCCAACCCTAGCTTATTTTTATTCACGAAAATTAATTCAAAGGCTGCTAGAATTAGGAAATAAAATCAGAAATTAAAAGGGAATTGATTAATAGGTGCGGCTAGGGTTTATTTGAAAGGGAAATAGGTTTAAGTTCAGAAATTAAAGGGAGAGTGGCTGCAAGGTGCGGCTAGGGAAAAGGGTTAGGGTTTAGGTGCATAAAATGGGACAAAAATGCCCCCCCTTGCACGGCAAGTGAAGGGGTGAAGGGGAAAGGGCACAGCAAAGGTTGGAAAGTGGGCTAGGGCCTTTGTTTTGTGTCCTAAAGTGCCTACAAGGCCTTCAAAGTGGCTAGAAAATACGGACGTTTAAGATTAGGAAAGGTTACCAAAACGGGAAACCTAGGGTTAACTTTCCTACTTCAAGTAGGAATCCTTGTTGAAGTAGGAATTCATCGTTGGAGTAGGAATTCATCGTTTCTTCAAGTCTTCAACTCATTCATTCCTCTTTTGCTCCAAAAGACTCCAATTTGCATCTTCTTGCACACTTTGGCTTTATAATCTGAAAATGCACAAAAGTGACTTTAAACACTAAAATAGCTAAGGAAACACAACACAAATGCACGAGAACAAGCTGATTAAGTCGCATGAATATGCTCCTATCAGACACACTTGCATGCAAATTGATTTCCAGTTGCTTTCTCAATAAACCATGAACCTCAACACCCCAGATTAACCGTGACATCACTAATTAACCCTCAGATTTTCCTTTAGTTATCGGATTGGATGACATCATACAACAACCCAAAGCATTCTTCAAAAGTTCCCTACATGACATCATAATAGAGATACAATCAAAGATCATTACGTTCTATGAAAATCATAAGTATTGACAAAGCACTTGTAACTATGACATCATGATACTCATGCTAGGAATTTACTTAACATGATTGTGAAAACAACCTTAACTACTTGTGAATATAAGTTTGTAACGATTATGTGAAACTCCCTTATATTCTAGCACCAAATTCAAGCATGCAAATTAAGTGTGCACCCTTAATCAACAAACAAGAATAAGTTATCCATCAAACGGTTAAGTAAATTGCATTCACAATTTATGAAATCACAACTGGAATTAATCAATTCATATTGCAAATATAATTATGGTTCAAAGTCTCCCCTAGCTAAAACAAGTTTAGCTCCTCATGTTTACAACCAAACAAAGAGAATATAAATTAAACATTGAAAACAAAGATTGAATACACCTAGAAACACTCCAGGTGGCTCCTCGTTCCTTCCTTGCTGCCAACAATGGGGATTTGTGTGAATTTAGGCTCTTACGGTGTGGTGGATGGTGTGGTGTGAATTTGTGGTAGAGGGTGGTGGTTTTTGAGTGTTGTGGCATCATGTATTTATAGGGTGAAGGGGAGGCACGAATTTGGGCTGAAAAGGAGAGGAATTAGGACTCCAAATCACCAAAGAACAAGGATACTTTCAATTAGATTCCAAGGAGGACAAGGAATGGTCCTTGTGGCAGATTCTAGAACTTCTAGAAGGGTTACATGTGGCATAAACTTAATGCACGAAAATAGGGCTCCTAGAACTTGATATTTAGGTGATTTAATGTGAAAATGAGTCCTTGATAGGAGCATATTCATGCGACTTAAATGGCTTGTTCTCGTGCATTTACGTTATGTTTCTTTAGTTATTTTAGTCCTTTAAGCTATTTTCGTGTGTTTGTAGGTCCAAAGGGCTAAAGGAGCAAAAAGATGCATTTTGGAGACTTTTGGAGCACTTTTGGGCTAAGGATGGATAGCTTATGCTTGGCGCCAAAATGTTGGACGAAATTGAAGACCAAAGTGTTGGAACTTTGTTCCCTTTAGTTTTAGGACATTTAAACCTTTCCAATTCCCTTATGCCGTGCATCTCCACCTTTCTCCCAAAACCATACACATGCATTCATTATTCATTCTCTCACATGCTCCCATTACTTATCATAATCACATATCATATCACTTATCATTCACCACTTATCATTCATCACTTATCATTCACCACTTATCACTTATCTTATCATTCACCACTTATCACTTATCATATCATTCACCACTTATCATTCATCAAACACATGCATTCACATGTTTTCACAATCTGCCATCATTCCAACCAAAACCGTGCACATGCTATCACCATGCAATCACATGCACTTCCTTTAATTAATTCATCCTAGCTGTCAAAGCACATGTACACTCACCCTAATCATTCACATAGCTTTAATTCACATGCAAACACATTGCATTACCATTCACCACAGAAAAACACCATCATTGCCGAGCCTAATTCCCTTTGCATCCATTCCACATGCATTCACTTCATCATTGCAGCCACATTTCCACTCACATCCATTTAATTCACATGGTTTCACATGCATTTTCAGCCATGCACATTCACCTTGCATTTGCAGAAAATCCACTTCCTTTGCACATGCATTCATCATCATCACTCTAGTTTTAATTCACATGCATTTCAGATTGCATTCCATTCATTCCACCCTTTAATCACATGCATCTTGGCAGATTTCACATGCACACACAAGCATTAGCACATGCAACCTAGCTGTCATGTTCCCCCCATTTCACCTATAAATACTCATTCATTCATTCTCATTCATACACAATCCATTCACCACAGAAATAAGGCCTTTGTGCCAGAAATCCATTCACCTAATCGTTATGAAAATTAAGTAAACTCACTTATATTCTAGCGTCATATTCATGCATGAAAATTAAGTGTGCACTCTCAATGAACATACATAAATAAGTTATCAATCAAACAGTTAAACGAATTGAATCCACAACTTATGAAACGCAATTAGAAGTATTCAAATCAAAATGCAAGCATAAACATATATTCGAATCACCCCCTAACCAAGGGGGGTTTAGTTCCTCATGGTACAAAACAAAGAGAATCAAAGAAACACCTAAACATTCCAACAACTCAAACTTGAATTGTATGAACGTTTAGGCCCTCTTATCTTCCATTCCTCATTCGTACAAAACAAAGAGTATTGAAATTAAACGTTGAAATCAAAGAAACACCTAAACATTCCAACAACTCAAACTTGAATTGTATGAACGTTTAGGCACTCTTCTCTTCCTCTTCGTTGTAGCACAAGGTCTAGGGATAGTTTGATGGTGTGAGTGGTTTGGGGAGTGGTGGAAATGGAAGGATGGTGTTTGGATTGTAAGGGAGAGCACGGCACAAAGATGGTTTGATGGTCTACATTTCTGCAATGGATGAGTTTATGAATGGAATGGATGGACTTTGTGAAGGGCACGGCCCCAAGGGACCAATTTCTGTTGTGAATGAATTCTGAATGAATGAGTATTTATAGGTGAAATGGGGGGAACATGACAGCTAGGTTGCATGTGCTAATGCTTGTGTGTGCATGTGAAATCTGCCAAGATGCATGTGATTAAAGGGTGGAATGAATGGAATGCAATCTGAAATGCATGTGAATTAAAACTAGAGTGATGATGATGAATGCATGTGCAAAGGAAGTGGATTTTCTGCAAATGCAAGGTGAATGTGCATGGCTGAAAATGCATGTGAAACCATGTGAATTAAATGGATGTGAGTGGAAATGTGGCTGCAATGATGAAGTGAATGCATGTGGAATGGATGCAAAGGGAATTAGGCTCGGCAATGATGGTGTTTTTCTGTGGTGAATGGTAATGCAATGTGTTTGCATGTGAATTAAAGCTATGTGAATGATTAGGGTGAGTGTACATGTGCTTTGACAGCTAGGATGAATTAATTAAAGGAAGTGCATGTGATTGCATGGTGATAGCATGTGCACGGTTTTGGTTGGAATGATGGCAGATTGTGAAAACATGTGAATGCATGTGTTTGATGAATGATAAGTGGTGAATGATATGATAAGTGATAAGTGGTGAATGATAAGATAAGTGATAAGTGGTGAATGATAAGTGATGAATGATAAGTGGTGAATGATAAGTGATATGATATGTGATTATGATAAGTAATGGGAGCATGTGAGAGAATGAATAATGAATGCATGTGTATGGTTTTGGGAGAAAGGTGGAGATGCACGGCATAAGGGAATTGGAAAGGTTTAAATGTCCTAAAACTAAAGGGAACAAAGTTCCAACACTTTGGTCTTCAATTTCGTCCAACATTTTGGCGCCAAGCATAAGCTATCCATCCTTAGCCCAAAAGTGCTCCAAAAGTCTCCAAAATGCATCTTTTTGCTCCTTTAGCCCTTTGGACCTACAAACACACGAAAATAGCTTAAAGGACTAAAATAACTAAAGAAACATAACGTAAATGCACGAGAACAAGCCATTTAAGTCGCATGAATATGCTCCTATCAAATACCCCCACACTTATCTTTTGCTAGTCCTCGAGCAAAACAAAACAACAAAACAACACGAAACTAGACAAAACGAACAAAACACAACCTACACCTTCCAACAATCGTCTCACGGATTTCCAATGCTCATGACAAGTTAAAAATCATTATTCCCACAGATTTTAGCCATCTTTACACTTAAGTACATTCTTAATCATAGTCACCACATACTAGTTCACATTTAAGCATTTAAAACCATTTCGAATGTAGTAACATGCCTTAGAGAATTTCCTCAATTCCTTACTAGAATGCACTCTATTTTCACATAGATTTTATGACTATACACCCTACACTAGTTATATGTGAGAGATTGATGTAAACATGAAAGACTAGTATCTCACATATGTTATAACAAAGAAAGCATTTTCTGGATTTACGATAATGACATGAATATGATCTCATGAATGGAATGCTACTACTTAGAATGAGAACCAGTGATTCCATAAGCTCATATCAATTCCAAACTCCACATATTGAACACATAACGA
Organism: Pyrus communis; assembly: GCF_963583255.1. Taxonomy (NCBI): domain Eukaryota; kingdom Viridiplantae; phylum Streptophyta; class Magnoliopsida; order Rosales; family Rosaceae; genus Pyrus; species Pyrus communis. The sequence continues at coordinate 15,521,790 of NC_084811.1, forward strand.
TCAAGATAGAAGCATAAGGGTTGAAACGGGGCTAAAGGTGTTTGGCTAACAAAGAAAGGATAGGGAAAACAAACGTTCTTTAAGCAATAGTGAGCAAAGTATTGAATTAGGCACTTAGAATTCCCTTTAGAACGCAGAAGTCAACTTTGAACACCCAAGGGGAAGTCACACAAAACTTAGGGCCATATTCAAACTTTTTGGGCCCTTTCTTCAACAATCACACTTGTGAGTCCATTCTCACTTATTTTCACTCTTTTTCTTTCTTTTCTTCTTCTTTTTCTCACATTTTTTTTTCTTTTTCCCGTGCCTCCTTTAAGACTTAGGCACATACATACACACAAAAATCCCTTCCCCCACACTTATTTTCTGCAACATATTAATCATAAGTCATGCTCACTATACTTCAAGAACAAGGGTATAGGAAAGTCCTACTCTAGGCTAGGTAAGGGGTGATGTGGTTAGCAAAGAAAATAGGCTAAACGAGGCTCAACGGGGTTAAAACTAATATATACGAAATATGGGAAGTAAGGCTATTTGGCTATGGTGGCAACAACACAACTTCATCTTGATATATATTATGCAATTCAATGTCATGCTTTGAATGAAACAGATATAAGTTCTAGCATTTAGTTCTATCATGATACAATTGCATTCTAAGTAGCAACCAAGCAAGGAATAATGAGATCATGCAACAACTTTAGAAAACAAAGAATCACAGAAAATAACTCTCCAAAGAAGGTAATGGCTCGAGTCTCACAGGGTTGTAGCGTTTGTTTGAGTTCCTTCCTTCAAGCATGTTACAAAAACGAATTTTTCTTTTATGATTGCATGTGAAGTCATACATTATAACCATAACCAAGCATATACCCAGAGTAATTCAAACTTTTCTCTATGTTCATAACTCTTTTTAACAGTCATGCAATTACAAACCAAATCCTTATCATTTTGTTGGAAGGTACCCTAAGACACAAACACACAAAAATGACTCAAAACACTATTTTTAGGCTTTTTAAAACATGTTTTTCAAATTTTTATGTGATTTTCGGAGTTATAAAACAAAACACACTAAAAACACTCTAAAACAACTTAAAAACACCTTAAAACAGCAAGGAACAACATTTGAAGTAATGGGTGATAAAATCCCACGAATTTGCATTAAATATACTTAGTTACCCCCCCCCACACTTAAATCAAACATTGTCCTCAATGTTTTAAGCATAGATTCACACAAAACATAAGTAAACACACAAAAAAAAAAAAACAAGTTAAACATACTAAACATGGCAGAATGTAATTAACAAAGAGAAGAGTTTAGGGACGCAAATCTGGTTATGGAGTGTAAATTCCCTCTTCTCCTTGGTAATTGCATTGAGGCTTTGATCTTGGTGATTCCACAGGCATACTCTTGAACTGGGCTGCATGATTCTTTTGGTCTCCTCCACTTGTTGATTTTCCTTTGTGCTACTGGGCTGGAGGATTCTTTTGGTCTTCCCCGAAGGTCTGAGCTTACCCCTTTGGTCTGTTTCTTTGTTCAATCTTTCCAATTCGTATTGAAAAGGGTTGGAGGATAACTCAGCCTATGTTTGTCTCCACATGCTTCAATGTATCATTTTCACTTGCCTTACTCGCTCCCCTTTGCAGAAGTGGTCCCTTCTCCGGAAGTGTATCAACCGTTGAAGATGACTACTCGAGAGCAACGCTAGGTAAGCAATCAGGAATAGATTCCCGGCAGTTGGCTCCAGATCGGAAGACTGGCTCCAAGTGCCGGCTGATTGCTTCTTTTACTTTGCCATGCGAGTAAGAACAAGGACAAAGAAAAAGACAGGGAAAGAGCATGATATGAGATACTTTTGCTTTTGACCTTGATGATATGAGATACCTTTGCTTTTGAAGAAGCGGTGAATGAATCAGCACACTTCAATCCGCCATTTCCTCCTGGGTCATCTGTACTCCAGGCATCTGGTATCATCTTTGGGGAAGAAGAAAGAATTGAGTATTTCGAAAGGCTTTGCTGGGTGTGCGCCCTCAGAGGTGAGGGAGAGTTGGGCATTTTCTTCAGGTTTGCCTTGCCATAAAAGACGAAGGTCGACATATATAAAGATAATATCAAGTGGTGGTACTGTTCTTTTACCCTTGTCGACAAATGTCTCTTCGATATCAAAACGACGCCTCTTCGATTTCTGAGCAGGCGCCCCTTCGATTTCTGAACGACGCCCCTTCTCTTTCTGAACGACACGTGGTAGTGCAGATGCGGCTCCTTTTGACAAAGCTGCACGCGTTTTCTGAAAAGCAGAGAAAGCGTCGCCGAACTTTGCGCTTGTCGGCTAAAGACGTGTAGTTGCGATGATGGCCTCCATGTGTTTTCAGCATTATCAGAAATCTTTTGACAAAGTTGAACGCGTTTTCTGAAAAGCCGAGAAAGCGTCGCCTAACTTACGCCGAAAATTCCGGCTCTTTGAATCGGTGGACGCGTCGCCTTGGCCTTTTATAGAGCTATCGATCACCGCCAACATACACACTCTGAAGATCTCCCATTCTTGAAAATTCGTCTCCGGCCCTTTGAAAATTTACTCCACAAAAAATCCGCCCCTTCTCTTTGAACACTTTTGAAAAATGGCAAACTCATCGAACCTTAGCTTGGAATTGAGCCGTAGCAGTGATACGGGCGCGCCGCGTCAAGGTAACGTATGGCGCCCTTCTTTCTTATCTTCTAACGGTCTTCTTACAGGTGAAGACTCCGTGATGCAGGACGCCACAACAGCTACAATAGTAGCTAAGAACCTACTCACTCCAAAAGATAGTAGGCTGCTGTCAGGACGGTCCGATGAGTTGGCCGTTCAAGAGTCCCTCGCACTTAGTGTTCAGTGTGCGAGTTCTGTGTCCAACATGGGCCAACGCCTGCTTGCTCGGTCCCGTCAGGTGGAATCATTGATGGCAGAGGTGGAAAGTCTTAAGCAAGAGATCCAGCAGCTTAAGTACGAGAATAGAAGTTTGCACGTGCTTGCCAACAACTATTCGACGGGCATGAAGAGGAAGCTTGATGAGCTGCAAGAGTCTGAAGGTCGGATTCACAGTGACCGTCAAAGGTTTTCGTCTTTCCTCCAGAGGCACCTTTTTCCTGGCTCATCCAGCGCTTGGCCAAGTATTGAGGCCTGGAATGCTTGATAGGAGCATATTCATGCGACTTAAATAGCTTGTTCTCGTACATTTACGTTATGTTTCTTTAGTTATTTTAGTACTTTAAGCTATTTTCGTGTGTTTGTAGGTCCAAAGGGCTAAAGGAGCAAAAAGATGCATTTTGGAGACTTTTGGAGCACTTTTGGGCTAAGGACGGATAGCTTATGCTTGAAGCCAAAGTGTTGGACGAAATTGAAGACCTAATTGGAGCCAAAGTGTTGGAACCTTGTTCTCTTTAGTTTTAGGACATTTAAACCTTTCCTAATCCCAATCATGCCATGCATAACACACATCCATTCTAACACATTGTCATTGAACATGCATTTCCTTCATTAGTTAACCCACATGCACTTATCACTTATCATCACCACATATCATATCACTTAATCACTTAATCACTTATCACTTATCATCACCACTTAACCACTTATCATATCATAACCACATATCATATCACTTATCACTTATCACTTAACATAACATCCACCTACTTCACCTACAACATCCACCCACTTCACCTACAACATCCACCCACTTCACCTACAACATCCACCTACTTCACCTACAACATCCACCCACTTCACCTACAACATCCACCTACTTCACCTACAACATCCACTTCACCTACAACATCCACCTACTTCACCTACAACATCCACCTACTTCACCTACAAATGACATAGCCATATGTTCCCTCCACTACTCCTATAAATACCCTTGCATTCATTCATTCATGAACATCTCATTTCATACACAACACATTACAAACACATTTAACCTTCCCTAGCCGTGAGCTTCCCATCTCTCCCCTTATAATCCAAACACCATTTTTCCATTCCCCTTCCACTTCTCCACCACTCCTCTTCCATTCCACACTTCCATCCCCCAAACCAATTATCCCTAGACCTTATGCTACAATAAAGAGGAAGAGAAGAGAGCCTAAACGTTCATACAATTCAAGTTTGAGTTGTTGGAATGTTTAGGCGTTTCTTTGATTTCAATGTTTAATTTCAATTCTCTTTGTTTTGTATGAGGAACTAAACCCCCCTTTAGCTAGGGGGTGATTCGAAATATATGTTTATGCTTGCATTTTGATTTGATTACTTCTAATTACGTTTCATAAGTTGTGAATTCAATTTGTTTAACTGTTTTATTGATAACCTATTTATGTATGTTTATTGAGAGTGCACACTTAATTTTCATGCATGAATTTGACGCTAGAATATAAGTGAATTTCACCTAATCGTTATGAACTTATATTCACAAGTAGTGGAGGTTGCTTATAAACAATCGCGTTAAACGAATTCTTGGCATAAGTTTCATGCGTATTCCATAGTAACGAATGTCTCGTCAAAACTTATAATCTTCATAGAGCGTAATGATTCTTGCTTGTATCTCTATTATGCAATCATGTAGGGGACTTGTGGGGAATGTTTTGGGTTGTCGTATGCAATCATCCAATTCAATAACGTTAGGAAGATTTGAAGGTTAATTTAAGCGGATCTAATTAACTTGGAGTGTTGAGAATTAATGATTTATTGAAATGCAATTGGAAATCATTTTATTATGCAAGTGTAACATGTGTGGAGATGAACCCCTTGGCTAGCATCCATTCATCCATACTTTCATCATATTCATATTTACATTCTGTCTAGTTTATTAACTTGTTTCGTTATTTCAATTTTTGTCAAGTCCTAAACCCCCCTTTACTTTCTTGTTCTTTAATGCTTAGAATCTGTTTAGTTTATGTTTTAAAGTATTTTTGAATTCTTTGAGTCTAGTATAGTGTTTTATATTGTGTTTTTACATTTTTGAGTCAAATCCAAGTGATTAACAATCCCTCCTAATCCCCGGTCCAGAACGATCCCTACTTACACTTATACTACAAATTGACAAAAAGAGGGTTTAATTTGTGTGCGTATAAATCTCGCATCAAATTTTGGCGCCGTTGCCGGGGATTAGAAAATTTGCTAATCCCTTGGATTGTTTGTTTCTGTATTGTCTTTTAGATTTAGTTTTTATTTGTGTTTTGTTTGTTAAGAACAACATGGCACTTGATAACGCTTCTCTTTTGTCACAGCTCATGGAAAGGTACCAAATGCAAAGAGTTGATATATCTAATCTTCAATCAAGGAATAACGTGTTTTCCAATACTTACAATTCGGATTGGAGTGATCATTCAAACTCTATGTGGTGGGAACCTCAAAATGCTCAACAAGGAGGATATTGGCAGCCACCACAACCTCATATTCAATATGCCCAACCAAATTTAAGTTCGTCAATAGATTATAATCAAAAGCTTAACGAATTAATTTGTTTGGTGCAGGGCTCACAAAATCAAGACAATGAGGCTCGACAAGAAGACAAAAGGTTGGATCACTTGGAAAAGCAAATTGGGCAGATAGCGGAGTTCGTAGGACAATTTTGCGACCAAGGCAAACTCCCTAGTTCAACCATTGTAAATCCGAAGGGAGGATTTGAAGCACCTTTGCCGGAAGCACTTATTGCTCCTACGCCATCTAATTCAAGTAAGGTTGTTCCAATTAGTTCTAACCCCATTCCACCTAATATCCCTATTCCTTGCAGGTTCATGAATTCCAAGGAAGAAGAAAGTGAAAAAGACATCTTGGAAGACCTTCCAAAGGTGCAAAGTAGGGAATTTCATGAATTCATCAAAGGGGATATACTTGAGACAACAATGCCCAAAGAAGTTGAATTTGATGACATTGGACAAGTCATAACCATCACATGCAATCTGGCCAAGTCCAATATCCCTGAAACTTTCAAAGGAGTGGTGTTTGTCATTGAGTTCTTGTCAGACAAAACAAGTAAGTCATTTTTTTCAAATTCCATTACATTTTATACTAACTTGTTGTTTTTTATGAATCAGGCACCTACATTAGAATTCAAACCAATGCCGGTTCACTTCAAGTATCACCTTCCATTCAAGGACCAATTCCATGCCGTTTGATTTTATTTATGTTAAAAAAAAAAAAAAAAAAAAAAATTAATAATAATAATAAAAGTGGCGAGGCTTCACAAAGGTTGTTTACTTAAAGACCCACTACGTGGCAAAACTCTTGAAGCGGAAGGCATCGAGACGGAAGGCATCGGGGCAGAAGACATAGGAGCGGAAGGCATCGGAGATAGAGGCATCGAAGATAGAGCATTCGAAGCCTCAATACTTGGCCAAACGCTGGATGATCCAGGAAAAAGGTGCCTCTGGAGGAAAGACGAAAACCTTTGACGGTCACTTTGAATCCGACCTTCAGACTCTTGCAGTTCATCAAGCTTCCTCTTCATGCCCGTCGAATAGTTGTTGGCAAGCACGTGCAAACTTCTATTCTCATGCTTAAGCAGTTTGATCTCCTGTTTAAGACTTTCCACCTCTGCCATCAATGATTCCACCTGACGGGAGCGGGCAAGCAGGCGTTGGCCCATGTTGGATACAGAACTCGCACACTGAACACTAAGTGCGAGGGACTCTTGAACGGCCAACTCATCGGACCGTCCTGACAGCAGCCTACTATCTTTTGGAGTGAGGAGGTTCCTAGCTACTATTGTAGCTGTTGTGGCGTCCTGCATCACGGAGTCTTCACCTGTGAGAGGACCGTTAGAAGATAAGAAAGAAGGGCGCCATACGTTACCTTGACGCGGCGCGGCCGTATCACTGCTGAGACTCAATTCTAAGCTAAGGTTCGATGGGTTTGCCATTTTTCAAAAGTGTTCAAAGAGATGGGGTGGATGAAGTTAATTCTCAAAGGGCCGAAGTCGATTTTCAAGAATGGGAATTCTTCAGAGTGTGTTTGTTGTGGTGATCGATAGCTCTATAAGAAGCCAAGGCGACGCGTCCACCAATTCGAAAAGCCGGAATTTCCGGCGTAATTTAGGCGACGCGTTCTCTGCTTTTCAGAAGACGCGTTCAACTTTGTCAAAAGATTTCTGACAAAGCTGAAAACACGTGGAGGCCATCATCGCAACTACACATCTTTAGCCGACAAAGCGCAAAGTTCGGCGACGCTTTCTCTGCTTTTCAGAAGACGTGTGCAGCTTTGTCAAAAGGAGCCGCATCTGCACTACCACGTGTCGTTCAGAAAGCGAAGGGGCGTCGTTCAGAAATCGAAGGGGCGCCTGCTCAGAAATCGAAGAGGCGTATTCAAAGATCGAAGAGGCGCCACTATTTCAAAAAGCCGGATTTGCGGGATCAAAACGTTTGTCGACAAGGGTAAAAGGTACCACCACTTGATATTATCTCTATATATGTCGACCTTCGTCTTTTATGGCAGGGCAAACCTGAAGAAAATGCCCAACTCTCTCTCACCTCTGAGGGCGCACTCCCAGCAAAGCCTTTCGAAATACTCAATTCTTTCTTCTTCCCCAAAGATGATACCAGATGCCTGGAGTACATATGACCCAGGAGGAAACGGCGGATTGAAGCATGTGCTGATTCATTCACCGCTTCTTCAAAGCAAAGGTATCTCATATCATCAAGGTCAAAAGCAAAAATATCTCATATCATGCTCTTTCCCTGTCTTTTTCTTTGTCCTTGTTCTTACTTGCATGGCAAAGTAAAAGAAGCAATCACCCGGCACTTGGAGTCAGTCTACCGATCTGGAGCCAACTGCCTGGAATCTATTCCTGATTGCTTACCTAGCGTTGCTCTCGAGTAGTCATCTTCAACGGTTGTTACACTTCCAGAGAAGGGACCACTCCTGCAAAGATTGAACAAAGAAACAGATAATAGGAGGAAGCTCAGACCTTCGGGGGAAACCAAAAGAACCATCCTGCTGCCCAGTTCAAGAAGTAGCACAAAGGAAAATCAACGATGGGCAGAAACCAGTTCAAGAGTAAGCCTGTGGAATCACAAAGATCAAAGCCTCAATGCAATCACCAAGGAGAAGAGGGAATTTACACTCCATAACCAGATTTGCGTCCCTAAACTCTTCTCTTTGTTAATTACATTATGCCATGTTTAATATGTTTAGTTGCTTTTTGTGTGTTTACTTATGTTTTGTGTGAATCTATGCTTAAAACATTGAGGACAATGTTTGATTTAAGTGTGGGGGGGGTAACTAAAGTGTTTTGATGCAAATTCGTAGGGTTTTATCCACCATAACTTCTAATGTTGTTCCTTGCTATTTTAAGGTGTTTTTAAGTTGTTTTAGAGTGTTTTAGTGTGTTTTGTTTTATAATTCGAAAATCCCATAAAAATTTGAAAAATTGTTTTGAAAAACCCAAAAAGAGTTGTTTTAAAGTTGTTTTTGTGTGTGTGTTTGTGTCTTAGGGTACCTTCCAACACAACGATAAGGATTTGGTTTATAATTGCATGACGGTTAGAAAGAGTTATAAACATAGAGAAAAGTTTGATTTACTCTTGGTATATGCTTGGTTATGGTTATAATGTATGACTTCACATGCAATCATAAAAGAAAAAAAAATTCGTTTTTGTAACATGCTTGAAGGAAGAAACTCAAACAAACGCTACATCCCTGTGAGACTCGAGCCATTACTTTCTTTGGAGAGTTATTTTCTGTGATTCTTTATTTTCTAAAGTTGTTGCATGATCTCATTATTCCTTGCTTGGTTGCTACTTAGAATGCAATTGTATCATGATAGAACTAAATGCTAGAACTCATGCCCATTTCATTCAAAGCATGTTATTGATTTGCATAACACATATTCAAGAAGAAGTTGTGTAGTGACCACCACCATAGCCAAATAGCCTTACTTCCCATACTTCATATATGTTGTAAGTTTTAACCCCGTTGAGCCTTGTTTAGCCTTTATTCTTTGTTTACCCACATTTTCCTCACCTAGCCTAGTTTAGGACAATCCCCACCCTTGTTCTTAAAAGATAGTGAGCATGACTTAATTGAATTCCTTTTGAGTTACATTATGAAAGAAAATAAGTGTGGGGGAGAGAATGTTTAAGTGTTGATGTTTTGAGATTCAAAAGAAAAGAAAAAAAAAAGAGAAAAGAAAGAAAGAAAAAAAAAAAAAAAAAGAGCTTGAAAAAAAAAAAAAAAAAAATGAAAGAATAAGTGATTGAAGAAAGGTTCCAAAACACCAATTCTGGGCGTAAATTGTCTAAATTCTCCCTTTTTGTTCAAAAGTTGAGTTTTCATTCAAAAGTGAATTCTAAGTTGATTCAAATGCTTTGCTCACTATTTCTTTAAAAACCTTTGTTTTCCATATCCCTTCTTTGTTATCCACATACCCCAAGCCCCGTTACAACCCTTGACTTCTATCTTCAGTGTTGTGTATTTCAATTTGTGGAGTTTGAACTTGGTATGAGCATATGGTATCACTGGTTCTCGCGTCTAAGTAGTAGCATTCCATTCATGAGATCATATCTAAACATGCTTATTAACTCCAGAAATTGCTTCCTTTGAAATACATATATGTGAGTGTTCGTTTTTATGATTACATCAATCTTCTCACATATAACTAGTTTAGGGTGTGTAGTCAGAAAATCTGTGTGAAAAACGAGAGCATATCTTGTAAGGAATTGAGCAAATTCTCTAAGGCATGTTACTACATTCAAAATATAGTTTTAAATGCTTAATTGTGAATTAGTATGTGGTGACTATGATTAAGAATGTACTTAAGTGTCAAGATGGCTAAAATCTGTGGGAATAATGATTTTTAACTTGTCTTGTGCATTGGAAATCCGTGAGACGATTGTTGGAAGGTGTAGGTTGTGTTTTGTTCGTTTTGTCTAGTTTCGTGTTCTTTTGTTTTGTTTTGCTCGAGGACTAGCAAAAGATAAGTGTGGGGGTATTTGATAGGAGCATATTCATGCGACTTAAATAGCTTGTTCTCGTACATTTACGTTATGTTTCTTTAGTTATTTTAGTACTTTAAGCTATTTTCGTGTGTTTGTAGGTCCAAAGGGCTAAAGGAGCAAAAAGATGCATTTTGGAGACTTTTGGAGCACTTTTGGGCTAAGGACGGATAGCTTATGCTTGAAGCCAAAGTGTTGGACGAAATTGAAGACCTAATTGGAGCCAAAGTGTTGGAACCTTGTTCTCTTTAGTTTTAGGACATTTAAACCTTTCCTAATCCCAATCATGCCATGCATAACACACATCCATTCTAACACATTGTCATTGAACATGCATTTCCTTCATTAGTTAACCCACATGCACTTATCACTTATCATCACCACATATCATATCACTTAATCACTTAATCACTTATCACTTATCATCACCACTTAACCACTTATCATATCATAACCACATATCATATCACTTATCACTTATCACTTAACATAACATCCACCTACTTCACCTACAACATCCACCCACTTCACCTACAACATCCACCCACTTCACCTACAACATCCACCTACTTCACCTACAACATCCACCCACTTCACCTACAACATCCACCTACTTCACCTACAACATCCACTTCACCTACAACATCCACCTACTTCACCTACAACATCCACCTACTTCACCTACAAATGACATAGCCATATGTTCCCTCCACTACTCCTATAAATACCCTTGCATTCATTCATTCATGAACATCTCATTTCATACACAACACATTACAAACACATTTAACCTTCCCTAGCCGTGAGCTTCCCATCTCTCCCCTTATAATCCAAACACCATTTTTCCATTCCCCTTCCACTTCTCCACCACTCCTCTTCCATTCCACACTTCCATCCCCCAAACCAATTATCCCTAGACCTTATGCTACAATAAAGAGGAAGAGAAGAGAGCCTAAACGTTCATACAATTCAAGTTTGAGTTGTTGGAATGTTTAGGCGTTTCTTTGATTTCAATGTTTAATTTCAATTCTCTTTGTTTTGTATGAGGAACTAAACCCCCCTTTAGCTAGGGGGTGATTCGAAATATATGTTTATGCTTGCATTTTGATTTGATTACTTCTAATTACGTTTCATAAGTTGTGAATTCAATTTGTTTAACTGTTTTATTGATAACCTATTTATGTATGTTTATTGAGAGTGCACACTTAATTTTCATGCATGAATTTGACGCTAGAATATAAGTGAATTTCACCTAATCGTTATGAACTTATATTCACAAGTAGTGGAGGTTGCTTATAAACAATCGCGTTAAACGAATTCTTGGCATAAGTTTCATGCGTATTCCATAGTAACGAATGTCTCGTCAAAACTTATAATCTTCATAGAGCGTAATGATTCTTGCTTGTATCTCTATTATGCAATCATGTAGGGGACTTGTGGGGAATGTTTTGGGTTGTCGTATGCAATCATCCAATTCAATAACGTTAGGAAGATTTGAAGGTTAATTTAAGCGGATCTAATTAACTTGGAGTGTTGAGAATTAATGATTTATTGAAATGCAATTGGAAATCATTTTATTATGCAAGTGTAACATGTGTGGAGATGAACCCCTTGGCTAGCATCCATTCATCCATACTTTCATCATATTCATATTTACATTCTGTCTAGTTTATTAACTTGTTTCGTTATTTCAATTTTTGTCAAGTCCTAAACCCCCCTTTACTTTCTTGTTCTTTAATGCTTAGAATCTGTTTAGTTTATGTTTTAAAGTATTTTTGAATTCTTTGAGTCTAGTATAGTGTTTTATATTGTGTTTTTACATTTTTGAGTCAAATCCAAGTGATTAACAATCCCTCCTAATCCCCGGTCCAGAACGATCCCTACTTACACTTATACTACAAATTGACAAAAAGAGGGTTTAATTTGTGTGCGTATAAATCTCGCATCAATGCTCCAGCTCCGATGCCTCCCGCTCCGATGCCTTCCGCTCCGATGCCTTCCGCTCCAATGCCTTCCGCTCCAATGCCTTCTGCTTCAAAGCCTTCTGCTTCGACGCCTCGTAGTGGGGCTTCACGTAAACAACCTTTTTGAAGCACCACCTTTCTCCATGTTTAGTATTTTATTTAAGAAATGAAATTTTTTTTTTTTTTTTTTTTTTTTTCAGTGCATTGGGTTGCCTCCCATGTAGCACTTTCTTTTACGTCTTGCAGCCGGACGAAGAACCCAATCACTCCAGGATATGTTCACGAATCGGATGAGAACTCCGAGTCATAAACTAGTACCTAGAACAAGAAACAAAACAAGATTAAGAAACTGGAATAAAATAAAAACAAACGAAAATAAAACAATCCAAGGGATTAGCAAATTTTCTAATCCCCGGCAACGGCGCCAAAATTTGATGCGAGATTTAAACGCACACAAATTAAACCCTCTTTTTGTCAATTGTAGTATAAGTATAAGTAGGGATCGTTCTGGACCGGGGATTAGGAGGGATTGTTAATCACTTGGATTTGACTCAAAAACGTAAAAACACAATATAAAACACTATACTAGACTCAAAGAATGCAAAACTAAACTTTAAAACACTAAGACAAACCAAAAGACTCAAACATCACCCAAAACACTCAAAACTGCCTTAAAATCACTTTCTGGGCAGTTTTGAGCACTTTGGTGAATTTGGACGAAATTGGGAAATAAAATGAATCAAAACACTTAAAAGCACAATTTAAAACACTAAACTAACTCAAAGAATGTAAAACTAAACACTTAAAACATTAAAACAAACCAAAAGACTCAAACATCAAAGTAAAGGGGGATTGAGTTTTATACGAAATTAAATAAAATGTACAGATTCGAATTAAGACAGATAGTATATATGAATGTGATGAAATGGAATGAATGGATGATAGAATGGCTAAGGGGTTCATCTCCATACATGTTATACTTGCATAATAAAATGATTTCCAATTGCATTTCAATAAACCATGAAACTCAACACCCCGGGTTAACCGTGATGCACTAATTAACCTTCAAATCTTCCTAACGTTATTGAATTGGATGGGTTAGCGCATACAACAATTCAAAACATTCCCCACAAGTCCTCAACATGAATGCATAGAAGAGATACAAGCAAGAATCATTACGCTCTATGAAAATTATAAGTGTTGACGAGTGATAGGAGCATATTCATGCGACTTAAATGGCTTGTTCTCGTGCATTTACGTTATGTTTCTTTAGTTATTTTAGTCTTTTAAGCTATTTTCGTGTGTTTGTAGGTCCAAAGGGCTAAAGGAGCAAAAAGATGCATTTTGGAGACTTTTGGAGCACTTTTGGGCTAAGGATGGATAGCTTATGCTTGGCGCCAAAATGTTGGACGAAATTGAAGACCAAAGTGTTGGAACTTTGTTCCCTTTAGTTTTAGGACATTTAAACCTTTCCAATTCCCTTATGCAGTGCATCTCCACCTTTCTCCCAAAACCATACACATGCATTCATTATTCATTCCCTCACATTCTCCCATTACTTATCATAATCACATATCATATCACTTATCATTCACCACTTATCATATCATTCACCACTTATCACTTATTATTCACCACTTATCACTTATCATATCATTCACCACTTATTATTCATCAAACACATGCATTCACATGTTTTCACAATCTGCCATCATTCCAACCAAAACCGTGCACATGTTATCACCATGCATTCACATGCACTTGTTCCTCCATCATTCCATCCTTTAAAACATTGCACATGCACTTTAATCATTCAACACATGCACTCCCATTCTTTAGTCCATGCAGCCACACATTCACCCAAAGGAAGTGGATTTTCTGCACATGCATTTATCATCATCACTCTAGTTTTAATTCACATGCATTTCCACTTCATAAATCTTCCACACCCTTTAATCATTCAAACATACACCCATTCACCACCAGAAATCCTCTCAAAACCGTGCATTTCATGTTCATTCCAACCTTTAATCCACATGCACATTCACCCTAATCATTCACATAGCTTTAATTCACATGCATTTCAGATTGCATTCCCATTCTTTAATTCAACCAACACAACACATGCATCTTGGCAGATTTCACATGCATTTCCACCCTTACAAGACCCTAATCATTCATTCACACAATCTGCCATCATTCACACAAACAACATCATTGCCGTGGCCTCCCTTTGCATTCACATGCATCTCACTTCATCATTTCAGCCACACATTCACACACATGCATCTTGGCAGATTTCACATTCACACACATGCAATTCCAGCTTTCACATGCTTTCCTAGCTGTCATGTCCCCCCCATTTCATCTATAAATAAGCATCCATTGCATTCATTCTCATTCACAATCCATTCACCACAGAAATAAGGCCTTTGTGCCAGAAATCCACCCATTCCAAACACTCTTCCATAAACTCATCCATTGCAGAAATGTAGACCATCAAACCACCCCCTTTGTGTCGTGAGTCTCCCCTACAAATCCAAACACCATCCTTCCATTCCTCCACCACTCCCCAAACCATTTACACCATCAAACTATCCTTAGACCTTGTGCTACAACGAAGAGGAAGAGAAGAGTGCCTAAACGTTCATACAATTCAAGTTTGAGTTGTTGGAATGTTTAGGTGTTTCTTTGATTTCAATGTTTAATTTCAATGCTCTTTGTTTTGTACGAATGAGGAATGGATGATAAGAGGGCCTAAACGTTCTTACAATTCAAGTTTGAGTTGTTGGAATGTTTAGGTGTTTCTTTGATTCTCTTTGTTTTGTACCATGAGGAACTAAACTCCCCCTTGGTTGGGGGGTGATTCGAATATATGTTTATGCTTGCATTTTGATTTGATTACTTCTAATTGCGTTTCATAAGTTGTGATTCAATTTGTTTAACCGTTTTATTGATAACTTATTTATGTATGTTTATTGAGAGTGCACGCTTAATTTTCATGCATGAATTTGACGCTAGAATATAAGTGAGTTTCACCTAATAGTTACGAACTTATATTCATAAGTAGTGGAGGTTGCTTCTAAACAATCGCGTTAAACGAATTCTTGGCAAGAGTTTCATGCATTCATAGTAACGAATGCCTCGTCAACACTTATAATTTTCATAGAGCGTAATGATTCTTGCTTGTACCTCTTCTATGCATTCATGTTGAGGACTTGTGGGGAATGTTTTGAATTGTCGCATGCATCATCCAATTCAATAACGTTAGGAAGATTTGAAGGTTAATTATTGCATCACGGTTAACTTGGGGTGTTGAGAATTCATGGTTTATTGAAATGCAATTGGAAATCATTTATTATGCAAGTATAACATGTATGGAGATGAACCCCTTGGCTAGCATCCATCCATTCATTCCATTTCATCACATTCATATATACTATCTGTCTTAATTCGAATCTGTACATTTTATTTAATTTCGTATAAAACTCAATCCCCCTTTACTTTAATGTCCAATTTAGTTAGAAATCAATTTAGTTTGTGCTTTTAAGTGTTTTGATTCATTTTATTTCCAAAATTCGTCCAAAGTACTCAAAGTGCTCAAAACTGCCCAGAAAGTGTTTTTTAGGCAGTTTTGAGTGTTTTGGGTGATGTTTGAGTCTTTTGGTTTGTTTTAATGTTTTAAGTGTTTAGTTTTACATTCTTTGAGTTAGTTTAGTGTTTTATATTGTGTTTTTATGTTCTTGAGTCAAGTTATTACTTAATTTCGTCCAAATTAGTGTTTGTGCTCAAATCTGCCCAGAAAGTGGTTTTTAGGCAGATTTGAGTGTGTTTGTGTTGTTTTGAGTCTTTTGGTTTGTCTTAGTGTTTTAAAGTTTAGTTTTGCGTTCTTTGAGTCTAGTATAGTGTTTCATATTGTTATTTTACGTTTTTAAGTCAAATACAAGTGGTTAACAATCCCTCCTAATCCCCGGTCCAGAACGATCCCTACTTATATCTATACTACAATTTGACGAAAAGAGGGTTTAATTTGTGTCCGTATAATTCACGCATCAAATTTTGGCGCCGTTGCCGGGGATTAGAAAATTTGCTAATCCCTTGGATTGTTTTATTTTCGTTTGTTTTTATTTTTCCAGATTCTTAATTTTGTTTTGTTTCTTGTTTTAGGTACTAGTTCATGACTCGGAGTTCTCATCCGATTCGTGAACATATCTTGGAGTGATTGGGTTCTTCGTCCGGCTGCAAGACGTAAAAGAAAGCGCTACTTGGGAGGCAACCCAATGCACTGAATAAACAAAGCATGTTCAAAAAAAAAAAAAAAAAAAAAAAAAAAAAAAAGATACTAAACTTGGAGAAAGGTGGTGCTTCACAAAGGTTGTTTACGTGAAGCCCCACTACGAGGCGTCGAAGCAGAAGGCTTTGAAGCAGAAGGCATCGGAGCGGAAGGCAGTGGAGCGGAAGGCATCGGAGCGGAAGGCATCGGAGCGGGAGGCATCGGAGCTAGAGCATTCCAGGCCTCAATACTTGGCCAAGCGCTGGATGAGCCAGAAAAAAGGTGCCTCTGGAGGAAAGACGAAAACCTTTGACGGTCACTGTGAATCCGACCTTCAGACGTGCAAACTTCGAATTAAGACAGATAGTATATATGAATGTGATGAAATGGAATGAATGGATGATAGAATGGCTAAGGGGTTCATCTCCATACATGTTATACTTGCATAATAAAATGATTTCCAATTGCATTTCAATAAACCATGAAACTCAACACCCCGGGTTAACCGTGATGCACTAATTAACCTTCAAATCTTCCTAACGTTATTGAATTGGATGGGTTAGCGCATACAACAATTCAAAACATTCCCCACAAGTCCTCAACATGAATGCATAGAAGAGATACAAGCAAGAATCATTACGCTCTATGAAAATTATAAGTGTTGACGAGTGATAGGAGCATATTCATGCGACTTAAATGGCTTGTTCTCGTGCATTTACGTTATGTTTCTTTAGTTATTTTAGTCTTTTAAGCTATTTTCGTGTGTTTGTAGGTCCAAAGGGCTAAAGGAGCAAAAAGATGCATTTTGGAGACTTTTGGAGCACTTTTGGGCTAAGGATGGATAGCTTATGCTTGGCGCCAAAATGTTGGACGAAATTGAAGACCAAAGTGTTGGAACTTTGTTCCCTTTAGTTTTAGGACATTTAAACCTTTCCAATTCCCTTATGCAGTGCATCTCCACCTTTCTCCCAAAACCATACACATGCATTCATTATTCATTCCCTCACATTCTCCCATTACTTATCATAATCACATATCATATCACTTATCATTCACCACTTATCATATCATTCACCACTTATCACTTATTATTCACCACTTATCACTTATCATATCATTCACCACTTATCATTCATCAAACACATGCATTCACATGTTTTCACAATCTGCCATCATTCCAACCAAAACCGTGCACATGTTATCACCATGCATTCACATGCACTTGTTCCTCCATCATTCCATCCTTTAAAACATTGCACATGCACTTTAATCATTCAACACATGCACTCCCATTCTTTAGTCCATGCAGCCACACATTCACCCAAAGGAAGTGGATTTTCTGCACATGCATTTATCATCATCACTCTAGTTTTAATTCACATGCATTTCCACTTCATAAATCTTCCACACCCTTTAATCATTCAAACATACACCCATTCACCACCAGAAATCCTCTCAAAACCGTGCATTTCATGTTCATTCCAACCTTTAATCCACATGCACATTCACCCTAATCATTCACATAGCTTTAATTCACATGCATTTCAGATTGCATTCCCATTCTTTAATTCAACCAACACAACACATGCATCTTGGCAGATTTCACATGCATTTCCACCCTTACAAGACCCTAATCATTCATTCACACAATCTGCCATCATTCACACAAACAACATCATTGCCGTGGCCTCCCTTTGCATTCACATGCATCTCACTTCATCATTTCAGCCACACATTCACACACATGCATCTTGGCAGATTTCACATTCACACACATGCAATTCCAGCTTTCTGATAGGAGCATATTTATGCGACTTAAATGGCTTGTTCTCGTACATTTACGTTATGTTTCTTTAGTTATTTTAGTACTTTAAGCTATTTTCGTGTGTTTGTAGGTCCAAAGGGCTAAAGGAGCAAAAAGATGCATTTTGGAGACTTTTGGAGCACTTTTGGGCTAAGGACGGATAGCTTATGCTTGAAGCCAAAGTGTTGGACGAAATTGAAGACCTAATTGGAGCCAAAGTGTTGGAACCTTGTTCTCTTTAGTTTTAGGACATTTAAACCTTTCCTAATCCCAATCATGCCATGCATAACACACATCCATTCTAACACATTGTCATTGCACATGCATTTCCTTCATTAGTTAACCCACATGCACTTATCACTTATCATCACCACATATCATATCACTTAATCACTTATCACTTATCATCACCACTTAACCACTTATCATATCATAACCACATATCATATCACTTATCACTTATCACTTAACATATCATCCACCTACTTCACCTACAACATCCACCTACTTCACCTACAACATCCACTTCACCTACAACATCCACTTCACCTACAACATCCACCTACTTCACCTACAACATCCACCTACTTCACCTACAACCTCCACTTACTTCACCAACCTCACACACTTACTTCACCTACAAATGACATAGCCATATGTTCCCTCCACTACTCCTATAAATACCCTTGCATTCATTCATTCATGGACATCTCATTTCATACACAACACATTACAAACACATTCTCCCTTCCCTAGCCGTGAGCTTCCCATCTCTCCCCTTATAATCCAAACACCATTTTTCCATTCCCCTTCCACTTCTCCACCACTCCTCTTCCATTCCACACTTCCATCCCCCAAACCAATTATCCCTAGACCTTATGCTACAATAAAGCGGAAGAGAAGAGAGCCTAAACGTTCATACAATTCAAGTTTGAGTTGTTGGAATGTTTAGGCGTTTCTTTGATTTCAATGTTTAATTTCAATTCTCTTTGTTTTGTATGAGGAACTAAACCCCCCTTTAGCTAGGGGGTGATTCGAAATATATGTTTATGCTTGCATTTTGATTTGATTACTTCTAATTACGTTTCATAAGTTGTGAATTCAATTTGTTTAACTGTTTTATTGATAACCTATTTATGTATGTTTATTGAAAGTGCACACTTAATTTTCATGCATGAATTTGACGCTAGAATATAAGTGAATTTCACCTAATCGTTATGAACTTATATTCACAAGTAGTGGAGGTTGCTTATAAACAATCGCGTTAAACGAATTCTTGGCATAAGTTTCATGCAATCATAGTAACGAATGCCTCGTCAACACTTATAGTTTTCAAAGAACTTAATGATTCTTGCTTGTATCTCTATTATGCAATTCATGTAGGGAACTTGTGAGGAATGCTTTGGGTTGTCGTATGCAATCATCCAATTCATTAACTTAAGGAAAACTTGACGGTTAATTTAAGCGGACCTAATTAACTTGGAGTGTTGAGAATTAATGATTTATTGAAATGCAATTGGAAATCGTTTTATTATGCAAGTATAACATGTATGGAGATGAACCCCTTAGCTAGCATTCATCCATTCAATTCCATCACATTCATATTTACATTCTGTCTAGTTTATTAACTTGTTTCGTTATTTCAATTTTCGTAAAACCTAAACCCCCCCCTTTACTTTCTTGTTCTTTAATGCTTAGAATCTGTTTAGTTTATGTTTTAAAGTATTTTTGAATTCTTTGAGTCTAGTTTAGTGTTTTATATTGTGTTTTTATGTTTTTGAGTCAAATCCAAGTGATTAACAATCCCTCCTAATCCCCGGTCCAGAACGATCCCTACTTGCACATATACTACAATTTGACGAAAAGAGGGTTTAATTTGTGTGCGTATAAATCTTGCATCAAATTTTGGCGCCGTTGCCGGGGATTAGAAAATTTGCTAATCCCTTGGATTGTTTGTTTCTGTATTGTCTTTTAGATTTAGTTTTTTTTATTTGTGTTTTGTTTGTTAAGAACAAGATGGCACTTGATAATGCTTCTCTTTTGTCACAACTCATGGAAAGGTCCCAAATGCAAAGAGTTGATATATTTAATCTTCAATCAAGGAATAACGTGTTTTCCAATACTTACAATTCGGATTGGAGTGATCATTCAAACTCTATGTGGTGGGAACCTCAAAATGCTCAACAAGGAGGATATTGGCAGCCACCACAACCTCATATTCAATATGCCCAACCAAACTCAAGTTCGTCAATAGATTATAATCAAAAGCTTAATGAATTAATTTGTTTGGTGCAGGGCTCACAAATTCAAGACAATGAGGCTCAACAAGAAGGATATTGGCAGCCATATGAGGAGTTCTATTCAACGCCTATGCAGCCACCACAAAGGTTGGACCACTTGGATAAGCAAATTGGGCATATCGCGGAGTTCGTAGGACAGTTTCGAGACCAAGGCGAACTCCCTAGTTCAACCATTGCAAATCCGAAGGGAGAATTTGAAACTGCCAAGGAAATCATGTTGAGAAGTGACAAGGAGGTTGGAACGGACCCTCAACCATCAAAATCAAATCACAAGGAAGAGGAATACACCCAACCCACGGAAAGGGTGGAAACGCCTTTACCGGAGGCACCTATTGCTCCTATGCCATCTAATACAGGTATGGTTGTTCCAAATTTCATTATTTTTAACCATGTTCCAAGATTCATGACTTCCAAGGAAGAAGAAGGTGAAAAAGACATCTTGGAAGCCCTTCCAAAGGTGACAAGTAAGGAATGTCATGAATTCATCAAAGAGGACGTTCTTGAAACCACAAAATCCAAAGAAGTTAAATTTGATGACATTGGACAAGTCATAACCATCACTTGCAATCTGGCCAAATCCAATATCCCTGAAACTTTCAAAGGAGTGGTGTTTGTCATTGAGTTCTTATCGGACAAAACAAGTAAGTTTTTTTTTCCAAATTCCATTAGATTTTATACTAACTTGCTATTTTTTTTTGAATCAGGCACCTACACTAGAATTCAAACCACTGCCGGTTCACTTCAAGTATCACCTTCCATTCAAGGACCAATTCCATGCCGTTTGATTTTATTTATGTTAATAAAAAAAAAAAAAAAAAAAAAAAAAAAAAAAAAAAAAAAAAAGAAAAAAAAAAAAGAAAGATACTAAACATGGAGAAAGGTGGAGCTTCACAAAGGTTGTTTGCGTGAAGCCCCACTACGAGGCGCAGAAGCGGAAGGCATAGAAGCGGGAGGCATAGAAGCGGGAGGCATCGGAGCGGAAGCCATCGGAGCGGGAGGCATCGGAGCTAGAGCATTCCAGGCCTCAATACTTGGCCAAGCGCTGGATGACCCAGGAAAAAGGTGCCTCTGGAGATAAGACGCAAGCCTTTGACGGTCACTGTGAATTCGACCCTCAGATTCTTGCAGCTCATCAAGCTTCCTCTTCATCCCCGACGAATAGTTATTTGCAAGCACATGCAAACTTCTATTCTCGTACTTAAGCTGCTGGATCTCTTGCTTAAGTCTTTCCACCTCTGCCATCAACGATTCCACTTGGCGGGACCGAGCAAGCAGGCGTTGGCCCATGTTGGACACAGAACTCGCACACTGAACACTAAGTGCGAGGGACTCTTGAACGGCCAACTCATCGGACCGTCCTGACAGCAGCCTACTATCTTTTGGAGTGAGGAGGTTTTTAGCTACTATTGTAGCTGTTGTGGCGTCCTGCATCACAGAGTCTTCACCTGAAAGAGGACCGTTAGAAGATAAAAAAGAAGGGCGCCATACATTACCTTGACGGGGCGCAACCGGATCGCTGCTGAGACTCAAATCTAAGCTAAGGTTCGATGAGTTTGCCATTTTTTTCAAAAGTGTTCAAAGAGAAGGGGTGGATGGAGTTAAAATTTCACAAAGGGCCGGAGTCGAGTTTCAGGAATGGGAAATCTTCAGAGTGTGTGTGTTGGGGTGATTGATAGCTCTATAAAAAGCCAAGACGACGCGTCCACCGATTCAAAGAGCCGGATTTTCCGGCGTAATTTAGGCGACGCTCCCTCGGCTTTTCAGAAAACGCGTTCAACTTTGTCAAAAGATTTCTGACAAAGCTGAAAACACGTGGAGGCCATCATCGCATCTACACATCTTTAGCCGACAAGCGCAAAGTTCGGCGACGCTTTCTCTGCTTTTCAGAAGACGCGTGCAGCTTTGTCAAAAGGAGCCGCATCTGCACTACCACGTGTCGTTCAGAAAACGAAGGGGCGTCGTTCAGAAATCGAAGGGGCGCCTGCTCAGAAATCGAAGAGGCGTATTCAAAGATCGAAGAGGCGCCACTATTTCAAAGAGCCGGATTTGCGGGATCAAAACGTTTGTCGACAAGGGTAAAAAGTACCACCACTTGATATTATCTCTATATATGTCGACCTTCGTCTTTTATGGCAGGGCAAACCTGAAGAAAATGCCCAACTCTCCCTCACCTCTGAGGGCGCACTCCCAGCAAAGCCTTTCAAAATACTCAATTCTTTCTTCTTCCCCAAAGATGATACCAGATGCCTGGAGTACATATAACCCAGGAGGAAACGGCGGATTGAAGCATGTGCTGATTCATTCACCGCTTCTTCAAATCAAAGGTATCTCATATCATCAAGGTCAAAAGCAAAAGTATCTCATATCATGCTCTTTCCCTGTCTTTTTCTTTGTCCTTGTTCTTACTTGCATGGCAAAGTAAAAGAAGCAATCAGCCGGCACTTGGAGTCAGTCTTCCGATCTGGAGCCAACTGCCTGGAATCTATTCCTGATTGCTTACTTAGCGTTGCTCTCGAGTAGTCATCTTCAACGGTTGTTACACTTCCAGAGAAGGGACCACTCCTGCAAAGATTGAACAAAGAAACAGATAACAGGAGGAAGCTCAGACCTTCGGGGGAAACCAAAAGAACCATCCTGCTGCCCAGTTCAAGAAGTAGCACAAAGGAAAATCAACGATGGGCAGAAACCAGTTCAAGAGTAAGCTTGTGGAATCACAAAGATCAAAGCCTCAATGCAATCACCAAGGAGAAGAGGGAATTTACACTCCATAACCAGATTTGCGTCCCTAAACTCTTCTCTTTGTTAATTACATTATGCCATGTTTAATATGTTTAGTTGCTTTTTGTGTGTTTACTTATGTTTTGTGTGAATCTATGCTTAAAACATTGAGGACAATGTTTGATTTAAGTGTGGGGGGGTAACTAAAGTGTTTTGATGCAAATTCGTAGGGTTTTATCCACCATAACTTCTAATGTTGTTCCTTGCTGTTTTAAGGTGTTTTTAAGTTGTTTTAGAGTGTTTTAGTGTGTTTTGTTTTATAATTCGAAAATTCCATAAAAATTTGAAAAATTGTTTTGAAAAACCCAAAAAGAGTTGTTTTAAAAGTCGTTTTTGTGTGTTTGTGTCTTAGGGTACCTTCCAACACAATGATAAGGATTTGGTTTATAATTGCATGACGGTTAGAAAAAGTTATAAACATAGAGAGAAGTTTGATTTACTCTTGGTATATGCTTGGTTATGGTTATAATGTATGACTTCACATGCAATCATAAAAGAAAAATTCGTTTTTGTAACATGCTTGAAGGAAGAAACTCAAACAAACGCTACATCCCTATGAGACTCGAGCCATTACTTTCTTTGGAGAGTTATTTTCTGTGATTCTTTATTTTCTAAAGTTGTTGCATGATCTCATTATTCCTTGCTTGGTTGCTACTGATAGGAGCATATTTATGTGACTTAAATGGCTTGTTCTCGTACATTTACGTTATGTTTCTTTAGTTATTTTAGTACTTTAAGCTATTTTCGTGTGTTTGTAGGTCCAAAGGGCTAAAGGAGCAAAAAGATGCATTTTGAAGACTTTTGGAGCACTTTTGGGCTAAGGACGGATAGCTTATGCTTGAAGCCAAAGTGTTGGACGAAATTGAAGACCTAATTGGAGCCAAAGTGTTGGAACCTTGTTCTCTTTAGTTTTAGGACATTTAAACCTTTCCTAATCCCAATCATGCCATGCATAACACACATCCATTCTAACACATTGTCATTGCACATGCATTTCCTTCATTAGTTAACCCACATGCACTTATCACTTATCATCACCACATATCATATCACTTAATCACTTATCACTTATCATCACCACTTAACCAGTTATCATATCATAACCACATATCATATCACTTATCACTTATCACTTAACATATCATCCACCTACTTCACCTACAACATCCACCTACTTCACCTACAACATCCACTTCACCTACAACATCCACCTACTTCACCTACAACATCCACCTACTTCACCTACAAATGACATAGCCATATGTTCCCTCCACTACTCCTATAAATACCCTTGCATTCATTCATTCAGGGACATCTCATTTCATACACAACACACCACAAACACATCCCTTTCTCCCTTGTGCCGTGAGTATCCCTTAGAATCCAAAAACCATCTTCCATTTCCATCACTCCCCACTCCATTCCACACTTCCATCCCCCCAACCAACTATCCCTAGACCTTATGCTACAACGAAGAGGAAGAGAAGAGGGCCTAAACGTTCATACAATTCAAGTTTGAGTTGTTGGAATGTTTAGGTGTTTCTTTGATTTCAATGTTTAATTTCAATACTCTTTGTTTTGTACGAATGAGGAATGGAAGAGAAGAGGGCCTAAACGTTCATACAATTCAAGTTTGAGTTGTTGGAATGTTTAGGTGTTTCTTTGATTCTCTTTGTTTTGTACCATGAGGAACTAAACCCCCCTTGGCTAGGGGGGGATTCGAAATAAATGTTTATGCTTGCATTTTGATTTGATTACTTCTAATTGCGTTTCATAAGTTGTGGATTCAATTTGTTTAACCGTTTGATTGATAACTTATTTATGTATGTTTATTGAGAGTGCACGCTTAATTTTCATGCATGAATATGACGCTAGAATATAAGTGAGTTTCACCTAATCGTTATGAACTTATATTCACAAGTAGTGGAGGTTGCTTATAAACAATCGCGTTAAATGAATTCTTGGCACGAGTTTCATGCTCATCATAGTAACGAATGCCTCGTCAACACTTATAGTTTTCATAATGCTTAATGATCTTTGATTGTATCTTTATTGTGCTGTTCACGTAAAGGACTTTTGGAGAATGTAGTGAATTGCGTTGCGCTAACCCATCCAATTCATTAACTTAAGGAAAACTTGACGGTTAATTTAAGTGGACCTAATTAACTTGGGGTGATGAGTTTCATAATTTATTGAAATGCAATTGGAAATCTTTTTATTATGCAAGTGTAGCATGTGTGGAGATGAACCCTTTGGCTAGCATCCATTCATTCCATTTCATCAATTTCATAATTACATTCTGTCTTGTTTATTAACTTGTTTCGTTATTTCAATTTTCGTCAAACATCAATCCCCCTTTTGCTTTAATGTTCAATTTAGTTAGAAATCAATTTAGTTTGTGTTTTTAAAGCATTTTGAGTCTTTGGTTTGTCTTAGTGTTTTAACGTTTAGTTTCGCATTCTTTGAGTCTAGTTTAGTGTTTTATATTGTTTTTACGTTTTTAAGTCAGTTTCCAAGAGATTAACAATCCCTCATAATCCCCGGTCCAGAACGATCCCTACTTGCACCTATACTACAATTGATAAAAAGAGGGTTTAATTTGTGTGCGTATAAATCTCGCATCAAATTTTGGCGCCGTTGCCGGGGATTAGAAAATTTGCTAATCCCTTGGATTGTTTGTTTCTGTATTGTCTTTTAGATTTAGTTTTTTTTATTTGTGTTTTGTTTGTTAAGAACAAGATGGCACTTGATAATGCTTCTCTTTTGTCACAACTCATGGAAAGGTCCCAAATGCAAAGAGTTGATATATTTAATCTTCAATCAAGGAATAACGTGTTTTCCAATACTTACAATTCGGATTGGAGTGATCATTCAAACTCTATGTGGTGGGAACCTCAAAATGCTCAACAAGGAGGATATTGGCAGCCACCACAACCTCATATTCAATATGCCCAACCAAACTCAAGTTCGTCAATAGATTATAATCAAAAGCTTAATGAATTAATTTGTTTGGTGCAGGGCTCACAAATTCAAGACAATGAGGCTCAACAAGAAGGATATTGGCAGCCATATGAGGAGTTCTATTCAACGCCTATGCAGCCACCACAAAGGTTGGACCACTTGGATAAGCAAATTGGGCAGATCGCGGAGTTCGTAGGACAGTTTCTAGACAAAGGCGAACTTCCTAGTTCAACCATTGCAAATCCGAAGGGAGAATTTGAAACTGCCAAGGAAATCATGTTGAGAAGTGACAAGGAGGTTGGAACGGACCCTCAACCATCAAAATCAAATCACAAGGAAGAGGAATACACCCAACCCACGGAAAGGGTGGAAACACCTTTACCGGAGGCACCTATTGCTCCTATGCCATCTAATACAGGTATGGTTGTTCCAAATTTCATTATTCTTAACCCTGTTCCAAGATTCATGACTTCCAAGGAAAAAGAAGGTGAAAAAGACATCTTGGAAGCCCTTCCAAAGGTGACAAGTAAGGAATGTCATGAATTCATCAAAGAGGACGTTCTTGAAACCACAAAATCCAAAGAAGTTAAATTTGATGACATTGGACAAGTCATAACCATCACTTGCAATCTGGCCAAATCCAATATCCCTGAAATTTTCAAAGGAGTGGTGTTTGTCATTGAGTTCTTATCGGACAAAACAAGTAAGTTTTTTTTTCCAAATTCCATTAGATTTTATACTAACTTGCTATTTTTTTTTAATCAGGCACCTACACTAGAATTCAAACCACTGCCGGTTCACTTCAAGTATCACCTTCCATTCAAGGACCAATTCCATGCCGTTTGATTTTATTTATGTTAATAAAAAAAAAAAAAAAAAAAAAAAGAAAGATACTAAACATGGAGAAAGGTGGAGCTTCACAAAGGTTGTTTGCGTGAAACCTCACTACGAGGCGCAGAAGCGGAAGGCATAGAAGCGGGAGGCATAGAAGCGGGAGGCATCGGAGCGGAAGCCATCGGAGCGGGAGGCATCGGAGCTAGAGCATTCCAGGCCTCAATACTTGGCCAAGCGCTGGATGACCCAGGAAAAAGGTGCCTCTGGAGATAAGACGCAAGCCTTTGACGGTCACTGTGAATTCGACCCTTAGATTCTTGCAGCTCATCAAGCTTCCTCTTCATCCCCGACGAATAGTTATTTGCAAGCACATGCAAACTTCTATTCTCGTACTTAAGCTGCTGGATCTCTTGCTTAAGTCTTTCCACCTCTGCCATCAACGATTCCACTTGGCGGGACCGAGCAAGCAGGCGTTGGCCCATGTTGGACACAGAACTCGCACACTGAACACTAAGTGCGAGGGACTCTTGAACGGCTAACTCATCGGACCGTCCTGACAGCAGCCTACTATCTTTTGGAGTGAGGAGGTTTTTAGCTACTATTGTAGCTGTTGTGGCGTCCTGCATCACAGAGTCTTCACCTGAAAGAGGACCGTTAGAAGATAAAAAAGAAGGGCGCCATACATTACCTTGACGGGGTGCAACCGGATCGCTGCTGAGACTCAAATCTAAGCTAAGGTTCGATGAGTTTGCCATTTTTTTTCAACGATGTTCAAAGAGAAGGGGTGGATGGAGTTAAAATTTCACAAAGGGCCGGAGTCGAGTTTCAGGAATGGGAAATCTTCAAAGTGTGTGTGTTGGGGTGATTGATAGCTCTATAAAAAGCCAAGACGACGCGTCCACCGATTCAAAGAGCCGGATTTTCCGGCGTAATTTAGGCGACGCCCCCTCGGCTTTTCAAGAAAACGCGTTCAACTTTGTCAAAAGATTTCTGACAAAGCTGAAAACACGTGGAGGCCATCATCGCATCTACACATCTTTAGCCGACAAGCGCAAAGTTCGGCGACGCTTTCTCTGCTTTTCAGAAGACGCGTACAGCTTTGTCAAAAGGAGCCGCATCTGCACTACCACGTGTCGTTCAGAAAGCGAAGGGGCGTCGTTCAGAAATCGAAGGGGCGCCTGCTCAGAAATCGAAGAGGCGTATTCAAAGATCGAAGAGGCGCCACTATTTCAAAGAGCCGGATTTGCGGGATCAAAACGTTTGTCGACAAGGGTAAAAACTACCACCACTTGATATTATCTCTATATATGTCGACCTTCGTCTTTTATGGCAGGGCAAACCTGAAGAAAATGCCCAACTCTCCCTCACCTCTGAGGGCGCACTCCCAGCAAAGCCTTTCAAAATACTCAATTCTTTCTTCTTCCCCAAAGATGATACCAGATGCCTGGAGTACATATGACCCAGGAGGAAACGGCGGATTGAAGCATGTGCTGATTCATTCACCACTTCTTCAAAGCAAAGGTATCTCATATCATCAAGGTCAAAAGCAAAAGTATCTCATATCATGCTCTTTCCCTGTCTTTTTCTTTGTCCTTGTTCTTACTTGCATGGCAAAGTAAAAGAAGCAATCAGCCGGCACTTGGAGTCAGTCTTCCGATCTGGAGCCAACTGCCTGGAATCTATTCCTGATTGCTTACCTAGCGTTGCTCTCGAGTAGTCATCTTCAACGGTTGTTACACTTCCAGAGAAGGGACCACTCCTGCAAAGATTGAACAAAGAAACAGATAACAGGAGGAAGCTCAGACCTTCGGGGGAAACCAAAAGAACCATCCTGCTGCCCAGTTCAAGAAGTAGCACAAAGGAAAATCAACGATGGGCAGAAACCAGTTCAAGAGTAAGCTTGTGGAATCACAAAGATCAAAGCCTCAATGCAATCACCAAGGAGAAGAGGGAATTTACACTCCATAACCAGATTTGCGTCCCTAAACTCTTCTCTTTGTTAATTACATTCTGCCATGTTTAGTATGTTTAAATGTTTTTTGTGTGTTTACTTATGTTTTGTGTGAACCATGTGCTTAAAACATTGAGAACAATGTTTGATTTAAGTGTGGGGGGGGTAACTAAGTTTATTTAATGCAAATTCGTGGGATTTTATCACCCATAACTTCAAATGTTGTTCCTTGCTGTTTTAAGGTGTTTTTAAGTTGTTTTAGAGTGTTTTAGTGTGTTTTGTTTTATAATTCGAAAATCCCATAAAAATTTGAAAAATTGTTTTGAAAAACCCAAAAAGAGTTGTTTTAAAAGTCGTTTTTGTGTGTTTGTGTCTTAGGGTACCTTCCAACACAATGATAAGGATTTGGTTTATAATTGCATGACGGTTAGAAAGAGTTATAAACATAGAGAAAAGTTTGATTTACTCTTGGTATATGCTTGGTTATGGTTATAATGTATGACTTCACATGCAATCATAAAAGAAAAATTCGTTTTTGTAACATGCTTGAAGGAAGAAACTCAAACAAACGCTACATCCCTGTGAGACTCGAGCCATTACTTTCTTTGGAGAGTTATTTTCTGTGATTCTTTATTTTCTAAAGTTGTTGCATGATCTCATTATTCCTTGCTTGGTTGCTACTTAGAATGCAATTGTATCATGATAGAACTAAATGCTAGAACTCATGCCCATTTCATTCAAAGCATGTTATTGATTTGCATAACACATATTCAAGAAGAAGTTGTGTAGTGACCACCACCATAGCCAAACAGCCTTACTTCCCATACTTCGTATATGTTGTAAGTTTTAACCCCGTTGAGCCTTGTTTAGCCTTTATTCTTTGTTTACCCACATTTTCCTCACCTAGCCTAGTTTAGGACAATCCCCACCCTTGTTCTTAAAGTTTAGTGAGCATGACTTAAATGAATTCCTTTTGAGTTACATTATGCAAGAAAATGAGTGTGGGGGAGTAAAAGTTTGTTCTTACGTTTATATGTATGTTTTGAGATTTAAAAGAAAAAGAAGAAAAGAAAAAAAAAAAAAAAAAAAAAAAAAAAAAAAAAGGGTGAAAATAAGTAAGAATGAACTCACGAGCGTTGATGGTTGAAGAAAGGGTCCAAAAAGTTGAATATGGCCCTAAGTTTTGTGTGATTTTCCCTTGGGTGTTCAAAGTTGACTTCTCCATTCTTAAGGGAATTCTAAGTGCCTAATTCAATACTTTGCTCACTATTGCTTTAAGAATGTTTGTTTATCCTTCACCTTTCATTGTTAGCCAATACCCTAGCCCCGTTACTACCCTTTGACTTCTATATTGAGTGTTATGTATTTCAATTGTGGAGTTTGAACTTGGTATGAGCTTATGGTGTCACTGGTTCTCGCGTCTAAGTAGTAGCATTCCATTCATGAGATCATATCTAAACATGCTTATTAACTCCAGAAAATGCTTTCCTTATTATAACATATGTGAGTGTTCGTCTACATGTTTACATCAATCTTCTCACATATACCTAGTGTAGGGTGTGTAGTCAGAAAATCTGTGTGAAAAACGAGAGTACATCTAGTAAGAAATTGAGGGAATTCTCTAAAGGCATGTTACTACATTTGAAATGTGTTTTAATTGCTTAATTGTGAACTAGTATGTGGTGACTATGATTAAGAATGTACTTAAGTGTAAAGATGGCTCAAATCTGTGAGAATAATGATTTTTAACTTGTCATGTGCATTGGAAGTCCCTGATACGATTGTTGGAAGGTGTAGGTTGTGTTTTGTTCTTTTTGTTTTGTTTTTCTGTTTTGCTCGAGGACTAGCAAAAGCTAAGTGTGGGGGTATTTGATAGGAGCATATTTATGTGACTTAAATGGCTTGTTCTCGTACATTTACGTTATGTTTCTTTAGTTATTTTAGTACTTTAAGCTATTTTCGTGTGTTTGTAGGTCCAAAGGGCTAAAGGAGCAAAAAGATGCATTTTGGAGACTTTTGGAGCACTTTTGGGCTAAGGACGGATAGCTTATGCTTGAAGCCAAAGTGTTGGACGAAATTGAAGACCTAATTGGAGCCAAAGTGTTGGAACCTTGTTCTCTTTAGTTTTAGGACATTTAAACCTTTCCTAATCCCAATCATGCCATGCATAACACACATCCATTCTAACACATTGTCATTGC
This sequence comes from Pyrus communis, assembly GCF_963583255.1. Lineage (NCBI taxonomy): Eukaryota > Viridiplantae > Streptophyta > Magnoliopsida > Rosales > Rosaceae > Pyrus > Pyrus communis. The sequence continues at coordinate 15,552,817 of NC_084811.1, forward strand.
ACATGCATTTCCTTCATTAGTTAACCCACATGCACTTATCACTTATCATCACCACATATCATATCACTTAATCACTTATCACTTATCATCACCACTTAACCACTTATCATATCATAACCACATATCATATCACTTATCACTTATCACTTAACATATCATCCACCTACTTCACCTACAACATCCACCTACTTCACCTACAACATCCACTTCACCTACAACATCCACCTACTTCACCTACAACATCCACTTCACCTACAACATCCACCTACTTCACCTACAACATCCACCTACTTCACCTACAAATGACATAGCCATATGTTCCCTCCACTACTCCTATAAATACCCTTGCATTCATTCATTCATGGACATCTCATTTTCATACACAACACATTACAAACACATTCTCCCTTCCCTAGCCGTGAGCTTCCCATCTCTCCCCTTATAATCCAAACACCATTTTTCCATTCCCCTTCCACTTCTACACCACTCCTCATCCATTTCCATAATCCCCCAAACCTCACCTTAGACCTTGTGCTACAACGAAGAGGAAGAGAAGAGGGCCTAAACGTTCATACAATTCAAGTTTGAGTTGTTGGAATGTTTAGGTGATTCTTTGATTTCAATGTTTCATTTTAATTCTCTTTGTTTTGTGCGTATGAGGAATGGAAGAGAAGAGTGCCTAAACGTTCATACAATTCAAGTTTGAGTTGTTGGAATGTTTAGGCGTTTCTTTGATTTCAAAGATATGAGGAAATAAAACCCCCTTTAGCTAGGGGGTGATTCGAAACTATGTTTATATTTGCAATATGAATTGATTAACTTTCGTTGGAATTTCATAAGTTGTTGATTCAATTTGTTTAACCGTTTGATTGATAACTTATTTATGTATGTTTATTAAGAATGCGCGCTTAATTTTCATGCATGAATATGACGCTAGAATATAAGTGAATTTCACCTAATCGTTATGAACTTATATTCACAAGTAGTGGAGGTTGCTTATAAACAATCGCGTTAAACGAATTCTTGGCATAAGTTTCATGCGTATTCCATAGTAACGAATGCCTCGTCAACACTTATAGTTTTCATGTTGCTTAATGATCTTTGATTGTATCTTTATTGTGCTGTTCACGTAAAGGACTTTTGGAGAATGTTGTGAATTGCGTTGCGCTAACCCATCCAATTCATTAACTTAAGGAAAACTTGACGGTTAATTTAAGCGGACCTAATTAACCCGGAGTGTTGAGTTTCATAATTTATCGAAAGACCAACTGAGAATCAATCTTGTATGCAAGTGTAACATGTGTGGAGAAGAACCCCTTGGCTATTCCATCATCCATATTTTCATCACATTTATATTTACGTTTTGCCTTTAATTACAATTTGTGCAATTTAGCTAATTTCGTCAAATCAAACCCCCCCCCCCTTTACTTTCCTGTTCTTTAGTGCTTAGAATCTGTTTAGTTTATGTTTTAAAGTATTTTTTTTGTTTTTTGGTTTGTCTTAGTGTTTTAAACTTTAATTTTGCATTCTTTGAGTCTAGTTTAGTGTTTTAAACTTTATTTTACGTTTTTGAGTCAGTTTCCAAGAGATTTGCAATCCCTCCTAATCCCCGGTCCAGAACGATCCCTACTTATACTTATACTACAAATCGACAAAAAGAGGGTTTAATTTGCGCGCGTATAAATCTCGCATCAAATTTTGGCGCCGTTGCCGGGGATTAGAAAATTTGCTAATCCCTTGGATTGTTTGTTTCTGTATTATCTTTTAGATTTAGTTTTCATTTGTGTTTTGTTTGTTAAGAACAACATGGCACTTGATAACGCTTCTCTTTTGTCACAGCTCATGGAAAGGTCCCAAATGCAAAGAGTTGATATATCTAATCTTCAATCAAGGAATAATGTGTTTTCCAATACTTACAATTCGGATTGGAGTGATCATTCAAACTCTATGTGGTGGGAACCTCAAAATGCTCAACAAGGAGGATATTGGCAGCCACAACAACCTCATATTCAATATGCCCAACCAAACTCAAGTTCGTCAATAGATTATAATCAAAAGCTTAATGAATTAATTTGTTTGGTGCAGGGCTCACAAAATCAAGACAATGAGGCTCAACAAGAAGGATATTGGCAGCCATATGAGGAGTTCTATTCAATGCCTATGCAGCCACCACAAAGGTTGGACCACTTGGATAAGCAAATTGGGCAGATCGCGGAGTTCGTAGGACAGTTTCGAGACCAAGGCGAACTCCCTAGTTCAACCATTGCAAATCAGAAGGGAGAATTTGAAAACACCAATGCTATCATGTTGAGAAGTGACAAGGAGGTTGGAACGGACCCTCAACCATCAAAATCAAATCACAAGGAAGAGGAATATACCCAACCCACGGAAAGGGTGGAAACACCTTTACCGGAGGCACCTATTGCTCCTATGCCATCTAATACAGGTATGGTTGTTCCAAATTTCATTATTTTTAACCCCGTTCCAACAAGTATCCCTATTCCTTGCAGATTCATGACTTCCAAGGAAGAAGAAGGTGAAAAAGACATCTTGGAAGCCCTTTCAAAGGTGACAAGTAGGGAATGTCATGAATTCATCAAAGAGGACGTTCTTGAAACCACAAAATCCAAAGAAGTTAAATTTGATGACATTGGACAAGTCATAACCATCACTTGCAATCTGGCCAAGTCCAATATCCCTGAAACTTTCAAAGGAGTGGTGTTTGTCATTGAGTTCTTGTCGGACAAAACAAGTAAGTTTTTTTCAAATTCCTTTACATTTTATACTAACTTGCTGTTTTTTATGAATCAGGCACCTACACTAGAATTCAAACCATTGCCGGTTCACTTCAAGTATCACCTTCCATTCAAGGACCAATTCCATGCCGTTTGATTTTATTTATGTTAATAAAAAAAAATAAAAAATAAAAATAAAAAAAATAAAAAAAAAGAGAAAGAAAGATACTAAACATGGAGAAAGGTGGAGCTTCACAAAGGTTGTTTGCGTGAAGCCCCACTACGAGGCGCAGAAGCGGAAGGCATAGAAGCGGGAGGCATAGAAGCGGGAGGCATTGATGCGTGATTTATACGCACACAAAATAAACCCTCTTTTCGTCAAATTGTAGTAAGTATATAAGTAGGGATCGTTCTGGACCGGGGATTAGGAGGGATTGTTAATCACTTGGATTTGACTCAAAAACGTAAAAACGTAATAATATACACTAAACTAGACTCAAAGAATGTAAAACTAAACTTTAAAACACTAAGACAAACCAAAGACTCAAAATGCTTTTAAAAACACAAACTAAAATGATTTCTAACTAAATTGACATTAAAGTAAAGGGGGATTTAAGTTTATACGAAATTAAATTAAATGAACAAATTAAAACAGAATGTAAATATGAAATTGATGAAATAGAATGGATGAATGCTAGCTAAGGGGGTCATCTCCACATATGTTACACTTGCATAATAAAAAGATTTCCAATTACATTTCAATAAATTATGAAACTCATCACCCCGGGTTAATTAGGTCCGCTTAAATTAACCGTCAAGTTTTCCTTAAGTTAATGAATTGGATGGGTTAGCGCAACGCAATTCACAACATTCTCCAAAAGTCCTTTACGTGAACAGCACAATAAAGATACAATCAAAGATCATTAAACATTATGAAAACTATAAGTGTTGACGAGGCATTCGTTACTATGATGAGCATGAAACTCGTGCCAAGAATTCATTTAACGCGATTGTTTATAAGCAACCTCCACTACTTGTGAATATAAGTTCATAACGATTAGGTGAAAATCACTTATATTCTAGCGTCATATTCATGCATGAAAATTAAGCGCGCATTCTTAATAAACATACATAAATAAGTTATCAATCAAACGGTTAAACAAATTGAATCAACAACTTATGAAATGCAATTAGAAGTAATCAAATCAAAATGCAAGCATAAACATATATTTCGAATCACCCCCTAGCTAAGGGGGGGTTTAGTTCCTCATACAAAACAAAGAGAATTAAAATTAAACATTGAAATCAAAGAAACACCTAAACATTCCAACAACTCAAACTTGAATTGTATGAACGTTTAGGCCCTCTTCTCTTCCTCTTTATTGTAGCATAAGGTCTAAGGATAGTTGGTTTGGGGGAATGGAAGTGTGGAATGGAGTGAGGATTGATGGAAATGGAAAGATGGTTTTTGGATTCTAAGGGAGACTCACGGCTAAGAGAGAAAGGGATGTGTTTGTGGTGTGTTGTGTATGAAATGAGATGTCCATGAATGAATGAATGCAAGGGTATTTATAGGAGTAGTGGAGGGAACATATGGCTATGTCATTTGTAGGTGAAGTAGGTGGATGTTGTAGGTGAAGTAGGTGGATGTTGTAGGTGAAGTGGGTGGATGTTGTAGGTGAAGTAGGTGGATGTTGTAGGTGAAGTGGATGTTGTAGGTGAAGTGGGTGGATGTTGTATTAAGTGATAAGTGATAAGTGATATGATATGTGGTTATGATATGATAAGTGGTTAAGTGGTGATGATAAGTGATAAGTGATTAAGTGATATGATATGTGGTGATGATAAGTGATAAGTGCATGTGGGTTAACTAATGAAGGAAATGCATGTGCAATGACAATGTGTTAGAATGGATGTGTGTTATGCATGGCATGATTGGGATTAGGAAAGGTTTAAATGTCCTAAAACTAAAGAGAACAAGGTTCCAACACTTTGGCTCCAATTAGGTCTTCAATTTCGTCCAATACTTTGGCTTCAAGCATAAGCTATCCGTCCTTAGCCCAAAAGTGCTCCAAAAGTCTCCAAAATGCATCTTTTTGCTCCTTTAGCCCTTTGGACCTACAAACACACGAAAATAGCTTAAAGTACTAAAATAACTAAAGAAACATAACGTAAATGTACGAGAACAAGCCATTTAAGTCGCATAAATATGCTCCTATCAAATACCCCCACACTTAGCTTTTGCTAGTCCTCGAGCAAAACAGAAAAACAAAACAAAAAGAACAAAACACAACCTACACCTTCCAACAATCGTATCAGGGACTTCCAATGCACATGACAAGTTAAAAATCATTATTCTCACAGATTTGAGCCATCTTTACACTTAAGTACATTCTTAATCATAGTCACCACATACTAGTTCACAATTAAGCAATTAAAACACATTTCAAATGTAGTAACATGCCTTTAGAGAATTCCCTCAATTTCTTACTAGATGTACTCTCGTTTTTCACACAGATTTTCTGACTACACACCCTACACTAGGTATATGTGAGAAGATTGATGTAAACATGTAGACGAACACTCACATATGTTATAATAAGGAAAGCATTTTCTGGAGTTAATAAGCATGTTTAGATATGATCTCATGAATGGAATGCTACTACTTAGACGCGAGAACCAGTGACACCATAAGCTCATACCAAGTTCAAACTCCACAATTGAAATACATAACACTCAATATAGAAGTCAAAGGGTAGTAACGGGGCTAGGGTATTGGCTAACAATGAAAGGTGAAGGATAAACAAACATTCTTAAAGCAATAGTGAGCAAAGTATTGAATTAGGCACTTAGAATTCCCTTAAGAACGCAGAAGTCAACTTTGAACACCCAAGGGAAAATCACACAAAACTTAGGGCCATATTCAACTTTTTGGACCCTTTCTTCAACCATCAACACTCGTGAGTTCATTCTTACTTATTTTCACTCCTTTTTTTTTTTTTTTTTTTTTTTTTTTTCTTTTCTTCTTTTTCTTTTGAATCTCAAAACATACATATAAACGTAAGAACAAACTTTTACTCCCCCACACTCATTTTCTTGCATAATGTAACTCAAAAGGAATTCATTTAAGTCATGCTCACTAAACTTTAAGAACAAGGGTATAGGAAAGTCCTACTCTAAGCTAGGTAAGGGGTGATGTGGGTAAACAAGGAATAAAGGCAAAACGAGGCTCAACGGGGTTAAAACTTACAACATATACGAAGTATGGGAAGTAAGGCTATTTGGCTATGGTGGTGGTCACTACACAACTTCTTCTTGAATATGTGTTATGCAAATCAATAACATGCTTTGAATGAAATGGGCATGAGTTCTAGCATTTGGAACTATATGATGAAACGCCTTCTAAGTAGTAACCAAGCAAAGAATAATGAGATCATGCAACGACTTTAGAAAACAAGAAATCACAGATTATACTCTCCAAAGAACGTTATAGGCTCAAGTCTCTCAGGGTTGTAGCGTTTGTTTGAGTTCCTTCCTTCAAGCATGTTACAAAAACGAATTTTTTTCTTTTATGATTGCATGTGAAGTCATACATTATAACCATAACCAAGCATATACCAAGAGTAAATCAAACTTTTCTCTATGTTTATAACTCTTCCTAACCGTCATGCAATTATAAACCAAATCCTTATCATTGTGTTGGAAGGTACCCTAAGACACAAACACACAAAAACGACTCTTAAAACAACTCTTTTTGGGTTTTTCAAAACAATTTTTCAAATTTTTATGGGATTTTCGAATTTATAAAACAAAACACACTAAAACACTCTAAAACAACTTAAAAACACCTTAAAACAGCAAGGAACAACATTAGAAGTTATGGTGGATAAAACCCTACGAATTTGCATCAAAACACTTTAGTTACCCCCCCCACACTTAAATCAAACATTGTCCTCAATGTTTTAAGCATAGATTCACACAAAACATAAGTAAACACACAAAAAGCAACTAAACATATTAAACATGGCATAATGTAATTAACAAAGAGAAGAGTTTAGGGACGCAAATCTGGTTATGGAGTGTAAATTCCCTCTTCTCCTTGGTGATTGCATTGAGGCTTTGATCTTTGTGATTCCACAGGCTTACTCTTGAACTGGTTTCTGCCCATCGTTGATTTTCCTTTGTGCTACTTCTTGAACTGGGCAGCAGGATGGTTCTTTTGGTTTCCCCCGAAGGTCTGAGCTTCCTCCTGTTATCTGTTTCTTTGTTCAATCTTTGCAGGAGTGGTCCCTTCTCTGGAAGTGTAACAACCGTTGAAGATGACTACTCGAGAGCAACGCTAGGTAAGCAATCAGGAATAGATTCCAGGCAGTTGGCTCCAGATCGGAAGACTGACTCCAAGTGCCGGCTGATTGCTTCTTTTACTTTGCCATGCAAGTAAGAACAAGGACAAAGAAAAAGACAGGGAAAGAGCATGATATGAGATACTTTTGCTTTTGACCTTGATGATATGAGATACCTTTGCTTTGAAGAAGCGGTGAATGAATCAGCACATGCTTCAATCCGCCGTTTCCTTCTGGGTCATATGTACTCCAGGCATCTGGTATCATCTTTGGGGAAGAAGAAAGAATTGAGTATTTTGAAAGGCGTTGCTGGGAGTGCGCCCTCAGAGGTGAGGGAGAGTTGGGCATTTTCTTCAGGTTTGCCCTGCCATAAAAGACGAAGGTCGACATATATAGAGATAATATCAAGTGGTGGTACTTTTTACCCTTGTCGACAAACGTTTTGATCCCGCAAATCCGGCTCTTTGAAATAGTGGCGCCTCTTCGATCTTTGAATACGCCTCTTCGATTTCTGAGCAGGCGCCCCTTCGATTTCTGAACGACGCCCCCTTCGCTTTCTGAACGACACGTGGTAGTGCAGATGCGGCTCATTTTGACAAAGCTGCACGCGTCTTCTGAAAAACAGAGAAAGCGTCGCCGAACTTTGCGCTTGTCGGCTAAAGATGTGTAGATGCGATGATGGCCTCCACGTGTTTTCAGCTTTGTCAGAAATCTTTTGACAAAGTTGAACGCGTTTTCTTGAAAAGCCGAGGGAGCGTCGCCTAAATTACGCCGGAAAATCCGGCTCTTTGAATCGGTGGACGCGTCGTCTTGGCTTTTTATAGAGCTATCAATCACCCCAACACACACACTCTGAAGATTTCCCATTCCTGAAACTCGACTCCGGCCCTTTGTGAAATTTTAACTCCATCCACCCCTTCTCTTTGAACACTTTTGAAAAAAAATGGCAAACTCATCGAACCTTAGCTTAGATTTGAGTCTTAGCAGCGATCCGGTTGCGCCCCGTCAAGGTAATGTATGACGCCCTTCTTTTTTATCTTCTAACGGTCCTCTTTCAGGTGAAGACTCTGTGATGCAGGACACCACAATAGCTACAATAGTAGCTAAAAACCTCCTCACTCCAAAAGATAGTAGGCTGCTGTCAGGACGATCCGATGAGTTGGCCGTTCAAGAGTCCCTCGCACTTAGTGTTCAGTGTGCGAGTTCTGTGTCCAACATGGGCCAACGCCTGCTTGCTCGGTCCCGCCAAGTGGAATCGTTAATGGCCGAGGTGGAAAGACTTAAGCAAGAGATCCAGCAGCTTAAGTACGAGAATAGAAGTTTGCATGTGCTTGCAAATAACTATTCGTCGGGGATGAAGAGGAAGCTTGATGAGCTGCAAGAATCTGAGGGTCGAATTCACAGTGACCGTCAAAGGCTTGCGTCTTATCTCCAGAGGCACCTTTTTCCTAGGTCATCCAGCGCTTGGCCAAGTATTGAGGCCTGGAATGCTCTAGCTCCGATGCCTCCCGCTCCGATGGCTTCCGCTCCGATGCCTCCCGCTTCTATGGCTTCCGCTCCGATGCCTCCCGCTTCTATGCCTTCCGCTTCTGCGCCTCGTAGTGGGGCTTCACGCAAACAATCTTTGTGAAGCTCCACCTTTCTCCATGTTTAGTATCTTTCTTTCTCTCTTTTTTTTTTTTTTATTTTATTTTATTTTATTTTTTTTATTAATATAAATAAAATCAAACGGCATGGAATTGGTCCTTGAATGGAAGGTGATACTTGAAGTGAACCGGCAATGGTTTGAATTCTAGTGTAGGTGCCTGATTCATAAAAAACAGCAAGTTAGTATAAAATGTAAAGGAATTTGAAAAAAACTTACTTGTTTTGTCCGACAAGAACTCAATGACAAACACCACTCCTTTGAAAGTTTCAGGGATATTGGACTTGGCCAGATTGCAAGTGATGGTTATGACTTGTCCAATGTCATCAAATTTAACTTCTTTGGATTTTGTGGTTTCAAGAACATCCTCTTTGATGAATTCATGACATTCCCTACTTGTCACCTTTGAAAGGGCTTCCAAGATGTCTTTTTCACCTTCTTCTTCCTTGGAAGTCATGAATCTGCAAGGAATAGGGATATTAGGTGGAATGGGGTTAGAACTAATTGGAACAACCTTACTTGAATTAGATGGCGTAGGAGCAATAAGTGCTTCCGGCAAAGGTGCTTCAAATCCTCCCTTCGGATTTACAATGGTTGAACTAGGGAGTTTGCCTTGGTCGCAAAATTGTCCTACGAACTCCGCTATCTGCCCAATTTGCTTTTCCAAGTGATCCAACCTTTTGTCTTCTTGTCGAGCCTCATTGTCTTGATTTTGTGAGCCCTGCACCAAACAAATTAATTCGTTAAGCTTTTGATTATAATCTATTGACGAACTTAAATTTGGTTGGGCATATTGAATATGAGGTTGTGGTGGCTGCCAATATCCTCCTTGTTGAGCATTTTGAGGTTCCCACCACATAGAGTTTGAATGATCACTCCAATCCGAATTGTAAGTATTGGAAAACACGTTATTCCTTGATTGAAGATTAGATATATCAACTCTTTGCATTTGGGACCTTTCCATGAGCTGTGACAAAAGAGAAGCGTTATCAAGTGCCATGTTGTTCTTAACAAACAAAACACAAATAAAAACTAAATCTAAAAGACAATACAGAAACAAACAATCCAAGGGATTAGCAAATTTTCTAATCCCCGGCAACGGCGCCAAAATTTGATGCGTGATTTATACGCACACAAAATAAACCCTCTTTTCGTCAAATTGTAGTAAGTATATAAGTAGGGATCGTTCTGGACCGGGGATTAGGAGGGATTGTTAATCACTTGGATTTGACTCAAAAACGTAAAAACGTAATAATATACACTAAACTAGACTCAAAGAATGTAAAACTAAACTTTAAAACACTAAGACAAACCAAAGACTCAAAATGCTTTTAAAAACACAAACTAAAATGATTTCTAACTAAATTGACATTAAAGTAAAGGGGGATTTAAGTTTATACGAAATTAAATTAAATGAACAAATTAAAACAGAATGTAAATATGAAATTGATGAAATAGAATGGATGAATGCTAGCTAAGGGGGTCATCTCCACATATGTTACACTTGCATAATAAAAAGATTTCCAATTACATTTCAATAAATTATGAAACTCATCACCCCGGGTTAATTAGGTCCGCTTAAATTAACCGTCAAGTTTTCCTTAAGTTAATGAATTGGATGGGTTAGCGCAACGCAATTCACAACATTCTCCAAAAGTCCTTTACGTGAACAGCACAATAAAGATACAATCAAAGATCATTAAACATTATGAAAACTATAAGTGTTGACGAGGCATTCGTTACTATGATGAGCATGAAACTCGTGCCAAGAATTCATTTAACGCGATTGTTTATAAGCAACCTCCACTACTTGTGAATATAAGTTCATAACGATTAGGTGAAAATCACTTATATTCTAGCGTCATATTCATGCATGAAAATTAAGCGCGCATTCTTAATAAACATACATAAATAAGTTATCAATCAAACGGTTAAACAAATTGAATCAACAACTTATGAAATGCAATTAGAAGTAATCAAATCAAAATGCAAGCATAAACATATATTTCGAATCACCCCCTAGCTAAGGGGGGGTTTAGTTCCTCATACAAAACAAAGAGAATTAAAATTAAACATTGAAATCAAAGAAACACCTAAACATTCCAACAACTCAAACTTGAATTGTATGAACGTTTAGGCCCTCTTCTCTTCCTCTTTATTGTAGCATAAGGTCTAAGGATAGTTGGTTTGGGGGAATGGAAGTGTGGAATGGAGTGAGGATTGATGGAAATGGAAAGATGGTTTTTGGATTCTAAGGGAGACTCACGGCTAAGAGAGAAAGGGATGTGTTTGTGGTGTGTTGTGTATGAAATGAGATGTCCATGAATGAATGAATGCAAGGGTATTTATAGGAGTAGTGGAGGGAACATATGGCTATGTCATTTGTAGGTGAAGTAGGTGGATGTTGTAGGTGAAGTAGGTGGATGTTGTAGGTGAAGTGGGTGGATGTTGTAGGTGAAGTAGGTGGATGTTGTAGGTGAAGTGGATGTTGTAGGTGAAGTGGGTGGATGTTGTATTAAGTGATAAGTGATAAGTGATATGATATGTGGTTATGATATGATAAGTGGTTAAGTGGTGATGATAAGTGATAAGTGATTAAGTGATATGATATGTGGTGATGATAAGTGATAAGTGCATGTGGGTTAACTAATGAAGGAAATGCATGTGCAATGACAATGTGTTAGAATGGATGTGTGTTATGCATGGCATGATTGGGATTAGGAAAGGTTTAAATGTCCTAAAACTAAAGAGAACAAGGTTCCAACACTTTGGCTCCAATTAGGTCTTCAATTTCGTCCAATACTTTGGCTTCAAGCATAAGCTATCCGTCCTTAGCCCAAAAGTGCTCCAAAAGTCTCCAAAATGCATCTTTTTGCTCCTTTAGCCCTTTGGACCTACAAACACACGAAAATAGCTTAAAGTACTAAAATAACTAAAGAAACATAACGTAAATGTACGAGAACAAGCCATTTAAGTCGCATAAATATGCTCCTATCAAATACCCCCACACTTAGCTTTTGCTAGTCCTCGAGCAAAACAGAAAAACAAAACAAAAAGAACAAAACACAACCTACACCTTCCAACAATCGTATCAGGGACTTCCAATGCACATGACAAGTTAAAAATCATTATTCTCACAGATTTGAGCCATCTTTACACTTAAGTACATTCTTAATCATAGTCACCACATACTAGTTCACAATTAAGCAATTAAAACACATTTCAAATGTAGTAACATGCCTTTAGAGAATTCCCTCAATTTCTTACTAGATGTACTCTCGTTTTTCACACAGATTTTCTGACTACACACCCTACACTAGGTATATGTGAGAAGATTGATGTAAACATGTAGACGAACACTCACATATGTTATAATAAGGAAAGCATTTTCTGGAGTTAATAAGCATGTTTAGATATGATCTCATGAATGGAATGCTACTACTTAGACGCGAGAACCAGTGACACCATAAGCTCATACCAAGTTCAAACTCCACAATTGAAATACATAACACTCAATATAGAAGTCAAAGGGTAGTAACGGGGCTAGGGTATTGGCTAACAATGAAAGGTGAAGGATAAACAAACATTCTTAAAGCAATAGTGAGCAAAGTATTGAATTAGGCACTTAGAATTCCCTTAAGAACGCAGAAGTCAACTTTGAACACCCAAGGGAAAATCACACAAAACTTAGGGCCATATTCAACTTTTTGGACCCTTTCTTCAACCATCAACACTCGTGAGTTCATTCTTACTTATTTTCACTCCTTTTTTTTTTTTTTTTTTTTTTTTTTTTCTTTTCTTCTTTTTCTTTTGAATCTCAAAACATACATATAAACGTAAGAACAAACTTTTACTCCCCCACACTCATTTTCTTGCATAATGTAACTCAAAAGGAATTCATTTAAGTCATGCTCACTAAACTTTAAGAACAAGGGTATAGGAAAGTCCTACTCTAAGCTAGGTAAGGGGTGATGTGGGTAAACAAGGAATAAAGGCAAAACGAGGCTCAACGGGGTTAAAACTTACAACATATACGAAGTATGGGAAGTAAGGCTATTTGGCTATGGTGGTGGTCACTACACAACTTCTTCTTGAATATGTGTTATGCAAATCAATAACATGCTTTGAATGAAATGGGCATGAGTTCTAGCATTTGGAACTATATGATGAAACGCCTTCTAAGTAGTAACCAAGCAAAGAATAATGAGATCATGCAACGACTTTAGAAAACAAGAAATCACAGATTATACTCTCCAAAGAACGTTATAGGCTCAAGTCTCTCAGGGTTGTAGCGTTTGTTTGAGTTCCTTCCTTCAAGCATGTTACAAAAACGAATTTTTTTCTTTTATGATTGCATGTGAAGTCATACATTATAACCATAACCAAGCATATACCAAGAGTAAATCAAACTTTTCTCTATGTTTATAACTCTTCCTAACCGTCATGCAATTATAAACCAAATCCTTATCATTGTGTTGGAAGGTACCCTAAGACACAAACACACAAAAACGACTCTTAAAACAACTCTTTTTGGGTTTTTCAAAACAATTTTTCAAATTTTTATGGGATTTTCGAATTTATAAAACAAAACACACTAAAACACTCTAAAACAACTTAAAAACACCTTAAAACAGCAAGGAACAACATTAGAAGTTATGGTGGATAAAACCCTACGAATTTGCATCAAAACACTTTAGTTACCCCCCCCCACACTTAAATCAAACATTGTCCTCAATGTTTTAAGCATAGATTCACACAAAACATAAGTAAACACACAAAAAGCAACTAAACATATTAAACATGGCATAATGTAATTAACAAAGAGAAGAGTTTAGGGACGCAAATCTGGTTATGGAGTGTAAATTCCCTCTTCTCCTTGGTGATTGCATTGAGGCTTTGATCTTTGTGATTCCACAGGCTTACTCTTGAACTGGTTTCTGCCCATCGTTGATTTTCCTTTGTGCTACTTCTTGAACTGGGCAGCAGGATGGTTCTTTTGGTTTCCCCCGAAGGTCTGAGCTTCCTCCTGTTATCTGTTTCTTTGTTCAATCTTTGCAGGAGTGGTCCCTTCTCTGGAAGTGTAACAACCGTTGAAGATGACTACTCGAGAGCAACGCTAGGTAAGCAATCAGGAATAGATTCCAGGCAGTTGGCTCCAGATCGGAAGACTGACTCCAAGTGCCGGCTGATTGCTTCTTTTACTTTGCCATGCAAGTAAGAACAAGGACAAAGAAAAAGACAGGGAAAGAGCATGATATGAGATACTTTTGCTTTTGACCTTGATGATATGAGATACCTTTGCTTTGAAGAAGCGGTGAATGAATCAGCACATGCTTCAATCCGCCGTTTCCTTCTGGGTCATATGTACTCCAGGCATCTGGTATCATCTTTGGGGAAGAAGAAAGAATTGAGTATTTTGAAAGGCGTTGCTGGGAGTGCGCCCTCAGAGGTGAGGGAGAGTTGGGCATTTTCTTCAGGTTTGCCCTGCCATAAAAGACGAAGGTCGACATATATAGAGATAATATCAAGTGGTGGTACTTTTTACCCTTGTCGACAAACGTTTTGATCCCGCAAATCCGGCTCTTTGAAATAGTGGCGCCTCTTCGATCTTTGAATACGCCTCTTCGATTTCTGAGCAGGCGCCCCTTCGATTTCTGAACGACGCCCCCTTCGCTTTCTGAACGACACGTGGTAGTGCAGATGCGGCTCATTTTGACAAAGCTGCACGCGTCTTCTGAAAAACAGAGAAAGCGTCGCCGAACTTTGCGCTTGTCGGCTAAAGATGTGTAGATGCGATGATGGCCTCCACGTGTTTTCAGCTTTGTCAGAAATCTTTTGACAAAGTTGAACGCGTTTTCTTGAAAAGCCGAGGGAGCGTCGCCTAAATTACGCCGGAAAATCCGGCTCTTTGAATCGGTGGACGCGTCGTCTTGGCTTTTTATAGAGCTATCAATCACCCCAACACACACACTCTGAAGATTTCCCATTCCTGAAACTCGACTCCGGCCCTTTGTGAAATTTTAACTCCATCCACCCCTTCTCTTTGAACACTTTTGAAAAAAAATGGCAAACTCATCGAACCTTAGCTTAGATTTGAGTCTTAGCAGCGATCCGGTTGCGCCCCGTCAAGGTAATGTATGGCGCCCTTCTTTTTTATCTTCTAACGGTCCTCTTTCAGGTGAAGACTCTGTGATGCAGGACACCAAAATAGCTACAATAGTAGCTAAAAACCTCCTCACTCCAAAAGATAGTAGGCTGCTGTCAGGACGATCCGATGAGTTGGCCGTTCAAGAGTCCCTCGCACTTAGTGTTCAGTGTGCGAGTTCTGTGTCCAACATGGGCCAACGCCTGCTTGCTCGGTCCCGCCAAGTGGAATCGTTAATGGCCGAGGTGGAAAGACTTAAGCAAGAGATCCAGCAGCTTAAGTACGAGAATAGAAGTTTGCATGTGCTTGCAAATAACTATTCGTCGGGGATGAAGAGGAAGCTTGATGAGCTGCAAGAATCTGAGGGTCGAATTCACAGTGACCGTCAAAGGCTTGCGTCTTATCTCCAGAGGCACCTTTTTCCTAGGTCATCCAGCGCTTGGCCAAGTATTGAGGCCTGGAATGCTCTAGCTCCGATGCCTCCCGCTCCGATGGCTTCCGCTCCGATGCCTCCCGCTTCTATGGCTTCCGCTCCGATGCCTCCCGCTTCTATGCCTTCCGCTTCTGCGCCTCGTAGTGGGGCTTCACGCAAACAATCTTTGTGAAGCTCCACCTTTCTCCATGTTTAGTATCTTTCTTTCTCTCTTTTTTTTTTTTATTTTATTTTATTTATTTATTTTTTTTATTAATATAAATAAAATCAAACGGCATGGAATTGGTCCTTGAATGGAAGGTGATACTTGAAGTGAACCGGCAATGGTTTGAATTCTAGTGTAGGTGCCTGATTCATAAAAAACAGCAAGTTAGTATAAAATGTAAAGGAATTTGAAAAAAACTTACTTGTTTTGTCCGACAAGAACTCAATGACAAACACCACTCCTTTGAAAGTTTCAGGGATATTGGACTTGGCCAGATTGCAAGTGATGGTTATGACTTGTCCAATGTCATCAAATTTAACTTCTTTGGATTTTGTGGTTTCAAGAACATCCTCTTTGATGAATTCATGACATTCCCTACTTGTCACCTTTGAAAGGGCTTCCAAGATGTCTTTTTCACCTTCTTCTTCCTTGGAAGTCATGAATCTGCAAGGAATAGGGATATTAGGTGGAATGGGGTTAGAACTAATTGGAACAACCTTACTTGAATTAGATGGCGTAGGAGCAATAAGTGCTTCCGGCAAAGGTGCTTCAAATCCTCCCTTCGGATTTACAATGGTTGAACTAGGGAGTTTGCCTTGGTCGCAAAATTGTCCTACGAACTCCGCTATCTGCCCAATTTGCTTTTCCAAGTGATCCAACCTTTTGTCTTCTTGTCGAGCCTCATTGTCTTGATTTTGTGAGCCCTGCACCAAACAAATTAATTCGTTAAGCTTTTGATTATAATCTATTGACGAACTTAAATTTGGTTGGGCATATTGAATATGAGGTTGTGGTGGCTGCCAATATCCTCCTTGTTGAGCATTTTGAGGTTCCCACCACATAGAGTTTGAATGATCACTCCAATCCGAATTGTAAGTATTGGAAAACACGTTATTCCTTGATTGAAGATTAGATATATCAACTCTTTGCATTTGGGACCTTTCCATGAGCTGTGACAAAAGAGAAGCGTTATCAAGTGCCATGTTGTTCTTAACAAACAAAACACAAATAAAAACTAAATCTAAAAGACAATACAGAAACAAACAATCCAAGGGATTAGCAAATTTTCTAATCCCCGGCAACGGCGCCAAAATTTGATGCGTGATTTATACGCACACAAAATAAACCCTCTTTTCGTCAAATTGTAGTAAGTATATAAGTAGGGATCGTTCTGGACCGGGGATTAGGAGGGATTGTTAATCACTTGGATTTGACTCAAAAACGTAAAAACGTAATAATATACACTAAACTAGACTCAAAGAATGTAAAACTAAACTTTAAAACACTAAGACAAACCAAAGACTCAAAATGCTTTTAAAAACACAAACTAAAATGATTTCTAACTAAATTGACATTAAAGTAAAGGGGGATTTAAGTTTATACGAAATTAAATTAAATGAACAAATTAAAACAGAATGTAAATATGAAATTGATGAAATAGAATGGATGAATGCTAGCTAAGGGGGTCATCTCCACATATGTTACACTTGCATAATAAAAAGATTTCCAATTACATTTCAATAAATTATGAAACTCATCACCCCGGGTTAATTAGGTCCGCTTAAATTAACCGTCAAGTTTTCCTTAAGTTAATGAATTGGATGGGTTAGCGCAACGCAATTCACAACATTCTCCAAAAGTCCTTTACGTGAACAGCACAATAAAGATACAATCAAAGATCATTAAACATTATGAAAACTATAAGTGTTGACGAGGCATTCGTTACTATGATGAGCATGAAACTCGTGCCAAGAATTCATTTAACGCGATTGTTTATAAGCAACCTCCACTACTTGTGAATATAAGTTCATAACGATTAGGTGAAAATCACTTATATTCTAGCGTCATATTCATGCATGAAAATTAAGCGCGCATTCTTAATAAACATACATAAATAAGTTATCAATCAAACGGTTAAACAAATTGAATCAACAACTTATGAAATGCAATTAGAAGTAATCAAATCAAAATGCAAGCATAAACATATATTTCGAATCACCCCCTAGCTAAGGGGGGGTTTAGTTCCTCATACAAAACAAAGAGAATTAAAATTAAACATTGAAATCAAAGAAACACCTAAACATTCCAACAACTCAAACTTGAATTGTATGAACGTTTAGGCCCTCTTCTCTTCCTCTTTATTGTAGCATAAGGTCTAAGGATAGTTGGTTTGGGGGAATGGAAGTGTGGAATGGAGTGAGGATTGATGGAAATGGAAAGATGGTTTTTGGATTCTAAGGGAGACTCACGGCTAAGAGAGAAAGGGATGTGTTTGTGGTGTGTTGTGTATGAAATGAGATGTCCATGAATGAATGAATGCAAGGGTATTTATAGGAGTAGTGGAGGGAACATATGGCTATGTCATTTGTAGGTGAAGTAGGTGGATGTTGTAGGTGAAGTAGGTGGATGTTGTAGGTGAAGTGGGTGGATGTTGTAGGTGAAGTAGGTGGATGTTGTAGGTGAAGTGGATGTTGTAGGTGAAGTGGGTGGATGTTGTATTAAGTGATAAGTGATAAGTGATATGATATGTGGTTATGATATGATAAGTGGTTAAGTGGTGATGATAAGTGATAAGTGATTAAGTGATATGATATGTGGTGATGATAAGTGATAAGTGCATGTGGGTTAACTAATGAAGGAAATGCATGTGCAATGACAATGTGTTAGAATGGATGTGTGTTATGCATGGCATGATTGGGATTAGGAAAGGTTTAAATGTCCTAAAACTAAAGAGAACAAGGTTCCAACACTTTGGCTCCAATTAGGTCTTCAATTTCGTCCAATACTTTGGCTTCAAGCATAAGCTATCCGTCCTTAGCCCAAAAGTGCTCCAAAAGTCTCCAAAATGCATCTTTTTGCTCCTTTAGCCCTTTGGACCTACAAACACACGAAAATAGCTTAAAGTACTAAAATAACTAAAGAAACATAACGTAAATGTACGAGAACAAGCCATTTAAGTCGCATAAATATGCTCCTATCAAATACCCCCACACTTAGCTTTTGCTAGTCCTCGAGCAAAACAGAAAAACAAAACAAAAAGAACAAAACACAACCTACACCTTCCAACAATCGTATCAGGGACTTCCAATGCACATGACAAGTTAAAAATCATTATTCTCACAGATTTGAGCCATCTTTACACTTAAGTACATTCTTAATCATAGTCACCACATACTAGTTCACAATTAAGCAATTAAAACACATTTCAAATGTAGTAACATGCCTTTAGAGAATTCCCTCAATTTCTTACTAGATGTACTCTCGTTTTTCACACAGATTTTCTGACTACACACCCTACACTAGGTATATGTGAGAAGATTGATGTAAACATGTAGACGAACACTCACATATGTTATAATAAGGAAAGCATTTTCTGGAGTTAATAAGCATGTTTAGATATGATCTCATGAATGGAATGCTACTACTTAGACGCGAGAACCAGTGACACCATAAGCTCATACCAAGTTCAAACTCCACAATTGAAATACATAACACTCAATATAGAAGTCAAAGGGTAGTAACGGGGCTAGGGTATTGGCTAACAATGAAAGGTGAAGGATAAACAAACATTCTTAAAGCAATAGTGAGCAAAGTATTGAATTAGGCACTTAGAATTCCCTTAAGAACGCAGAAGTCAACTTTGAACACCCAAGGGAAAATCACACAAAACTTAGGGCCATATTCAACTTTTTGGACCCTTTCTTCAACCATCAACACTCGTGAGTTCATTCTTACTTATTTTCACTCCTTTTTTTTTTTTTTTTTTTTTTTTTTTTCTTTTCTTCTTTTTCTTTTGAATCTCAAAACATACATATAAACGTAAGAACAAACTTTTACTCCCCCACACTCATTTTCTTGCATAATGTAACTCAAAAGGAATTCATTTAAGTCATGCTCACTAAACTTTAAGAACAAGGGTATAGGAAAGTCCTACTCTAAGCTAGGTAAGGGGTGATGTGGGTAAACAAGGAATAAAGGCAAAACGAGGCTCAACGGGGTTAAAACTTACAACATATACGAAGTATGGGAAGTAAGGCTATTTGGCTATGGTGGTGGTCACTACACAACTTCTTCTTGAATATGTGTTATGCAAATCAATAACATGCTTTGAATGAAATGGGCATGAGTTCTAGCATTTGGAACTATATGATGAAACGCCTTCTAAGTAGTAACCAAGCAAAGAATAATGAGATCATGCAACGACTTTAGAAAACAAGAAATCACAGATTATACTCTCCAAAGAACGTTATAGGCTCAAGTCTCTCAGGGTTGTAGCGTTTGTTTGAGTTCCTTCCTTCAAGCATGTTACAAAAACGAATTTTTTTCTTTTATGATTGCATGTGAAGTCATACATTATAACCATAACCAAGCATATACCAAGAGTAAATCAAACTTTTCTCTATGTTTATAACTCTTCCTAACCGTCATGCAATTATAAACCAAATCCTTATCATTGTGTTGGAAGGTACCCTAAGACACAAACACACAAAAACGACTCTTAAAACAACTCTTTTTGGGTTTTTCAAAACAATTTTTCAAATTTTTATGGGATTTTCGAATTTATAAAACAAAACACACTAAAACACTCTAAAACAACTTAAAAACACCTTAAAACAGCAAGGAACAACATTAGAAGTTATGGTGGATAAAACCCTACGAATTTGCATCAAAACACTTTAGTTACCCCCCCCACACTTAAATCAAACATTGTCCTCAATGTTTTAAGCATAGATTCACACAAAACATAAGTAAACACACAAAAAGCAACTAAACATATTAAACATGGCATAATGTAATTAACAAAGAGAAGAGTTTAGGGACGCAAATCTGGTTATGGAGTGTAAATTCCCTCTTCTCCTTGGTGATTGCATTGAGGCTTTGATCTTTGTGATTCCACAGGCTTACTCTTGAACTGGTTTCTGCCCATCGTTGATTTTCCTTTGTGCTACTTCTTGAACTGGGCAGCAGGATGGTTCTTTTGGTTTCCCCCGAAGGTCTGAGCTTCCTCCTGTTATCTGTTTCTTTGTTCAATCTTTGCAGGAGTGGTCCCTTCTCTGGAAGTGTAACAACCGTTGAAGATGACTACTCGAGAGCAACGCTAGGTAAGCAATCAGGAATAGATTCCAGGCAGTTGGCTCCAGATCGGAAGACTGACTCCAAGTGCCGGCTGATTGCTTCTTTTACTTTGCCATGCAAGTAAGAACAAGGACAAAGAAAAAGACAGGGAAAGAGCATGATATGAGATACTTTTGCTTTTGACCTTGATGATATGAGATACCTTTGCTTTGAAGAAGCGGTGAATGAATCAGCACATGCTTCAATCCGCCGTTTCCTTCTGGGTCATATGTACTCCAGGCATCTGGTATCATCTTTGGGGAAGAAGAAAGAATTGAGTATTTTGAAAGGCGTTGCTGGGAGTGCGCCCTCAGAGGTGAGGGAGAGTTGGGCATTTTCTTCAGGTTTGCCCTGCCATAAAAGACGAAGGTCGACATATATAGAGATAATATCAAGTGGTGGTACTTTTTACCCTTGTCGACAAACGTTTTGATCCCGCAAATCCGGCTCTTTGAAATAGTGGCGCCTCTTCGATCTTTGAATACGCCTCTTCGATTTCTGAGCAGGCGCCCCTTCGATTTCTGAACGACGCCCCCTTCGCTTTCTGAACGACACGTGGTAGTGCAGATGCGGCTCATTTTGACAAAGCTGCACGCGTCTTCTGAAAAACAGAGAAAGCGTCGCCGAACTTTGCGCTTGTCGGCTAAAGATGTGTAGATGCGATGATGGCCTCCACGTGTTTTCAGCTTTGTCAGAAATCTTTTGACAAAGTTGAACGCGTTTTCTTGAAAAGCCGAGGGAGCGTCGCCTAAATTACGCCGGAAAATCCGGCTCTTTGAATCGGTGGACGCGTCGTCTTGGCTTTTTATAGAGCTATCAATCACCCCAACACACACACTCTGAAGATTTCCCATTCCTGAAACTCGACTCCGGCCCTTTGTGAAATTTTAACTCCATCCACCCCTTCTCTTTGAACACTTTTGAAAAAAAATGGCAAACTCATCGAACCTTAGCTTAGATTTGAGTCTTAGCAGCGATCCGGTTGCGCCCCGTCAAGGTAATGTATGGCGCCCTTCTTTTTTATCTTCTAACGGTCCTCTTTCAGGTGAAGACTCTGTGATGCAGGACACCACAATAGCTACAATAGTAGCTAAAAACCTATTTATAGGAGTAGTGGAGGGAACATATGGCTATGTCATTTGTAGGTGAAGTAGGTGTGTGACATCCCGTCCCGGAAATACCGAAATGTACGTATGAAATTACAATTTTACACCTAGTGTGCTTTCGTCACGTTTTGGTTGTTTGTTGTGTTGTGGCATGTGTTTGGAACCTCACACACTCCCACACACACACAGACACTATCCTTCTCTCTCTCCCTCTGTCTTCTCTCTCTCCCGAGTCCTCTACCCTTCTTCTTCTTCCTAAAAACGTACGGACCAACACATATACCCCTCAAACCGTGACAGATCGAGGAAACTAAGGACACCATTCGACTCGTGAGGTCGAGGCGAGCACGACCATAGCATTTTCAGGTAAGAACTTCGACGTTTTCACGTCGATATCGCGAGGTCCGTTTTGAGCACTGTTCATGCAACATTAATTTACTTAGTTTTTGGACATTTGAAGCTTGTAGGTGTGTTGGTGAGGTCCTAAGGAGCGTCGGAGTAGCTCGTTGGACGAATTTGGACGTCGGGAAGGCCTAGTTCGAAGTTGGCCGGTTTTTGAGTTTTGAGACAGGTATGATCGCGTAACTTTTAGCCTTTAAAAGTGGTCCAACGTGATTCTACTAGTTTAGGGCTTTCTTTTGGTCCAAGAATCATAGAAAACGGTTGAGAAACGAAGGAGAATAGTTAGTTTAAAGTTTTTCCCAGTTTCCGGCGACCGGAGTCCGGCGAGGGTAGGCCGGAGAAGAAAGGGGAATATTCCGTCAAGTTTGACGGAATATTCCTAACGGCAGTGACGGTATCCGGTTAGATTTGACGGAATATTCCGTCAGTTTAACGGAATATTCCGTCAGTTTAACGGAATATTCCTGACGGCGTCTGTTGACACCGTCAGTGTGCCTGGCACGTGGCCGCGCGTGGGGGGCGCGTAGGTCCGTGCCTGTGCTGGCGCGTGGGGGCGCGTGCGGGGTCCAAAAATTATTTTAAAAATATGGTTGTGATCCTGAGGTTGTGTAGAGCACGTTGGTATATTCATTTGTCCATTTTGAGCAATGTATGAGAAGTTATTACGAGAAACGGGTTATGTGCTTTAAAGTTAACGTTTTTATAGTTGTTTCGCATTTAGGTGACACGTACCCAGAGGACGAGCGTGCACACGCGAGACAGGGGGGCTACGACCCTTCTACATACCAGTGAGTGGGCTTTTGTTTTCCGTATATACCTATATACATTTATATTCCCAGAAATTGATTTAAAAGGGTTATTTGCCTTATGCCATGCATGTTATTATTAACGTTTATGCATCATCACATTCATTAGTAGTGGCATGCATATACATATTTATATGTGGGTGCTGTGGAGGCATAGGTAAGTACCAGGTAAGCGTTATTTAACGATTGCATTAAATAGTGGTTAGAGATGCTTAGAGAGCTCATAACCTGCACCCCCGGTGTTAGTGCTCCCGCCCAGAGTAGGGCACAGTCCTTCACGTGTTGTTCACCTCCCGCACCATACGCTCAGCTTGGATCCAAGCTAGGTGCATAGGCCTGTCGTACAGACCACGATAGGTGGTTCCGACTCGTAGGTGACCCGCGATTATTCGCACAGCCTTCACGTGATCGTAGCACTAGAGCGTATATATATGTTACACCCAGGCTTGTCGTACAGACCACTTTAGGTGGTTCCGACTCGTGGGCAGGTTTAGATATTGAGATTGAGATTTGAGCTCTAGATGTAGCCGTACAGGTCACGTAGGTGACTCCGGCTGCCTGATTACATGATATTGATTATGATTATACCTGGGCACTTGCATATCACTTTGAGATTTTGGCATGGCATATCTTGAGCATGATTGGTATACCCTTGAGCATGTTTTGCATGTTTACACATACGTACATATGTTTATTTTCTGGGAAGTATGCAGGTTTTACGGCGAGGGGTTAGAAAGTATTTTATGAAATGGTTTTCAAAGAGCTTTGTTTTTGCCCACTCACGTTTTTGTTTTGCGCCCCTCCAGGTTCTAGTTGCTTAGCCGTTGCGGTGGTTTCCCTTGAGAGCTTTTCGGCGTTCTGACAGACACTCCCCATTGTAGGGTCGCCTTCGGGCGTACTATCGTTGTTGTTTTAATTGGACTGCTATAGACCTGCTCTGAATTTGTATCGCACTAACTAGCACTCATTCTAGTACTTGTATGCTAGTTTTTTTTTTATTATTCGTACTTTCATATTACTACTTTAGCTTCCGCACGTGCACATGGCTACGTCACCTTTGTGTGACGGCCAGCACGCTCCGATCTCGGTCGGGGTGTGTCAGTTTGGTATCAGAGCCTAGGTTTGGCAGTCCTGTGTCCTTGTGAGTATTCTAATAATTTTGATGTCTTCTGTCAGAACTATGCCGCCTCGTCGGGAACCCCGTCGCTCTTCTGAGCCTATGTTCCCCGATATTACTCAGCTGGGGGAAGCTTTTGCTACAGCCCTTCAGGCAGTGATGCGCCCTCCCCAGAGGACTCCTCTGGAGACCATGTACAATCTGAAGTTGGATAAGTTTAAGGGCAGTGAGGGACCCGAGAGTGCAGAGCGCTGGCTAGAACACATAGAGAAGACTTTCCGGGTGCTACATAATCAGGGGAACTTGCCTATGGAGAGGTGGGTCGAGACGACCGCTTGGTTTCTAGATACGGAGTCGGCAGCTTGGTGGGAGCAGGAGCTCCGTAGGTTGACTCCGGATCAGAGGATTGATTGGAACGTGTTTACGGGGTTGTTTAGGAGAAGATATGTACCCCCTGAGTACATTGACCGCAAGAAGCAGGAGTTTTCCGAACTGAAACAGCGGAAGATGTCAGCGAATGAGTACTACCGTAAGTTTACGGACTTGTCCCGTTATCACCCTGATGTCGCTGGTAATCCGGCGGAGATGCTCCGTCTTTTCCGTCTGGGCACAAGGAAGAAGTGGCGTTCTATGGCGTCTACGGTCCACAGCGAGACTTATCGGGACTTCTATGAGATACTGTTGAGGATCGAGGATTCCGAGAATATGTCGAGCGATACGGATGAAGAGAAGGACGGCAACCAGAAGAAAGATGACAAAGGCATAGGTCAGGCATCGCTCGGGCCCCGACAGACTCAGAACTTCAAGAGAGGTGGAGCTAGTTCTAGTTCTTCGAGTGGTGGCTTCAGTGCCACTGGGCAGGGTCGTGGAGGTAGATTTTCTGGTGGCGCTAGAGGCCAGAGGCAGGGCGATGGTGGGCGAGGCAGAGCCCCTATTTGCCGCAGGTGTAACAACCGACATTTCGGTGAGTGTAGACGTGGTAGCAACGGTTGTTTCACATGTGGACAGGTGGGACATAGAGCGGCAAATTGTCCCCAGGGTCAGCAGCAGCAGAAACCACAGCAGACCTTTATGCCACCGCCTGCACCACTCCAGCAGATCCAGGGTCCTAGTAGTTACGGCCAGACGGGTCGAGGTGGTGCTTACCACTATCAGGGTGATGCTGTCCCTTATGCTCCGGGGCAGTATCAGTACCCTCAGGATCCCTATTCCCAGGGTGGCTATCCCCAGTATTCAGGCGGCTATATGCCGTATCCTCCAGCCCCAGCGGGTGGTTCACAGTGGTATCAGGGAGGACAGTATCAGCAGGGGGAGATTGCCACTAGCAGTGCCGGATCTTCGAGACAGTCAGGCCAGCCCAGTCAGGGGCGT
This sequence comes from Pyrus communis, assembly GCF_963583255.1. NCBI lineage: Eukaryota > Viridiplantae > Streptophyta > Magnoliopsida > Rosales > Rosaceae > Pyrus > Pyrus communis. Next base: position 15,578,240 of record NC_084811.1, read on the forward strand.
GGTGCTCAGGGACGCGGTGTTCAGGCGAGCCGAGGCCGCGGTGGGCGTCAGCAGGGACAGGGGCGTCTTCACAATATTTCTCTGCAGGACGCTCAGAACAACCCAGACTTGATTATGGGTACGTTGAACATTCTTGGTTGTTTTGCTAGAGTCTTAATTGATTGTGGAGCTACACATTCCGTAATTTCTCATACATTTGCTCAAGCGACGCAACCTCGCCCCACACCCCTAGGGTATGATTTAGAGTTTGTTATGCCTAGGGGAGAGAGTTGCGTTGTAGATTGTGTGTACCCGGGGTGTCCAGTGATCGTAGAGGGTGTTGCTTTGTCAGCCGATCTTATCCCGTTAGATATTGTGGACTTTGATGTGATTCTGGGCACGGACTGGTTGCACTTCTATCGTGCCAACATTGACTGTTACGGGAAAGTAGTTACGTTTCACCGACCTGGACTACCTGTGGTTACTTTCGTGGGTGAGCAGAGTGGGGTGAGATATGGCGTTATTTCGGCGCTACGAGCGAAAAAGTTGTTAACTAAGGGTTGTCAGGGGTATCTGGCTCATGTGGTGCTGGATGAGGTTGTTACTAGCAGAATAGAGGATGTGAGAGTGGTCAGACACTTCCCTGATGTATTTCCTGAGGATTTACCTGGGTTACCCCCAGATCGAGACGTAGAGTTCACCATTGAGTTGATTCCAGGTACCAATCCTATTTCTTTAACTCCTTATCGTATGGCTCCTGCGGAGTTAAGGGAATTGAAAGTTCAGCTACAAGAGTTAGTAGATAAGGGATTTATCCAGCCTAGTACTTCGCCTTGGGGTGCTCCAGTGTTGTTTGTGAGGAAGAAGGATGGAACTTTGAGACTGTGCATCGACTACAGGCAACTCAATCGGGTGACGATTAAAAACCGTTATCCATTGCCTCGTATCGATGATTTGTTTGATCAGCTGAGAGGTGCTTGCGTGTTCTCTAAGATAGACTTGAGGTCTGGTTACTATCAGCTGAAGATCAGTAGGGATGATGTCCCTAAGACGGCGTTCAGGACTCGTTACGGTCATTACGAGTTTCTGGTTATGCCATTTGGATTGACGAATGCACCAGCCGCCTTTATGGATTTGATGAACCGAGTATTCCAGCCTTACTTGGATAGATTCGTCATTGTCTTCATTGACGATATTCTGGTGTATTCTAAGTCGAAAGCGGAGCATGTTCGACATCTTACTTTGGTGTTGAAAAGGTTGAGGGAACACCAGTTATATGCTAAGTTTAGCAAGTGCCAGTTCTGGTTAGACCAAGTTGCGTTCTTGGGACACGTCATTTCTGCTCAGGGTATTTTGGTTGACCCTCAGAAGGTTGCAGCGGTAGAGAGTTGGGAGCAACCGCGAACCGTCACCGAAGTGAGAAGTTTCCTTGGTTTGGCAGGGTATTATCGGAGGTTCGTTAAGGATTTTTTGGTGATTGCCTTGCCGTTGACGAGGTTAACGAGGAAGGATGTCAAATTTGAGTGGGATGATAGGTGCGAGCGGAGTTTCCAACAGTTGAAGCATTGTCTCACTCATGCACCTGTTTTGGCACTCCCAGACGATAGTGGTGATTTCGAGGTTTACAGCGATGCTTCCTTGAATGGTTTGGGATGTGTATTAATGCAGCATGGTAGGGTGATTGCTTATGCTTCGCGGCAGTTGAAACCTCATGAGAGGAATTACCCTACACATGATTTGGAGTTGGCCGCTATCATTTTTGCGTTAAAGTTGTGGAGGCACTATCTTTACGGAGAAAAGTGCAAGATCTTTACGGATCACAAGAGTCTCCAGTATCTCTTTACTCAGAAGGAACTCAATCTTCGTCAGCGGAGGTGGTTGGAGTTGCTCAGCGATTACGATTGCACGATTGATTATCATCCTGGTCGTGCGAACGTAGTGGCTGATGCACTTAGCAGGAAGTCACAGGGCCGTATTAATGCGTTGTACGCTAGTCGTGCTCCTCTTTTGGTGGACTTGCGTACTATGGGGGTAAGGCTAGAAGCCGAAGATCGAGATGTGGCATTACTTGCTAATTTCCAAGTTAGGCCGATACTTGTTGATCGGGTGCTTGAAGCCCAAGTAACTGACCAGGAGACTCAAGAACTTATTCAAGCTCGAGAGCAAGGAAGGAGGCGGGACCTCAGAGTTCGGGATTCGGATGGCATGTTGATGCTAGAAGGTAGAATGTTTGTGCCTAAGAGTGTGGAGTTGAAGAAAGAAATTCTCGATGAAGCACATATCTCGGCTTATGCCATGCACCCAGGAGCTACTAAAATGTATCATACCATTCGACCGTTTTATTATTGGCCGGGTATGAAGAGGGAGATAGCCGAGTATGTGAGCAGGTGTGCTGTTTGTCAGCAAGTTAAAGCAGAAAGGAAGAAGCCGTTTGGGTTGTTGCAGCCGCTTCCCGTTCCAGAGTGGAAATGGGAAAATATCACCATGGATTTTGTGTACAAGCTCCCACGTACACATAATGGCTTTGACGGCATTTGGGTGATCGTCGATCGACTCACTAAGTCGGCTCATTTTATTCCTGTGAGAGAGAAGTATTCTCTGAGCCGTTTAGCGGAGTTATTCATTTCGAAGGTTGTAAAGTACCACGGTGTCCCAGTGAGTATTGTTTCGGATCGAGATCCACGATTTACGTCGAAGTTTTGGGTAGCTTTCCAGGAAGCTTTGGGCACGAGATTACTTTACAGCACGGCGTATCATCCACAGACAGACGGACAGTCAGAGAGAACTATTCAGACCTTGGAGGATATGCTGCGAGCTTCGGTGTTGCAGTTTGGTGACGCTTGGCATCAAAGATTGGATTTGATGGAATTTTCTTACAACAACAGTTTTCATTCGAGCATTGGCATGGCGCCATTTGAGGCCTTGTATGGCAAAGCTTGTCGCACACCGTTATGTTGGTCAGAGGTTGGAGAAAGAGTTTTAGTGGGTCCAGAGATTGTCGAGGAGACTACTCAGAATGTTCAGGTGATTAAGTCTAACCTGAAAGCAGCTCAGGACAGGCAGAAGAGTCTAGCGGATCAGCGTGCTACGGACAGAACATATGAGGTCGGAGATTGGGTATTTCTGAAGCTTTCACCGTGGAGAGGTGTTGTGCGGTTCGGAAAGAAGGGGAAACTGAGTCCTAGGTACATCGGACCATACATGGTCACCGAACGAGTTGGTGAGGTAGCTTACAGGTTGGAGTTGCCTCCGGAGTTGGCTAGAGTGCATAATGTTTTTCACGTGTCTATGCTCCGACACTATGTTGCTGATCCATCTCACGTGATACCTCCTCAACCGCTTGAGATTAACCCAGATCTGACGTATGATGAAGAACCGGTGACGATCATTGATTGGAAAGAGAAGGTTTTGAGGAACAAGACAGTGAATTTAGTGAAGGTTTTGTGGAGGAACCATTCAGTTGAGGAAGCTACGTGGGAGACAGAAGATCGGATGAGGGATTTGTATCCCCGGTTGTTCTTTAACCACTAGGGGTTGTTATTTGGTTGTTTTGAATTTCGGGACGAAATTCTTTTAAGGTGGGAAGGTTGTGACATCCCGTCCCGGAAATACCGAAATGTACGTATGAAATTACAATTTTACCCCTAGTGTGCTTTCGTCACGTTTTGGTTGTTTGTTGTGTTGTGGCATGTGTTTGGAACCTCACACACTCCCACACACACACAGACACTATCCTTCTCTCTCTCCCTCTGTCTTCTCTCTCTCCCGAGTCCTCTACCCTTCTTCTTCTTCCTAAAAACGTACGGACCAACACATATACCCCTCAAACCGTGACAGATCGAGGAAACTAAGGACACCATTCGACTCGTGAGGTCGAGGCGAGCACGACCATAGCATTTTCAGGTAAGAACTTCGACGTTTTCACGTCGATATCGCGAGGTCCGTTTTGAGCACTGTTCATGCAACATTAATTTACTTAGTTTTTGGACATTTGAAGCTTGTAGGTGTGTTGGTGAGGTCCTAAGGAGCGTCGGAGTAGCTCGTTGGACGAATTTGGACGTCGGGAAGGCCTAGTTCGAAGTTGGCCGGTTTTTGAGTTTTGAGACAGGTATGATCGCGTAACTTTTAGCCTTTAAAAGTGGTCCAACGTGATTCTACTAGTTTAGGGCTTTCTTTTGGTCCAAGAATCATAGAAAACGGTTGAGAAACGAAGGAGAATAGTTAGTTTAAAGTTTTTCCCAGTTTCCGGCGACCGGAGTCCGGCGAGGGTAGGCCGGAGAAGAAAGGGGAATATTCCGTCAAGTTTGACGGAATATTCCTAACGGCAGTGACGGTATCCGGTTAGATTTGACGGAATATTCCGTCAGTTTAACGGAATATTCCTGACGGCGTCTGTTGACACCGTCAGTGTGCCTGGCACGTGGCCGCGCGTGGGGGGCGCGTAGGTCCGTGCCTGTGCTGGCGCGTGGGGGCGCGTGCGGGGTCCAAAAATTATTTTAAAAATATGGTTGTGATCCTGAGGTTGTGTAGAGCACGTTGGTATATTCATTTGTCCATTTTGAGCAATGTATGAGAAGTTATTACGAGAAACGGGTTATGTGCTTTAAAGTTAACGTTTTTATAGTTGTTTCGCATTTAGGTGACACGTACCCAGAGGACGAGCGTGCACACGCGAGACAGGGGGGCTACGACCCTTCTACATACCAGTGAGTGGGCTTTTGTTTTCCGTATATACCTATATACATTTATATTCCCAGAAATTGATTTAAAAGGGTTATTTGCCTTATGCCATGCATGTTATTATTAACGTTTATGCATCATCACATTCATTAGTAGTGGCATGCATATACATATTTATATGTGGGTGCTGTGGAGGCATAGGTAAGTACCAGGTAAGCGTTATTTAACGATTGCATTAAATAGTGGTTAGAGATGCTTAGAGAGCTCATAACCTGCACCCCCGGTGTTAGTGCTCCCGCCCAGAGTAGGGCACAGTCCTTCACGTGTTGTTCACCTCCCGCACCATACGCTCAGCTTGGATCCAAGCTAGGTGCATAGGCCTGTCGTACAGACCACGATAGGTGGTTCCGACTCGTAGGTGACCCGCGATTATTCGCACAGCCTTCACGTGATCGTAGCACTAGAGCGTATATATATGTTACACCCAGGCTTGTCGTACAGACCACTTTAGGTGGTTCCGACTCGTGGGCAGGTTTAGATATTGAGATTGAGATTTGAGCTCTAGATGTAGCCGTACAGGTCACGTAGGTGACTCCGGCTGCCTGATTACATGATATTGATTATGATTATACCTGGGCACTTGCATATCACTTTGAGATTTTGGCATGGCATATCTTGAGCATGATTGGTATACCCTTGAGCATGTTTTGCATGTTTACACATACGTACATATGTTTATTTTCTGGGAAGTATACAGGTTTTACGGCGAGGGGTTAGAAAGTATTTTATGAAATGGTTTTCAAAGAGCTTTGTTTTTGCCCACTCACGTTTTTGTTTTGCGCCCCTCCAGGTTCTAGTTGCTTAGCCGTTGCGGTGGTTTCCCTTGAGAGCTTTTCGGCGTTCTGACAGACACTCCCCATTGTAGGGTCGCCTTCGGGCGTACTATCGTTGTTGTTTTAATTGGACTGCTATAGACCTGCTCTGAATTTGTATCGCACTAACTAGCACTCATTCTAGTACTTGTATGCTAGTTTTTTTTTTATTATTCGTACTTTCATATTACTACTTTAGCTTCCGCACGTGCACATGGCTACGTCACCTTTGTGTGACGGCCAGCACGCTCCGATCTCGGTCGGGGTGTGTCAAGGTGGATGTTGTAGGTGAAGTAGGTGGATGTTGTAGGTGAAGTGGGTGGATGTTGTAGGTGAAGTAGGTGGATGTTGTAGGTGAAGTGGATGTTGTAGGTGAAGTGGGTGGATGTTGTATTAAGTGATAAGTGATAAGTGATATGATATGTGGTTATGATATGATAAGTGGTTAAGTGGTGATGATAAGTGATAAGTGATTAAGTGATATGATATGTGGTGATGATAAGTGATAAGTGCATGTGGGTTAACTAATGAAGGAAATGCATGTGCAATGACAATGTGTTAGAATGGATGTGTGTTATGCATGGCATGATTGGGATTAGGAAAGGTTTAAATGTCCTAAAACTAAAGAGAACAAGGTTCCAACACTTTGGCTCCAATTAGGTCTTCAATTTCGTCCAATACTTTGGCTTCAAGCATAAGCTATCCGTCCTTAGCCCAAAAGTGCTCCAAAAGTCTCCAAAATGCATCTTTTTGCTCCTTTAGCCCTTTGGACCTACAAACACACGAAAATAGCTTAAAGTACTAAAATAACTAAAGAAACATAACGTAAATGTACGAGAACAAGCCATTTAAGTCGCATAAATATGCTCCTATCAGGCATCGGAGCGGAAGCCATCGGAGCGGGAGGCATCGGAGCTAGAGCATTCCAGGCCTCAATACTTGGCCAAGCGCTGGATGACCCAGGAAAAAGGTGCCTCTGGAGATAAGACGCAAGCCTTTGACGGTCATTGTGAATTCGACCCTCAGATTCTTGCAGCTCATCAAGCTTCCTCTTCATGCCCGACGAATAGTTATTTGCAAGCACATGCAAACTTCTATTCTCATACTTAAGCTGCTGGATCTCCTGCTTGAGACTTTCCACCTCTGCCATCAATGATTCCACCTGACGGGAGCGGGCAAGCAGGCGTTGGCCCATGTTGGACACAGAACTCGCACACTGAACACTAAGTGCGAGGGACTCTTGAACGGCCAACTCATCGGACCGTCCTGACAGCAGCCTACTATCTTTTGGAGTGAGGAGGTTCCTAGCTACTATTGTAGCTGTTGTGGCGTCCTGCATCACGGAGTCTTCACCTGTGAGAGGACCGTTAGAAGAAAAGAAAGAAGGGCGCCATACGTTACCTTGACGCGGCGCGCCCGTATCACTGCTAAGGCTCAAATCTAAGCTAAGGTTCGATGAGTTTGCCATTTTTTTTCAAAAGTGTTCAAAGAGAAGGGGTGGATGGAGTTAAAATTTCACAAAGGGCCGGAGTCGAGTTTCAGGAATGGGAAATCTTCAAAGTGTGTGTGTTGGGGTGATTGATAGCTCTATAAAAAGCCAAGACGACGCGTCCACCGATTCAAAGAGCCGGATTTTCCGGCGTAATTTAGGCGACGCTCCCTCAGCTTTTCAGAAAATGCGTTCAACTTTGTCAAAAGATTTCTGACAAAGCTGAAAACACGTGGAGGCCATCATCGCATCTACACATCTTTAGCCGACAAGCGCAAAGTTCGGCGACGCTTTCTCTGCTTTTCAGAAGACGCGTGCAGCTTTGTCAAAAGGAGCTGCATCTGCACTACCACGTGTCGTTCAGAAAGCGAAGGGGCGTCGTTCAGAAATCGAAGGGGCGCCTGCTCAGAAATCGAAGAGGCGTATTCAAAGATCGAAGAGGCGCCACTATTTCAAAGAGCCGGATTTGCGGGATCAAAACGTTTGTCGACAAGGGTAAAAAGTACCACCACTTGATATTATCTCTATATATGTCGACCTTCGTCATTTATGGCAGGGCAAACCTGAAGAAAATGCCCAACTCTCCCTCACCTCTGAGGGCGCACTCCCAGCAAAGCCTTTCAAAATACTCAATTCTTTCTTCTTCCCCAAAGATGATACCAGATGCCTGGAGTACATATGACCCAGGAGGAAACGGCGGATTGAAGCATGTGCTGATTCATTCACCGCTTCTTCAAAGCAAAGGTATCTCATATCATCAAGGTCAAAAGCAAAAGTATCTCATATCATGCTCTTTCCCTGTCTTTTTCTTTGTCCTTGTTCTTACTTGCATGGCAAAGTAAAATAAGCAATCAGCCGGCACTTGGAGTCAGTCTTCCGATCTGGAGCCAACTGCCTGGAATTTATTCCTGATTGCTTACCTAGCGTTGCTCTCGAGTAGTCATCTTCAACGGTTGTTACACTTCCAGAGAAGAGACCACTCCTGCAAAGATTGAACAAAGAAACAGATAACAGGAGGAAGCTCAGACCTTCGGGGGAAACCAAAAGAACCATCCTGCTGCCCAGTTCAAGAAGTAGCACAAAGGAAAATCAACGATGGGCAGAAACCAGTTCAAGAGTAAGCCTGTGGAATCACAAAGATCAAAGCCTCAATGCAATCACCAAGGAGAAGAGGGAATTTACACTCCATAACCAGATTTGCGTCCCTAAACTCTTCTCTTTGTTAATTACATTATGCCATGTTTAATATGTTTAGTTGCTTTTTGTGTGTTTACTTATGTTTTGTGTGAATCTATGCTTAAAACATTGAGGACAATGTTTGATTTAAGTGTGGGGGGGTAACTAAAGTGTTTTGATGCAAATTCGTAGGGTTTTATCCACCATAACTTCTAATGTTGTTCCTTGCTGTTTTAAGGTGTTTTTAAGTTGTTTTAGAGTGTTTTAGTGTGTTTTGTTTTATAATTCGAAAATCCCATAAAAATTTGAAAAATTGTTTTGAAAAACCCAAAAAGAGTTGTTTTAAAAGTCGTTTTTGTGTGTTTGTGTCTTAGGGTACCTTCCAACACAATGATAAGGATTTGGTTTATAATTGCATGACGGTTAGAAAGAGTTATAAACATAGAGAAAAGTTTGATTTACTCTTGGTATATGCTTGGTTATGGTTATAATGTATGACTTCATATGCAATCATAAAAGAAAAATTCATTTTTGTAACATGCTTGAAGGAAGAAACTCAAACAAACGCTACATCCCTGTGAGACTCGAGCCATTACTTTCTTTGGAGAGTTATTTTCTGTGATTCTTTATTTTCTAAAGTTGTTGCATGATCTCATTATTCCTTGCTTGGTTGCTACTTAGAATGCAATTGTATCATGATAGAACTAAATGCTAGAACTCATGCCCATTTCATTCAAAGCATGTTATTGATTTGCATAACACATATTCAAGAAGAAGTTGTGTAGTGACCACCACCATAGCCAAATAGCCTTACTTCCCATACTTCGTATATGTTGTAAGTTTTAACCCCGTTGAGCCTTGTTTAGCCTTTATTCTTTGTTTACCCACATTTTCCTCACCTAGCCTAGTTTAGGACAATCCCCACCCTTGTTCTTAAAAGATAGTGAGCATGACTTAATTGAATTCCTTTTGAGTTACATTATGAAAGAAAATAAGTGTGGGGGAGAGAATGTTTAAGTGTTTATGTTTTGAGATTCAAAAGAAAAGAAAAAGAAAAGAAAAAAAAAAGAGAAAAGAAAGAAAGAAAGAAAAAAGAGCTTAAAAAAAAAAATGAAAGAATAAGTGATTGAAGAAAGGTTCCAAAACACCAATTCTGGGTGTAAATTGTCTAAATTCTCCCTTTTTGTTCAAAAGTTGAGTTTTTATTCAAAAGTGAATTCTAAGTTGATTCAAATGCTTTGCTCACTATTTCTTTAAAAACCTTTGTTTTCCATATCCCTTCTTTGTTATCCACATACCCCAAGCCGCGTTACAACCCTTGACTTCTATCTTGAGTGTTGTGTATTTCAATTTGTGGAGTTTGAACTTGGTATGAGCAAATGGTATCACTGGTTCTCGCGTCTAAGTAGTAGCATTCCATTCATGAGATCATATCTAAACATGCTTATTAACTCCAGAAATTGCTTCCTTTGAAATACATATATGTGAGTGTTCGTTTTTATGATTACATCAATCTTCTCACATATACCTAGTGTAGGGTGTGTAGTCAGAAAATCTGTGTGAAAAACGAGAGTACATCTAGTAAGAAATTGAGGGAATTATCTAAGGCATGTTACTACATTCAAAACATGGTTTTAAATGCTTAATTGTGAACTAGTATGTGGTGACTATGAGTAAGAATGTACTTAAGTGTAAAGATGGCTCAAATCTGTGAGAATAATGATTTTTAATTTGTCATGTGCATTGGAAGTCCCTGATACGATTGTTGGAAGGTGTAGGATGTGTTTTGTTCTTTTTGTTTTGTTTTTCTGTTTTGCTCGAGGACTAGCAAAAGCTAAGTGTGGGGGTATTTGATAGGAGCATATTTATGCGACTTAAATGGAAGTAAGATTTATGAGACATAATAGAAGTAAGATTAGCTAACTGAGATTGAATATCGGATTGAGAACTTACCTCATTCAAGTGTTGCCGTGGGGGGTCCCTTTGCCCAAGTCCTTCATATTGTTGTGCATTTAGAGCACGGTTTGCAATTAGGGTCTTGGCTGCCATAGGAGTTTTGTCCACCAATGCACCTCCTGCCGAAGCATCGAGCATTTGCCTTTCAATGGGAAGAAGGCCCTCATAGAAATATTGAAGGAGAAGCTCCTCCTTCATTTGATGTTGAGGACATGATGCAACAAGGGCTTTAAAACGCTCGTAGTATGCCGGAAAAGATTCTCCTTGACTTTGTTGGATTCCGCTAATTTTCTTCCTCAAGAGAATGACTCTTGAAGTAGGGAAGAACTTCTCCAAGAATGCTCGCTTCATGCTCTCCCAAGAAGTAACGGTCCCGGGTGCCAATTCATAAAGCCAATCCTTAGCCTTTTCCACAAGAGAGAATGGAAAAGCTTTCATCTTCATAATATTCCCATCAACGTTAATGGGTGTCATGCTTGAGCATTGATAGGAGCATATTTATGCGACTTAAATGGCTTGTTCTCGTACATTTACGTTATGTTTCTTTAGTTATTTTAGTACTTTAAGCTATTTTCGTGTGTTTGTAGGTCCAAAGGGCTAAAGGAGCAAAAAGATGCATTTTGGAGACTTTTGGAGCACTTTTGGGCTAAGGACGGATAGCTTATGCTTGAAGCCAAAGTGTTGGACGAAATTGAAGACCTAATTGGAGCCAAAGTGTTGGAACCTTGTTCTCTTTAGTTTTAGGACATTTAAACCTTTCCTAATCCCAATCATGCCATGCATAACACACATCCATTCTAACACATTGTCATTGCACATGCATTTCCTTCATTAGTTAACCCACATGCACTTATCACTTATCATCACCACATATCATATCACTTAATCACTTATCACTTATCATCACCACTTAACCACTTATCATATCATAACCACATATCATATCACTTATCACTTATCACTTAACATATCATCCACCTACTTCACCTACAACATCCACCTACTTCACCTACAACATCCACTTCACCTACAACATCCACCTACTTCACCTACAACATCCACCTACTTCACCTACAAATGACATAGCCATATGTTCCCTCCACTACTCCTATAAATACCCTTGCATTCATTCATTCATGGACATCTCATTTTCATACACAACACATTACAAACACATTATCCCTTCCCTAGCCGTGAGCTTCCCATCTCTCCCCTTATAATCCAAACACCATTTTTCATTTCCATCACTCCCCACTCCATTCCACACTTCCATCCCCCCAACCAACTATCCCTAGACCTTATGCTACAACGAAGAGGAAGAGAAGAGGGCCTAAACGTTCATATAATTTAAGTTTGAGTTGTTGGAATGTTTAGGTGTTTCTTTGATTTCAATGTTTAATTTCAATACTCTTTGTTTTGTACGAATGAGGAATGGAAGAGAAGAGGGCCTAAACGTTCATACAATTCAAGTTTGAGTTGTTGGAATGTTTAGGTGTTTCTTTGATTCTCTTTGTTTTGTACCATGAGGAACTAAACCCCCCTTGGCTAGGGGGGGATTCGAAATAAATGTTTATGCTTGCATTTTGATTTGATTACTTCTAATTGCGTTTCATAAGTTGTGGATTCAATTTGTTTAACCGTTTGATTGATAACTTATTTATGTATGTTTATTGAGAGTGCACGCTTAATTTTCATGCATGAATATGACGCTAGAATATAAGTGAGTTTCACCTAATCGTTATGAACTTATATTCACAAGTAGTGGAGGTTGCTTATAAACAATCGCGTTAAATGAATTCTTGGCACGAGTTTCATGCTCATCATAGTAACGAATGCCTCGTCAACACTTATAGTTTTCATAATGCTTAATGATCTTTGATTGTATCTTTATTGTGCTTTTCACCAAATAATTCACCAAATCAGCATACCACGGTTCACTTACCTTGACGGACATCAGTTGCTCATCTGGGAATGTCTCTATGATAGGCACGGCATCCTCCTCATGCACCATACGGCTCAAGTGGTCAGCCACCACGTTTTCACTTCCCTTCTTGTCCCGGATTTCGATATCGAACTCTTGGAGAAGAAGCATCCAACGAATGAGTCGTGGTTTGGCCTCCTTCTTGGTGAACAAATACTTCAATGCTGCATGGTCAGTATAAATAATAACTTTAGTACCAAGCAAATAAGAACGGAATTTATCTAAAGCAAACACAACAGCAAGAAGTTCTTTTTCAGTGGTAGAATAATTCAATTGTGCATCATTTAAAGTCCGAGAGGCATAATAGATAACATGCGGCCTCTTTTCCTTCCTTTGCCCCAAAACAGCTCCTAATGCATAATCGGAAGCATCGCACATAAGCTCGAAAGGTAGGCTCCAATCCGGTGGAACAATGATGGGTGCCGTGGTCAACAACTCCTTAAGTAGGTTGAATGATGCCGTGCACTCCTTGGTGAATTCAAACGTCACGTCTTTTTGTAGGAGACGGCAAAGAGGTTGTGCAACCTTCGAGAAATCCTTGATAAACCTACGATAGAATCCTGCATGGCCAAGAAAAGAACGAACCTCTCTAACGGAAGTAGGAGAGGGTAAGTGACGTACAAGATCTATTTTAGACTTATCAACTTCAATTCCTTTTTCAGAGATGATATGACCCAAAACTATACCTTGTTTAACCATAAAATGACATTTTGCCCAATTCAAAACAAGGTTAGTTTCCATGCATCTTTTCAAGATTAAAGTGAGATTATGCAAACAAGCATCAAATGAGTCTCCAAACACACTAAAATCGTCCATAAATACTTCAATTATCTTTTCAACATAATCAGAGAAGATACTTACCATGCATCGTTGGAAAGTGGCCGGTGCATTGCATAAACCAAATGGCATACGACGATATGCAAAAGTACCAAATGGACAAGTAAAGGTGGTCTTTTCTTGATCATCCGGCGCTATGACAATTTGATTATATCCCGAATAACCATCAAGAAAGCAATAAAAAGAATGACCGGCTAACCTTTCAAGCATTTGATCGATGAATGGCAAAGGGAAGTGATCTTTCCTTGTTGCCGCATTTAGCTTCCTATAGTCAATGCACACCCTCCAACCGGTTTGAATGCGTGTAGGCACAAGTTCATCTTCTTCATTTTTCACCACCGTGACTCCGGACTTCTTGGGAACCACTTGGACCGGTGAAACCCAACAACTATCCGAGATGGGATAGATGACGCCACAATCAAGCAATTTGATGATTTCCTTCTTCACTACTTCCATCATTGGTGGGTTGAGTCGACGTTGGGCTTCCCTTGATGGTTTGGCGCCTTCTTCCATGAGAATTCGATGCATGCACGTGGTAGGACTTATACCCTTGATGTCGGCCAAAGTCCACCCTATGGCCGTCTTGTGCTCTTTGAGAACCCTCACCAACTTCTCCTCCTCTTGTGCCGTGAGTGATGAAGCTATAATGACGGGCAATGTGTCTTGCTCGCCCAAAAACACATACTTCAAGTGATTTGGCAACGGTTTGAGCTCAAGTGTAGGTGGTTGTTCTATAGAAGGAAGCAACTTATTAGTTGAAATTGGAATTGAAATTGGACTAGGGAACTTACCTTGGAGCCGTGGCAATGAGTCTAGGGCTGCCACGGTCTCAATTACATCTTCATCAAAGGCCTCGGCATGGGTGTTCAATTGTGTGCCGTGGTTTGTTATGGTGACATCCATGTGATCCTTCATTTCTATGCCATTTGTAATGACCGTTTCAAGTGCATCGCCATGTAATTGATCAAAGTGTGCCTGCGCCAAAGAATCAAGAATATCAATAGAGAAACATGAGTGATCATCATTAGGAAATCTCATAGTTTCAGAAATATTAAAATCAATCACTTCCCCATCGAATTCCATTGTTAAAGTGCCTTTAAACACGTCTATCTTAGTTCGGGCCGTCTTCATGAATGGCCTCCCAAGAAGAATCGGCAAGGATGGAGCATGGGTGGTTTCCTCCATTTCAAGGACATAGAAATCCGCCGGGAAGATCAAATCATTCACCTGCACTAAGACATCTTCCAATACGCCCTTTGGATAGGCATTAGATCTATCGGCTAACTGAATAATCACACCATCATTTTTCAATTCACCAAGGTTCATTGAAGCATAAATAGAGTATGGCATGACGTTAATTGAAGCTCCTAAGTCTAACATAGCATGTTCGAACTTAGTTTGACCAATAATACAAGGGATTGTAAAGCTACCTGGATCTTTGCACTTTGGTGGTAACTTTCTTTGTAAAACAGCGGAAACGTTCTCACTTACCCTTACTACCTCTTTATGTGACGCCCTCTTCCTTGTAGTGCACAATTCCTTCAAGAACTTAACGTATTTGGGCACTTGCTTTATGGCATCTAGGAGCGGGATATTGACTTGAACTTTCCGAAAGGTCTATAGAATGTCCTTCTCGGCTTCTTCCTTCTTTGATTGCCTAAACCTGCCAGGAAAGGGCACGTTTAGTGGAATAGAACTTGTCAAAGTCGAGTTGGACTTACCTTTGGTGTGTTGGACGGTTTTGGCACAATAGGGGGCTGCGGCAAAGTTTCTTTCACCCTTGCCGTGGCCTTTATTCCTTGTTCCTCCTCTTCTTGCAGCAACATGTCCTCTTCTTGACTTGTTTTGGACGGCCTTGAGGTGGTTCCGACCTCCTTACCACTTCTCAACATGATTGCCTTGGCAGATTCGAACCCTCCCTTTGGATTGACAATGGTTGAGCTAGGAAGCTTGCCTTTGTCTCGGAATTGTCCTACAAACTCCGCAATCTGCCCAATTTGTTTCTCCAAGTGATCCACCCTTTTGTCTTGGTTTTGCATGGCTTTGGTTTGATTCTCTTGCCCCTGAGACAAACTAGTAAGCAACTTAAGAATAGTAGCATTATCTAAAGACGTACCTTGATGGTTTTGGGCGGATTGGGGTTGGGTTTGGTCTTGGCCGAATGGCTTGGTGTAGAACCCCGGGGGTTGTTGTCTAAAACCTCCTTGTTGGTGAGGTTGTTGAGGCTCCCTCCACTTGAAGTTTGGATGGTCTTTCCAACCTGGATTGTATGTGTTGGAATATGGATCATTCCTTGGTTGATTGTGGCTCGGAAATCCAATGGCATTTGCACTCTCCCATCCCCCATTCTCAATCAATTGAGGGCATCTTTCCGAAGGGTGTCCTTGGATAGAACATACACCACATACAATCGGTCCTTGTATCTTCATTCCTTCGGCCATCTGAGACATAATAGAAGTAAGATTAGCTAACTGAGATTGAATATCGGATTGAGAACTTACCTCATTCAAGTGTTGCCGTGGGGGGTCCCTTTGCCCAAGTCCTTCATATTGTTGTGCATTTAGAGCACGGTTTGCAATTAGGGTCTTGGCTGCCATAGGAGTTTTGTCCACCAATGCACCTCCTGCCGAAGCATCGAGCATTTGCCTTTCAATGGGAAGAAGGCCCTCATAGAAATATTGAAGGAGAAGCTCCTCCTTCATTTGATGTTGAGGACATGATGCAACAAGGGCTTTAAAACGCTCGTAGTATGCCGGAAAAGATTCTCCTTGACTTTGTTGGATTCCGCTAATTTTCTTCCTCAAGAGAATGACTCTTGAAGTAGGGAAGAACTTCTCCAAGAATGCTCGCTTCATGCTCTCCCAAGAAGTAACGGTCCCGGGTGCCAATTCATAAAGCCAATCCTTAGCCTTTTCCACAAGAGAGAATGGAAAAGCTTTCATCTTCATAATATTCCCATCAACGTTAATGGGTGTCATGCTTGAGCATTGATAGGAGCATATTTATGCGACTTAAATGGCTTGTTCTCGTACATTTACGTTATGTTTCTTTAGTTATTTTAGTACTTTAAGCTATTTTCGTGTGTTTGTAGGTCCAAAGGGCTAAAGGAGCAAAAAGATGCATTTTGGAGACTTTTGGAGCACTTTTGGGCTAAGGACGGATAGCTTATGCTTGAAGCCAAAGTGTTGGACGAAATTGAAGACCTAATTGGAGCCAAAGTGTTGGAACCTTGTTCTCTTTAGTTTTAGGACATTTAAACCTTTCCTAATCCCAATCATGCCATGCATAACACACATCCATTCTAACACATTGTCATTGCACATGCATTTCCTTCATTAGTTAACCCACATGCACTTATCACTTATCATCACCACATATCATATCACTTAATCACTTATCACTTATCATCACCACTTAACCACTTATCATATCATAACCACATATCATATCACTTATCACTTATCACTTAACATATCATCCACCTACTTCACCTACAACATCCCCCTACTTCACCTACAACATCCACCTACTTCACCTACAACATCCACCCACTTCACCTACAACATCCACCTACTTCACCTACAACATCCACTTCACCTACAACATCCACCTACTTCACCTACAACATCCACCTACTTCACCTACAACCTCCACTTACTTCACCAACCTCACACACTTACTTCACCTACAAATGACATAGCCATATGCTCCCTCCACTACTCCTATAAATACCCTTGCATTCATTCATTCATGGAGATCTCATTTCATACACAACACATTACAAACACATTCTCCCTTCCCTAGCCGTGAGCTTCCCATCTCTCCCCTTATAATCCAAACACCATTTTTCCATTCCCCTTCCACTTCTCCACCACTCCTCTTCCATTCCACACTTCCATCCCCCAAACCAATTATCCCTAGACCTTATGCTACAATAAAGAGGAAGAGAAGAGAGCCTAAACGTTCATACAATTCAAGTTTGAGTTGTTGGAATGTTTAGGCGTTTCTTTGATTTCAATGTTTAATTTCAGTTCTCTTTGTTTTGTATGAGGAACTAAACCCCCCTTTAGCTAGGGGGTGATTCGAAATATATGTTTATGCTTGCATTTTGATTTGATTACTTCTAATTACATTTCATAAGTTGTGAATTCAATTTGTTTAACTGTTTTATTGATAACCTATTTATGTATGTTTATTGAGAGTGCACACTTAATTTTCATGCATGAATTTGACGCTAGAATATAAGTGAATTTCACCTAATCGTTATGAACTTATATTCACAAGTAGTGGAGGTTGCTTATAAACAATCGCGTTAAACGAATTCTTGGCATAAGTTTCATGCAATCATAGTAACGAATGCCTCGTCAACACTTATAGTTTTCAAAGAACTTAATGATTCTTGCTTGTATCTCTATTATGCAATTCATGTAGGGAACTTGTGAGGAATGCTTTGGGTTGTCGTATGCAATCATCCAATTCATTAACTTAAGGAAAACTTGACGGTTAATTTAAGCGGACCTAATTAACTTGGAGTGTTGAGAATTAATGATTTATTGAAATGCAATTGGAAATCGTTTTATTATGCAAGTATAACATGTATGGAGATGAACCCCTTAGCTAGCATTCATCCATTCTATTCCATCAATCGTTTGTACAATCTGTTTTGTTTCCAAGTTTCTATTTTAGTTTAATTTCGTCCAAAACCAATCCCCCATTTATTTTAAAGTGTTAGATTAGTTAGAAATACATTTATTTTGTGTTTTTACGTTTTTTTTGAGTCAAATCCAAGTGATTAACAATCCCTCCTAATCCCCGGTCCAGAACGATCCCTACTTGCACATATACTACAATTTGACAAAAAGAGGGTTTAATTTGTGTGCGTATAAATCACGCATCAAATTTTGGCGCCGTTGCCGGGGATTAGAAAATTTGCTAATCCCTTGGATTGTTTGTTTCTGTATTGTCTTTTAGATTTAGTTTTTATTTGTGTTTTGTTTGTTAAGAACAACATGGCACTTGATAACGCTTCTCTTTTGTCACAGCTCATGGAAAGGTCCCAAATGCAAAGAGTTGATATATCTAATCTTCAATCAAGGAATAACGTGTTTTCCAATACTTACAATTCGGATTGGAGTGATCATTCAAACTCTATGTGGTGGGAACCTCAAAATGCTCAACAAGGAGGATATTGGCAGCCACCACAACCTCATATTCAATATGCCCAACCAAACTCAAGTTCGTCAATAGATTATAATCAAAAGCTTAATGAATTAATTTGTTTCGTGCAGGGCTCACAAAATCAAGACAATGAGGCTCAACAAGAAGGATATTGGCAGCCATATGAGGAGTTCTATTCAACGCCTATGCAGCCACCACAAAGGTTGGACCACTTGGATAAGCAAATTGGGCAGATCGCGGAGTTCGTAGGACAGTTTCGAGACCAAGGCGAACTCCCTAGTTCAACCATTGCAAATCAGAAGGGAGAATTTGAAAACACCAATGCTATCATGTTGAGAAGTGATAAGGAGGTTGGAACGGACCCTCAACCATCAAAATCAAATCACAAGGAAGAGGAATACACCCAACCCACGGAAAGGGTGGAAACACCTTTACCGGAGGCACCTATTGCTCCTATGCCATCTAATACAGGTATGGTTGTTCCAAATTTCATTATTTTTAACCCTGTTCCAAGATTCATGACTTCCAAGGAAGAAGAAGGTGAAAAAGACATCTTGGAAGCCCTTCCAAAGGTGACAAGTAAGGAATGTCATGAATTCATCAAAGAGGACGTTCTTGAAACCACAAAATCCAAAGAAGTTAAATTTGATGACATTGGACAAGTCATAACCATCACTTGCAATCTGGCCAAATCCAATATCCCTGAAACTTTCAAAGGAGTGGTGTTTGTCATTGAGTTCTTATCGGACAAAACAAGTAAGTTTTTTTTTCCAAATTCCATTAGATTTTATACTAACTTGCTATTTTTTTTGAATCAGGCACCTACACTAGAATTCAAACCACTGCCGGTTCACTTCAAGTATCACCTTCCATTCAAGGACCAATTCCATGCCGTTTGATTTTATTTATGTTAATAAAAAAAAAAAAGAAAAAAGAAAGATACTAAACATGGAGAAAGGTGGAGCTTCACAAAGGTTGTTTGCGTGAAGCCCCACTACGAGGCGCAGAAGCGGGAGGCATAGAAGCGGGAGGCATCGGGGCAGAAGACATAGGAGCGGAAGGCATCGGAGATAGAGGCATCGAAGATAGAGCATTCGAGGCCTCAATACTTGGCCAAACGCTGGATGATCCAGGAAAAAGGTGCCTCTGGAGGAAAGACGAAAACCTTTGACGGTCACTTTGAATCCGACCTTCAGACTCTTGCAGTTCATCAAGCTTCCTCTTCATGCCCGTCGAATAGTTGTTGGCAAGCACGTGCAAACTTCTATTCTCATGCTTAAGCAGTTTGATCTCCTGTTTAAGACTTTCCACCTCTGCCATCAATGATTCCACCTGACGGGAGCGGGCAAGCAGGCGTTGGCCCATGTTGGACACAGAACTCGCACACTGAACACTAAGTGCGAGGGACTCTTGAACGGCCAACTCATCGGACCGTCCTGACAGCAGCCTACTATCTTTTGGAGTGAGGAGGTTTTTAGCTACTATTGTAGCTGTTGTGGCGTCCTGCATCACAGAGTCTTCACCTGAAAGAGGACCGTTAGAAGATAAAAAAGAAGGGCGCCATACATTACCTTGACGGGGCGCAACCGGATCGCTGCTGAGACTCAAATCTAAGCTAAGGTTCGATGAGTTTGCCATTTTTTTTTTTTCAAAAGTGTTCAAAGAGAAGGGGTGGATGGAGTTAAAATTTCACAAAGGGCCGGAGTCGAGTTTCAGGAATGGGAAATCTTCAGAGTGTGTGTGTTGGGGTGATTGATAGCTCTATAAAAAGCCAAGACGACGCGTCCACCGATTCAAAGAGCCGGATTTTCCGGCGTAATTTAGGCGACGCTCCCTCGGCTTTTCAGAAAACGCGTTCAACTTTGTCAAAAGATTTCTGACAAAGCTGAAAACACGTGGAGGCCATCATCGCATCTACACATCTTTAGCCGACAAGCGCAAAGTTCGGCGACGCTTTCTCTGCTTTTCAGAAGACGCGTGCAGCTTTGTCAAAAGGAGCCGCATCTGCACTACCACGTGTCGTTCAGAAAGCGAAGGGGCGTCGTTCAGAAATCGAAGGGGCGCCTGCTCAGAAATCGAAGAGGCGCCACTATTTCAAAGAGCCGGATTTGCGGGATCAAAACGTTTGTCGACAAGGGTAAAAAGTACCACCACTTGATATTATCTCTATATATGTCGACCTTCGTCTTTTATGGCAGGGCAAACCTGAAGGAAATGCCCAACTCTCCCTCACCTCTAAGGGCGCACTCCCAGCAAAGCCTTTCAAAATACTCAATTCTTTCTTCTTCCCCAAAGATGATACCAGATGCCTAGAGTACATATGACCCAGGAGGAAACGGTGGATTGAAGCATGTGCTGATTCATTCACCGCTTCTTCAAAGCAAAGGTATCTCATATCATCAAGGTCAAAAGCAAAAGTATCTCATATCATGCTCTTTCCCTGTCTTTTTCTTTGTCCTTGTTCTTACTTGCATGGCAAAGTAAAAGAAGCAATCAGCCGGCACTTGGAGTCAGTCTTCCGATCTGGAGCCAACTGCCTGGAATCTATTCCTGATTACTTACCTAGCGTTGCTCTCGAGTAGTCATCTTCAACGGTTGTTACACTTCCAGAGAAGGGACCACTCCTGCAAAGATTGAACAAAGAAACAGATAACAGGAGGAAGCTCAGACCTTCGGGGGAAACCAAAAGAACCATCTTGCTGCCCAGTTCAAGAAGTAGCACAAAGGAAAATCAACGATGGGCAGAAACCAGTTCAAGAGTAAGCCTGTGGAATCACAAAGATCAAAGCCTCAATGCAATCACCAAGGAAAAGAGGGAATGTACACTCCATAACCAGATTTGCGTCCCTAAACTCTTCTCTTTGTTAATTACATTCTGCCATGTTTAGTATGTTTAAATTGCTTTTTGTGTGTTTACTTATGTTTTGTGTGAATCTATGCTTAAAACATTGAGGACAATGTTTGATTTAAGTGTGGGGGGGGTAACTAATGTTGTTAATTTAAATTCGTGGGATTTTATCACCCATTACTTCACATGTTGTTTCTTGCTGTTTTTAAGTGTTTTTAAGCGTGTTTAGTGTGTTTTGACTTAAAAATTCGAAAATCACATAAAAATTTGAAAAACATGTTTTGAAAAGCCTAAAAAGAGTGTTTTGAGTCGTTTTTGTGTCGTAGGTCACCTTCCAACACAATGATAAGGATTTGGTTTCTAATTGCATGACTGTTAAAAAGAGTTATAAACATAGAGAAAAGTTTGATTTACTCTTGGTATATGCTTGGTTATGGTTATAATGTATGACTTCACATGCAATCATAAAAGAAAAAAATTAGTTATGTAACATGCTTGAAGGAAGGAACTCAAACAAACGCTACAACCCTGAGAGACTTGAGCCTATAACGTTCTTTGGAGAGTATAATCTGTGATTTCTTGTTTTCTAAAGTCGTTGCATGATCTCATTATTCTTTGCTTGGTTATACTTAGAAGGCGTTTCATCATATAGTTCCAAATGCTAGAACTCATGCCCATTTCATTCAAAGCATGTTATTGATTTGCATAACACATATTCAAGAAGAAGTTGTGTAGTGACCACCACCATAGCCAAATAGCCTTACTTCCCATACTTCGTATATGTTGTAAGTTTTAACCCCGTTGAGCCTTGTTTAGCCTTTATTCTTTGTTTACCCACATTTCCCTTACCTAGCTTAGAGTAGGACTTTCCTATACCCTTGTTCTTAAAGTTTAGTGAGCATGACTTAAATGAATTCCTTTTGAGTTACATTATGCAAGAAAATGAGTGTGGGGGAGTAAAAGTTTGTTCTTACGTTTATATGTATGTTTTGAGATTCAAAAGAAAAAGAAGAAAAGAACAAAAAAAAAAAAAAAAAAAAAAAAAAAAAAAAAAAAAAAAAAAAAGGAGTGAAAATAAGTAAGAATGAACTCACGAGCGCTGATGGTTGAAGAAAGGGTCCAAAAAAGTTGAATATGGCCCTAAGTTTTGTGTGATTTTCCCTTGGGTGTTCAAAGTTGACTTCTGCGTTCTTAAGGGAATTCTAAGTGCCTAATTCAATACTTTGCTCACTATTGCTTTAAGAATGTTTGTTTATCCTTCACCTTTCATTGTTAGCCAATACCCTAGCCCCGTTACTACCCTTTGACTTCTATATTGAGTGTTATGTATTTCAATTGTGGAGTTTGAACTTGGTATGAGCTTATGCTGTCACTGGTTCTCGCGTCTAAGTAGTAGCATTCCATTCATGAGATCATATCTAAACATGCTTATTAACTCCAGAAAATGTTTTCCTTATTATAACATATGTGAGTGTTCGTCTACATGTTTACATCAATCTTCTCACATATACCTAGTGTAGGGTGTGTAGTCAGAAAATCTGTGTGAAAAACGAGAGTACATCTAGTAAGAAATTGAGGGAATTCTTTAAAGGCATGTTACTACATTTGAAATGTGTTTTAATTGCTTAATTGTGAACTAGTATGTGGTGACTATGATTAAGAATGTACTTAAGTGTAAAGATGGCTCAAATCTGTGAGAATAATGATTTTTAACTTGTCATGTGCATTGGAAGTCCCTGATACGATTGTTGGAAGGTGTAGGTTGTGTTTTGTTCTTTTTGTTTTGTTTTTCTGTTTTGCTCGAGGACTAGCAAAAGCTAAGTGTGGGGGTATTTGATAGGAGCATATTTATGCGACTTAAATGGCTTGTTCTCGTACATTTACGTTA
This sequence comes from Pyrus communis, assembly GCF_963583255.1. NCBI lineage: Eukaryota > Viridiplantae > Streptophyta > Magnoliopsida > Rosales > Rosaceae > Pyrus > Pyrus communis. Next base: position 15,601,124 of record NC_084811.1, read on the forward strand.
TGTTTCTTTAGTTATTTTAGTACTTTAAGCTATTTTCGTGTGTTTGTAGGTCCAAAGGGCTAAAGGAGCAAAAATATGCATTTTGGAGACTTTTGGAGCACTTTTGGGCTAAGGACGGATAGCTTATGCTTGAAGCCAAAGTGTTGGACGAAATTGAAGACCTAATTGGAGCCAAAGTGTTGGAACCTTGTTCTCTTTAGTTTTAGGACATTTAAACCTTTCCTAATCCCAATCATGCCATGCATAACACACATCCATTCTAACACATTGTCATTGCACATGCATTTCCTTCATTAGTTAACCCACATGCACTTATCACTTATCATCACCACATATCATATCACTTAATCACTTATCACTTATCATCACCACTTAACCACTTATCATATCATAACCACATATCATATCACTTATCACTTATCACTTAACATATCATCCACCTACTTCACCTACAACATCCACCTACTTCACCTACAACATCCACCTACTTCACCTACAACATCCACTTCACCTACAACATCCACCTACTTCACCTACAACATCCACCTACTTCACCTACAACCTCCACTTACTTCACCAACCTCACACACTTACTTCACCTACAAATGACATAGCCATATGCTCCCTCCACTACTCCTATAAATACCCTTGCATTCATTCATTCATGGAGATCTCATTTCATACACAACACATTACAAACACATTCTCCCTTCCCTAGCCGTGAGCTTCCCATCTCTCCCCTTATAATCCAAACACCATTTTTCCATTCCCCTTCCACTTCTCCACCACTCCTCTTCCATTCCACACTTCCATCCCCCAAACCAATTATCCCTAGACCTTATGCTACAATAAAGAGGAAGAGAAGAGAGCCTAAACGTTCATACAATTCAAGTTTGAGTTGTTGGAATGTTTAGGCGTTTCTTTGATTTCAATGTTTAATTTCAATTCTCTTTGTTTTGTATGAGGAACTAAACCCCCCTTTAGCTAGGGGGTGATTCGAAATATATGTTTATGCTTGCATTTTGATTTGATTACTTCTAATTACGTTTCATAAGTTGTGAATTCAATTTGTTTAACTGTTTTATTGATAACCTATTTATGTATGTTTATTGAGAGTGCACACTTAATTTTCATGCATGAATTTGACGCTAGAATATAAGTGAATTTCACCTAATCGTTAGGAACTTATATTCACAAGTAGTGGAGGTTGCTTATAAACAATCGCGTTAAACGAATTCTTGGCATAAGTTTCATGCAATCATAGTAACGAATGTCTCGTCAACACTTATAGTTTTCAAAGAACTTAATGATTCTTGCTTGTATCTCTATTATGCAATTCATGTAGGGAACTTGTGAGGAATGCTTTGGGTTGTCGTATGCAATCATCCAATTCATTAACTTAAGGAAAACTTGACGGTTAATTTAAGCGGACCTAATTAACTTGGAGTGTTGAGAATTAATGATTTATTGAAATGCAATTGGAAATCGTTTTATTATGCAAGTATAACATGTATGGAGATGAACCCCTTAGCTAGCATTCATCCATTCTATTCCATCAATCGTTTGTACAATCTGTTTTGTTTCCAAGTTTCTATTTTAGTTTAATTTCGTCCAAAACCAATCCCCCATTTATTTTAAAGTGTTAGATTAGTTAGAAATACATTTATTTTGTGTTTTTACGTTTTTTTTTTAGTCAAATCCAAGTGATTAACAATCCCTCCTAATCCCCGGTCCAGAACGATCCCTACTTGCACATATACTACAATTTGACAAAAAGAGGGTTTAATTTGTGTGCGTATAAATCACGCATCAAGCATACAACTTCAAACTCCTTCAAATGCTTGTTTGGATATTCCATGGACAGCCCATGGTACTTTGGAATGTGGTGCAACAAGCTTGACTTCAACTCGAATTCATCGGTCTTGCCTTGGGCAGCCGCGGGGTATTGAATGCATAATGGTGCGGCATTGGCCAACCCCGAGGCCGAAAGCTCTTTAATGGTCCGATTGTCCGCTGCCATAACTTCTTCTTCCACACTTTCAAACTCAGATTCGGCCTCTGAACTTGAACTAGGTTCACTAGGTTCGGGATGCCTCCTCTTTCTTCTCAAATCACGTTCAAAATCGTCGTTAAAGTCCAAGATATGTGCATGCACAGTTTGAGAACTCCGCGTCATGCACTAGTACCTAAACCAAGAAAACAAAACAAAATAAGAAAACTAGGTAAATTACACTAAAAACATACGGCAAAAACACAAGGGATTAGCAATTTTGCTAATCCCCGGCAACGGCGCCAAAATTTGATATGAAAATTAACTTGACACACAAATTAAACCCTATGGATGACAATTGTAGTATATGAGCAAATAGGGATCGTTCTAGACCGGGGATTAACTAGGGATGCTAACCAATGTGAAATTGACTCAAAAACGTAAAAACAATATTTAGAACACTAAACTAGACTTAATGAATGCAAACCTAAAATTTAAAATACTCAAACAAACTAAAAGACTCAAACATCACCCAAAACACTCAAAACTGCCTTAAAAACACTTTCTGGGCAGTTTTGAACACTTTGGTGAATTTGGACGAATTTGTGTAACAAATTGAATCAAAACACTTATAAACACAAACTAAGACACTTTCTAACTAAGTTGGATACTAAAGTAAAGGGGGATTAAGGTTTTGACGAAATTAAATTAAATGCACAGATTCTAATTAAGGGCAGATTGTAAAAACGAAATTGATGAAATAGAATGATGAGAAACTAATTAGAGGGTTCCTTATCCACACATGAACATATGCATATAATTTGATTCCCAGTTATGACTTCAACAAACGATGAATGACAATGCTCCAAGTTAATTAGGTCCGCTTAAATTAACTTTCAGATTTCCCTAGATTCATTGGATTGAATGGAATACGCATTACTGATGCGTGATTTATACGCACACAAATTAAACCCTCTTTTCGTCAAATTGTAGTATATGTATAAGTAGGGATCGTTCTAGACCGGGGATTAGGAGGGATTGTTAACCACTTGGATTTGACTCAAAAACGTAAAATAACAATATGAAATACTAACTTAGACTCAAAGAATGCAAAACTAAGCTTTAAAACACTAAGACAAACCAAAAGACTCAAAACAACACAAACACACTCAAATCTGCCTAAAAACCACTTTCTGGGCAGATTTGAGCACAAACACAAATTTGGACGAATTTATGTAATAACGTGACTCAAGAACGTAAAAACACAATATAAAACACTAAACTAACTCAAAGAATGTAAAACTAAACACTTAAAACATTAAAACAAACCACAAGACTCAAACATCACCCAAAACACTCAAAACTGCCTTAAAATCACTTTCTGGGCAGTTTTGAGCACTTTGGTGAATTTGGACGAAATTGGGAAATAAATTGAATCAAAACACTTAGAAACATAAACTAAGACACTTTCTAACTAAATTGGACAATAAAGTAAAGGGGGATTGAGGTTTATACGAAATTAAATTAAATTGCACAGATTGTAAATTAAAGCAAAATGTAAATGTGAATGTGTGATAGAATTGAATGGAATTGAAATGAATGAATGCTAGCTAAGGGGTTCATCTTCACATATGTTACACTTGCATAATAAAATGATTTCCAATTGCATTTCAATAAACCATGAAACTCAACACCCCGGGTTAACCGTGATGCACTAATTAACCTTCAAATCTTCCTAACGTTATTGAATTGGATGGGTTAGCGCATACAACAATTCAAAACATTCCCCACAAGTCCTCAACATGAATGCATAGAAGAGGTACAAGCAAGAATCATTACGCTCTATGAAAATTATAAGTGTTGACGAGGCATTCGTTACTATGGAATACGCATGAAACTTATGCCAAGAATTTGTTTAACGCGATTGTTTATAAGCAACCTCCACTACTTGTGAATATAAGTTCGTAACTATTAGGTGAAACTCACTTATATTCTAGCGTCATATTCATGCATGAAAATTAAGTGTGCACTCTCAATGAACATACATAAATAAGTTATCAATCAAACAGTTAAACGAATTGAATCCACAACTTATGAAACGCAATTAGAAGTATTCAAATCAAAATGCAAGCATAAACATATATTTGAATCACCCCCTAACCAAGGGGGGTTTAGTTCCTCATGGTACAAAACAAAGAGAATCAAAGAAACACCTAAACATTCCAACAACTCAAACTTGAATTGTATGAACGTTTAGGCCCTCTTATCATCCATTCCTCATTCGTACAAAACAAAGAGCATTGAAATTAAACATTGAAATCAAAGAAACACCTAAACATTCCAACAACTCAAACTTGAATTGTATGAACGTTTAGGCACTCTTCTCTTCCTCTTCGTTGTGGCACAAGGTCTAAGGTGAGTTTGATGGTGTGAATGGTTTGGGGAGTGATGCGGGATTTATACGCACACAAATTAAACCCTCTTTTCGTCAAATTGTAGTATATGTGCAAGTAGGGATCGTTCTGGACCGGGGATTAGGAGGGATTGTTAATCACTTGGATTTGACTCAAAAACATAAAAACACAATATAAAACACTAAACTAGACTCAAAGAATGTAAAACTAAAGTTTAAAACACTAAAACAAACCAAAAGACTCAAAACAACACAAACACACTCAAATCTGCCTAAAAACCACTTTCTGGGCAGATTTGAGCACAAACACAAATTTGGACGAATTTGTTTAACAAATTGAATCAAAACACTTATAAACACAAACTAAAAGTATTTCTAACTAATCTAACACTTTAAAATAAATGGGGATTGAGGTTTGGACGAAAATAAACTAAATGGACAGATTCTAATTAAAACATATTATAAAAACGAAATTGACGAAATGGAATGAATGGATGATAGAATAGCTAAGGGGTTCATCTCCATACGTGTTACACTTGCATAATAAAAAGATTTCCAATTGCATTTTAATAAATTATGAAACTCATCACCCCGGGTCAATTAGGTCCGCTTAAATTAACCGTTAAGTTTTCCTTAAGTTAATGAATTGGATGGGTTAGCGCAACGCAATTCACTACATTCTCCAAAAGTCCTTTACGTGAACAGCACAATAAAGATACAATCAAAGATCATTAAGTATTATGAAAACTATAAGTGTTGACGAGGCATTCGTTACTATGATGAGCATGAAACTCGTGCCAAGAATTCTTTTAACGCGATTGTTTATAAGCAACCTCCACTACTTGTGAATATAAGTTCATAACGATTAGGTGAAACTCACTTATATTCTAGCGTCATATTCATGCATGAAAATTAAGCGCGCATTCTCAATAACATACATAAATAAGTTATCAATCAAACGGTTAAACAAATTGAATTCACAACTTATGAAACGCAATTAGAAGTAATCAAATCAAAATGCAAGCATAAACATTTATTTCGAATCACCCCCTAGCTAAAGGGGGTTTAGTTCCTCATAACTTTGAAATCAAAGAAACACCTAAACATTCCAACAACTCAAACTTGAATTGTATGAACGTTTAGGCACTCTTCTCTTCCATTACAAAACAAAGAAAATTGAATTTAAACTTTGAAATCAAAGAAACACCTAAACATTCCAACAACTCAAACTTGAATTGTATGAACGTTTAGGCCTTCTTATCTTCCTCGTTGTTGTAGCACAAGGTCTAAGGTGAGGTTTGGGGGATTATGGAAATGGTAGAGGAATGGTGTTTGGATTATAAGGGAAGGGGGACTCACGGCTAAAGAAGGTGGAGAGTGAATGTGGTGTGTTGTGTATGAAAAATGAGATATCCCTGAATGAATGAATGCAAGGGTATTTATAGGAGTAGTGGAGGGAACATATGGCTATGTCATTTGTAGGTGAAGTAGGTGGATGTTGTAGGTGAAGTAGGTGGATGTTGTAGGTGAAGTGGATGTTGTAGGTGAAGTAGGTGGATGTTGTAGGTGAAGTAGGTGGATGTTGTAGGTGAAGTAGGTGGATGTTGTAGGTGAAGTGGGTGGATGTTGTAGGTGAAGTGGATGTTGTAGGTGAAGTAGGTGGATGTTATGTTAAGTGATAAGTGATAAGTGATATGATATGTGGTTATGATATGATAAGTGGTTAAGTGGTGATGATAAGTGATAAGTGATTAAGTGATATGATATGTGGTGATGATAAGTGATAAGTGCATGTGGGTTAACTAATGAAGGAAATGCATGTGCAATGACAATGTGTTAGAATGGATGTGTGTTATGCATGGCATGATTGGGATTAGGAAAGGTTTAAATGTCCTAAAACTAAAGAGAACAAGGTTCCAACACTTTGGCTCCAATTAGGTCTTCAATTTCGTCCAACACTTTGGCTTCAAGCATAAGCTATCTGTCCTTAGCCCAAAAGTGCTCCAAAAGTCTCCAAAATGCATCTTTTTGCTCCTTTAGCCCTTTGGACCTACAAACACACGAAAATAGCTTAAAGTACTAAAATAACTAAAGAAACATAACGTAAATGTACGAGAACAAGCCATTTAAGTCGCATAAATATGCTCCTATCAAATACCCCCACACTTAGCTTTTGCTAGTCCTCGAGCAAAACAGAAAAACAAAACAAAAAGAACAAAACACAACCTACACCTTCCAACAATCGTCTCACGGATTTCCAATGCACAAGACAAGTTAAAAATCATTATTCCCACAGATTTTAGCCATCTTGACACTTAAGTACATTCTTAATCATAGTCACCACATACTAATTCACAATTAAGCATTTAAAACTATATTTTGAATGTAGTAACATGCCTTAGAGAATTTGCTCAATTCCTTACAAGATATGCTCTCGTTTTTCACACAGATTTTCTGACTACACACCCTAAACTAGTTATATGTGAGAAGATTGATGTAATCATAAAAACGAACACTCACATATATGTATTTCAAAGGAAGCAATTTCTGGAGTTAATAAGCATGTTTAGATATGATCTCATGAATGGAATGCTACTACTTAGACGCGAGAACCAGTGATACCATATGCTCATACCAAGTTCAAACTCCACAAATTGAAATACACAACACTCAAGATAGAAGTCAAGGGTTGTAACGGAGCTTGGGGTATGTGGATAACAAAGAAGGGATATGGAAAACAAAGGTTTTTAAAGAAATAGTGAGCAAAGCATTTGAATCAACTTAGAATTCACTTTTGAATGAAAACTCAACTTTTGAACAAAAAGGGAGGATTTAGACAATTTACGCCCAGAATTGGTGTTTTGGAACCTTTCTTCAATCACTTATTCTTTCATTTTTTTTTTTTTTTTTCAAGCTCTTTTTTTTTTTTTTTTCTTTCTTTCTTTCTTTTCTCTTTTTTTTTTCTTTTCTTTTGAATCTCAAAACATCAACACTTAAACATTCTCTCCCCCACACTTATTTTCTTTCATAATGTAACTCAAAAGGAATTCAATTAAGTCATGCTCACTATCTTTTAAGAACAAGGGTGGGGATTGTCCTAAACTAGGCTAGGTGAGGAAAATGTGGGTAAACAAAGAATAAAGGCTAAACAAGGCTCAACGGGGTTAAAACTTACAACATATACGAAGTATGGGAAGTAAGGCTATTTGGCTATGGTGGTGGTCACTACACAACTTCTTCTTGAATATGTGTTATGCAAATCAATAACATGCTTTGAATGAAATGGGCATGAGTTCTAGCATTTAGTTCTATCATGATACAATTGCATTCTAAGTAGCAACCAAGCAAGGAATAATGAGATCATGCAACAACTTTAGAAAATAAAGAATCACAGAAAATAACTCTCCAAAGAAAGTAATGGCTCGAGTCTCACAGGGATGTAGCGTTTGTTTGAGTTTCTTCCTTCAAGCATGTTACAAAAACGAATTTTTCTTTTATGATTGCATGTGAAGTCATACATTATAACCATAACCAAGCATATACCAAGAGTAAATCAAACTTTTCTCTATGTTTATAACTCTTTCTAACCGTCATGCAATTATAAACCAAATCCTTATCATTGTGTTGGAAGGTACCCTAAGACACAAACACACAAAAACGACTTTTAAAACAACTCTTTTTGGGTTTTTCAAAACAATTTTTCAAATTTTTATGGGATTTTCGAATTATAAAACAAAACACACTAAAACACTCTAAAACAACTTAAAAACACCTTAAAACAGCAAGGAACAACATTAGAAGTTATGGTGGATAAAACCCTACGAATTTGCATCAAAACACTTTAGTTACCCCCCCACACTTAAATCAAACATTGTCCTCAATGTTTTAAGCATAGATTCACACAAAACATAAGTAAACACACAAAAAGCAACTAAACATTTTAAACATGGCATAATGTAATTAACAAAAAGAAGAGTTTAGGGACGCAAATCTGGTTATGGAGTGTAAATTCCCTCTTCTCCTTGGTGATTGCATTGAGGCTTTGATCTTTGTGATTCCACAGGCTTACTCTTGAACTGGTTTCTGCCCATCGTTGATTTTCCTTTGTGCTACTTCTTGAACTGGGCAGCAGGATGGTTCTTTTGGTTTCCCCCGAAGGTCTGAGCTTCCTCCTGTTATCTGTTTCTTTGTTCAATCTTTGCAGGAATGGTCCCTTCTCTGGAAGTGTATCAACCGTTGAAGATGACTACTCGAGAGCAACGCTAGGTAAGCAATCAGGAATAGATTCCAGGCAGTTGGCTCCAGATCGGAAGACTGACTCCAAGTGCCGGCTGATTGCTTCTTTTACTTTGCCATGCAAGTAAGAACAAGGACAAAGAAAAAGACAGGGAAAGAGCATGATATGAGATACTTTTGCTTTTGACCTTGATGATATGAGATACCTTTGCTTTGAAGAAGCTGTGAATGAATCAGCACATGCTTCAATCCGCCGTTTCCTCCTGGGTCATATGTACTCCAGGCATCTGGTATCATCTTTGGGGAAGAAGAAAGAATTGAGTATTTTGAAAGGTTTTGCTGGGAGTGCGCCCTCAGAGGTGAGGGAGAGTTGGGCATTTTCTTCAGGTTTGCCCTGCCATAAAAGACGAAAGTCGACATATATAGAGATAATATCAAGTGGTGGTACTTTTTACCCTTGTCGACAAACGTTTTGATCCGGCAAATCCGGTTCTTTGAAATAGTGGCGCCTCTTCGATCTTTGAATACGCCTCTTCGATTTCTGAGCAGGCGCCCCTTCGATTTCTGAACGACGCCCCTTCGCTTTCTGAACGACACGTGGTAGTGCAGATGCGGCTCCTTTTGACAAAGCTGCACGCGTCTTCTGAAAAGCAGAGAAAGCGTCGCCGAACTTTGCGCTTGTCGGCTAAAGATGTGTAGATGCGATGATGGCCTCCACGTGTTTTCAGCTTTGTCAGAAATCTTTTGACAAAGTTGAACGCGTTTTCTTGAAAAGCCGAGGGGGCGTCGCCTAAATTACGCCGGAAAATCCGGCTCTTTGAATCGGTGGACGCGTCGTCTTGGCTTTTTATAGAGCTATCAATCACCCCAACACACACACTCTGAAGATTTCCCATTCCTGAAACTCGACTCCGGCCCTTTGTGAAATTTTAACTCCATCCACCCCTTCTCTTTGAACATCGTTGAAAAAAAATGGCGAACTCATCGAACCTTAGCTTAGATTTGAGTCTCAGCAGCGATCCGGTTGCGCCCCGTCAAGGTAATGTATGGCGCCCTTCTTTTTTATCTTCTAACGGTCCTCTTTCAGGTGAAGACTCTGTGATGCAGGACGCCACAACAGCTACAATAGTAGCTAAAAACCTCCTCACTCCAAAAGATAGTAGGCTGCTGTCAGGACGGTCCGATGAGTTGGCCGTTCAAGAGTCCCTCGCACTTAGTGTTCAGTGTGCGAGTTCTGTGTCCAACATGGGCCAACGCCTGCTTGCTCGGTCCCGCCAAGTGGAATCGTTGATGGCAGAGGTGGAAAGACTTAAGCAAGAGATCCAGCAGCTTAAGTACGAGAATAGAAGTTTGCATGTGCTTGCAAATAACTATTCGTCAGGGATGAAGAGGAAGCTTGATGAGCTGCAAGAATCTGAGGGTCGAATTCACAGTGACCGTCAAAGGCTTGCGTCTTATCTCCAGAGGCACCTTTTTCCTGGGTCATCCAGCGCTTGGCCAAGTATTGAGGCCTGGAATGCTCTAGCTCCGATGCCTCCCGCTCCGATGGCTTCCGCTCCGATGCCTCCCGCTTCTATGCCTCCCGCTTCTATGCCTTCCGCTTCTGCGCCTCGTAGTGGGGCTTCACGCAAACAACCTTTGTGAAGCTCCACCTTTCTCCATGTTTAGTATCTTTATTTATTTATTTATTTTTTTTTTTTTTTTATTAACATAAATAAAATCAAACGGCATGGAATTGGTCCTTGAATGGAAGGTGATACTTGAAGTGAACCGGCAGTGGTTTGAATTCTAGTGTAGGTGCCTGATTCAAAAAAAATAGCAAGTTAGTATAAAATCTAATGGAATTTGGAAAAAAAAACTTACTTGTTTTGTCCGATAAGAACTCAATGACAAACACCACTCCTTTGAAAGTTTCAGGGATATTGGATTTGGCCAGATTGCAAGTGATGGTTATGACTTGTCCAATGTCATCAAATTTAACTTCTTTGGATTTTGTGGTTTCAAGAACGTCCTCTTTGATGAATTCATGACATTCCTTACTTGTCACCTTTGGAAGGGCTTCCAAGATGTCTTTTTCACCTTCTTCTTCCTTGGAAGTCATGAATCTTGGAACAGGGTTAAAAATAATGAAATTTGGAACAACCATACCTGTATTAGATGGCATAGGAGCAATAGGTGCCTCCGGTAAAGGTGTTTCCACCCTTTCCGTGGGTTGGGTGTATTCCTCTTCCTTGTGATTTGATTTTGATGGTTGAGGGTCCGTTCCAACCTCCTTGTCACTTCTCAACATGATTTCCTTGGCAGTTTCAAATTCTCCCTTCGGATTTGCAATGGTTGAACTAGGGAGTTCGCCTTGGTCTCGAAACTGTCCTACGAACTCCGCGATCTGCCCAATTTGCTTATCCAAGTGGTCCAACCTTTGTGGTGGCTGCATAGGCGTTGAATAGAACTCCTCATATGGCTGCCAATATCCTTCTTGTTGAGCCTCATTGTCTTGATTTTGTGAGCCCTGCACCAAACAAATTAATTCATTAAGCTTTTGATTATAATCTATTGACAAACTTGAGTTTGGTTGGGCATATTGAATATGAGGTTGTGGTGGCTGCCAATATCCTCCTTGTTGAGCATTTTGAGGTTCCCACCACATAGAGTTTGAATGATCACTCCAATCCGAATTGTAAGTATTGGAAAACACGTTATTCCTTGATTGAAGATTAGATATATCAACTCTTTGCATTTGGGACCTTTCCATGAGCTGTGACAAAAGAGAAGCGTTATCAAGTGCCATGTTGTTCTTAACAAACAAAACACAAATAAAAACTAAATCTAAAAGACAATACAGAAACAAACAATCCAAGGGATTAGCAAATTTTCTAATCCCCGGCAACGGCGCCAAAATTTGATGCGTGATTTATACGCACACAAATTAAACCCTCTTTTTGTCAATTTGTAGTATAAGTGTAAGTAGGGATCGTTCTGGACCGGGGATTAGGAGGGATTGTTAATCTCTTGGAAACTGACTCAAAAACGTAAAAACGCAATATAAAACACTAAACTAGACTCAAAGAATGTAAAACTAAAGTTTAAAACACTAAAACAAACCAAAAGACTCAAAACAACACAAACACACTCAAATCTGCCTAAAAACCACTTTCTGGGCAGATTTGAGCACAAACACAAATTTGGACGAATTTGTTTAACAAATTGAATCAAAACACTTATAAACACAAACTAAAAGTATTTCTAACTAATCTAACACTTTAAAATAAATGGGGATTGAGGTTTGGACGAAAATAAACTAAATGGACAGATTCTAATTAAAACATATTATAAAAACGAAATTGACGAAATGGAATGAATGGATGATAGAATAGCTAAGGGGTTCATCTCCATACATGTTACACTTGCATAATAAAAAGATTTCCAATTGCATTTCAATAAATTATGAAACTCATCACCCCGGGTCAATTAGGTCCGCTTAAATTAACCGTTAAGTTTTCCTTAAGTTAATGAATTGGATGGGTTAGCGCAACGCAATTCACTACATTCTCCAAAAGTCCTTTACGTGAACAGCACAATAAAGATACAATCAAAGATCATTAAGTATTATGAAAACTATAAGTGTTGACGAGGCATTCGTTACTATGATGAGCATGAAACTCGTGCCAAGAATTCTTTTAACGCGATTGTTTATAAGCAACCTCCACTACTTGTGAATATAAGTTCATAACGATTAGGTGAAACTCACTTATATTCTAGCGTCATATTCATGCATGAAAATTAAGCGCGCATTCTCAATAACATACATAAATAAGTTATCAATCAAACGGTTAAACAAATTGAATTCACAACTTATGAAACGCAATTAGAAGTAATCAAATCAAAATGCAAGCATAAACATTTATTTCGAATCACCCCCTAGCTAAAGGGGGTTTAGTTCCTCATAACTTTGAAATCAAAGAAACACCTAAACATTCCAACAACTCAAACTTGAATTGTATGAACGTTTAGGCACTCTTCTCTTCCATTACAAAACAAAGAAAATTGAATTTAAACTTTGAAATCAAAGAAACACCTAAACATTCCAACAACTCAAACTTGAATTGTATGAACGTTTAGGCCCTCTTATCTTCCTCGTTGTTGTAGCACAAGGTCTAAGGTGAGGTTTGGGGGATTATGGAAATGGTAGAGGAATGGTGTTTGGATTATAAGGGAAGGGGGGCTCACGGCTAAAGAAGGTGGAGAGTGAATGTGGTGTGTTGTGTATGAAAAATGAGATATCCCTGAATGAATGAATGCAAGGGTATTTATAGGAGTAGTGGAGGGAACATATGGCTATGTCATTTGTAGGTGAAGTAGGTGGATGTTGTAGGTGAAGTAGGTGGATGTTGTAGGTGAAGTAGGTGGATGTTGTAGGTGAAGTGGATGTTGTAGGTGAAGTAGGTGGATGTTGTAGGTGAAGTGGGTGGATGTTGTAGGTGAAGTGGATGTTGTAGGTGAAGTAGGTGGATGTTATGTTAAGTGATAAGTGATAAGTGATATGATATGTGGTTATGATATGATAAGTGGTTAAGTGGTGATGATAAGTGATAAGTGATTAAGTGATATGATATGTGGTGATGATAAGTGATAAGTGCATGTGGGTTAACTAATGAAGGAAATGCATGTGCAATGACAATGTGTTAGAATGGATGTGTGTTATGCATGGCATGATTGGGATTAGGAAAGGTTTAAATGTCCTAAAACTAAAGAGAACAAGGTTCCAACACTTTGGCTCCAATTAGGTCTTCAATTTCGTCCAACACTTTGGCTTCAAGCATAAGCTATCTGTCCTTAGCCCAAAAGTGCTCCAAAAGTCTCCAAAATGCATCTTTTTGCTCCTTTAGCCCTTTGGACCTACAAACACACGAAAATAGCTTAAAGTACTAAAATAACTAAAGAAACATAACGTAAATGTACGAGAACAAGCCATTTAAGTCGCATAAATATGCTCCTATCAGGGAGTGGTGTTTGGATTAATAGGGAAGGCACGGCACAAGGGTGGTTTTATGTCTACATTTCTGCAATGGATGAGTTTATGGAAGAGTGTTTGGAATGGATGAATTTCTGGCACAAAGGCCTTATTTCTGTGGTGAATGGATGTGTATGAATGAGAATGAATGAATGAGTATTTATAGGTGAAATGGGGGGAACATGACAGCTAGGTTGCATGTGCTAATGCTTGTGTGTGCATGTGAAATCTGCCAAGATGCATGTGATTAAAGGGTGGAATGAATGGAATGCAATCTGAAATGCATGTGAATTTAAACTAGAGTGATGATGATGAATGCATGTGCAAAGGAAGTGGATTTTCTGCAAATGCAAGGTGAATGTGCATGGCTGAAAATGCATGTGAAAGCATGTGAATTAAATGGATGTGAGTGGAAATGTGGCTGCAATGATGAAGTGAATGCATGTGTTAAATGATTAAAGTGCATGTGCAATGTTTTAAAGGATGGAATGATGGAGGAACAAGTGCATGTGAATGCATGGTGATAGCATGTGCACGGTTTTGGTTGGAATGATGGCAGATTGTGAAAACATGTGAATGCATGTGTTTGATGAATGATAAGTGGTGAATGATATGATAAGTGATAAGTGGTGAATGATAAGATAAGTGATAAGTGGTGAATGATAAATGATGAATGATAAGTGGTGAATGATAAGATAAGTGATAAGTGGTGAATGATAAGTGATGAATGATAAGTGGTGAATGATAAGTGATATGATATGTGATTATGATAAGTAATGGGAGCATGTGAGAGAATGAATAATGAATGCATGTGTATGGTTTTGGGAGAAATGTGGAGATGCACGGCATAAGGGAATTGGAAAGGTTTAAATGTCCTAAAACTAAAGGGAACAAAGTTCTGATGCGAGATTTTATACGCACACAAATTAAACCCTCTTTTCGTCAAATTGTAGTATAAGTATAAGTAGGGATCGTTCTGGACCGGGGATTAGGAGGGATTGTTAACCACTTGGATTTGACTCAAAAACGTAAAATAACAATATAAAACACTATACTAGACTCAAAGAATGCAAAACTAAACTTTAAAACACTAAGACAAACCAAAAGACTCAAACATCACCCAAAACACTCAAAACTGCCTTAAAATCACTTTCTGGGCAGTTTTGAGCACTTTGGTGAATTTGGACGAAATTATGTAACAAAATGAATCAAAACACTTATAAACATAAACTAACTCAAAGAATGTAAAACTAAACACTTAAAACATTAAAACAAACCAAAAGACTCAAACATCACCCAAAACACTCAAAACTGCCTTAAAATCACTTTCTGGGCAGTTTTGAGCACTTTGGTGAATTTGGACGAAATTATGTAACAAAATGAATCAAAACACTCATAAACACAAACTAAAACACTTTCTAACTAAATTGGACATTAAAGTAAAGGGGGATTTAGATTTATACGAAAATTAACTAAAATGCACAGATTCAAATTAAAACAAAATGTAAATGTGAATGTGTGATAGAATTTGAATGGAATGAAGGCTAGCTAAGGGGTTCATCTCCATACATGTTATACTTGCATAATAAAATGATTTCCAATTGCATTTCAATAAACCATGAAACTCAACACCCCGGGTTAACCGTGATGCACTAATTAACCTTCAAATATTCCTAACGTTATTGAATTGGATGGGTTAGCGCATACAACAATTCAAAACATTCCCCACAAGTCCCCTACATGATTGCATAATAGAGATACAAGCAAGAATCATTACGCTCTATGAAAATTATAAGTGTTGACGAGGCATTCGTTACTATGGATTGCATGAAACTTATGCCAAGAATTCATTTAACGCGATTGTTTATAAGCAACCTCCACTACTTGTGAATATAAGTTCATAACTATTAGGTGAAACTCACTTATATTCTAGCGTCATATTCATGTATGAAAATTAAGCGTGCACTCTCAATAAACATACATAAATAAGTTATCAATCAAACGGTTAAACAAATTGAATCCACAACTTATAAAACGCAATTAGAAGTATTCAAATCAAAATGCAAGCATAAACATATATTCGAATCACCCCCTAACCAAGGGGGTTTAGTTCCTCATGGTACAAAACAAAGAGAATCAAAGAAACACCTAAACATTCCAACAACTCAAACTTGAATTGTATGAACGTTTAGGCCCTCTTATCTTCCATTCCTCATTCGTACAAAACAAAGAGTATTGAAATTAAACATTGAAATCAAAGAAACACCTAAACATTCCAACAACTCAAACTTGAATTGTATGAACGTTTAGGCACTCTTCTCTTCCTCTTCGTTGTAGCACAAGGTCTAAGGATAGTTTGATGGTGTGAATGGTTTGGGTAGTGGTGGAGGAATGGAAGGATGGTGTTTGGATTTGTAGGGAAGACTCACGGCACAAAGGGGGTGGTTTGATGGTCTACATTTCTGCAATGGATGAGTTTATGGAAGAGTGTTTGGAATGGGTGAATTTCTGGCACAAAGGCCTTATTTCTGTGGTGAATGGATTGTGTATGAATGAGAATGAATGAATGAGTATTTATAGGTGAAATGGGGGGAACATGACAGCTAGGAACTTGGTGGAAATCTGAAATGGTGATGGGAGATGCATGTGGCTGTTTGTGCATGTGATTAAAGGGTGGAAATGCATGTGTTTTGACAGAAATGAAAGGGAATGCACGTTTTTGGTTGATTTCTGGTGGTTGTGAGGTGGAAATTTAGGTGGAAATGCATGTGGATTAAAGCTATGTGAATGATTAAGGTGAATGTGCATGAGTGCATGTGAAATCTGCCAAGATGCATGTGTTATGAAGTGGATTTTCTGCAAAGCAAGGTGAATGTGCATGTGATTAAATTAAAAGATGGAATGCATGTGAATATGATGGAAATCTGATTTCTTTGAAGATGCATGTGCAATGAAGTGGAATGACAGCTAGGTTATGATGATGAATGCATGTGGCTGATTTAATTGAATAGGAAAGCATGTGAAATGTTTGTGGTGAGTGAATGTTCATGTGAATTAAAGCTAAAGTGATGATGATAAGTGATAAGTGATAAGTGATATGATATGTGGTTATGATGTGATAAGTGGTTATGATAAGTGATAAGTGATATGATAAAGTGATGATGATAAGTGATAAGTGATAAGTGATATGATATGTGGTTATGATAAGTAATGGGAGCATGTGGGTTAATTAATGAAGGAAATGCATGTGCAATGACAAGGTGTTAGAATGGATGTGTGTTATGCATGGCATGATTGGGATTAGGAAAGGTTTAAATGTCCTAAAACTAAAGAGAACAAGGTTCCAACACTTTGGCTCCAATTAGGTCTTCAATTTCGTCCAACACTTTGGCTCCAAGCATAAGCTATCCATCCTTAGCCCAAAAGTGCTCCAAAAATCTCCAAAATGCATCTTTTTGCTCCTTTAGCCCTTTGGACCTACAAACACACGAAAATAGCTTAAAGTACTAAAATAACTAAAGAAACATAACGTAAATGCACGAGAACAAGCCATTTAAGTCGCATGAATATGCTCCTATCAAATACCCCCACACTTATCTTTTGCTAGTCCTCGAGCAAAACAAAACAACAAAAGATCACGAAACTAGACAAAACGAACAAAACACAACCTACACCTTCCAACAATCGTCTCACGGATTTCCAATGCTCATGACAAGTTAAAAATCATTCTTCCCACAGATTTTAGCCATCTTTACACTTAAGTACATTCTTAATCATAGTCACCACATACTAGTTCACATTTAAGCATTTAAAACCATTTCGAATGTAG
This sequence comes from Pyrus communis, assembly GCF_963583255.1. NCBI lineage: Eukaryota > Viridiplantae > Streptophyta > Magnoliopsida > Rosales > Rosaceae > Pyrus > Pyrus communis. Next base: position 15,618,603 of record NC_084811.1, read on the forward strand.
TAACATGCCTTAGAGAATTTCCTCAATTCCTTACTAGAATGCACTCTATTTTCACATAGATTTTCTGACTACACACCCTAGACTAGTTATATGTGAGAGATTGATGCAAACATGAAAGACTAGTATCTCACGTATGTTATAACAAAGAAAGCATTTTCTGGATTTACGATAATGACATGAATATGATCTCATGAATGGAATGCTACTACTTAGAATGAGAACCAGTGATTCCATAAGCTCATATCAATTCCAAACTCCACAAATTGAAACACATAACACTCAAGATAGAAGTCACGGGTTGTAATGGGGCTTGGGGTGTGTGGCTAACAAAGAAGGGATATGGAAAACAAAGGTTCTTAAAGAAATAGCGAGCAAAGCATTTGAATCATCTTAGAATTCACTTTTGAATGAAAACTCAACTTTTGATCAAAAAGGGATAACAAGCTCTTTCTTTTCTTTTCTGTTTTTCTTTCTCATATGTTTTTCACAATTTTTTTTTTTTTGCTTTTTCTTTTTCTTTTGAATCTCAAAACATACATATAAACGTAAGAACAAACTTTTACTCCCCCACACTCATTTTTCTTGCATAATGTAACTCAAAAGGAATTCATTTAAGTCATGCTCACTATACTTTAAGAACAAGGGTATAGGAAAGTCCTACTCTAGGCTAGGTAAGGGGTGATGTGGTTAGCAAAGAAAATAGGCTAAACGAGGCTCAACATGGTTAAAACTAATATATACGAAATATGGGAAGTAAGGCTGTTTGGCTATGGTGGCAACTACACAACTTCATCTTGATATATGTTATGCAACTCAATGTCATGCTTTGAATGAAACGGATATAAGTTCTAGCATTTAGTTCTATCATGATACAATTGCATTCTAAGTAGCAACCAAGCAAGGAATAATGAGATCATGCAACAACTTTAGAAAACAAAGAATCACAGAAAATAACTCTCCAAAGAAGGTAATGGCTCGAGTCTCACAGGGTTGTAGCGTTTGTTTGAGTTCCTTCCTTCAAGCATGTTACAAAAACGAATTTTTCTTTTATGATTGCATGTGAAGTCATACATTATAACCATAACCAAGCATATACCAAGAGTAAATCAAACTTTTCTCTATGTTAATAACTCTTTTTAACCGTCATGCAATTACAAACCAAATCCTTATCATTGTGTTGGAAGGTACCCTAAGACACAAACACACAAAAATGACTCAAAACACTCTTTTTAGGCTTTTTAAAACAATTTTTTCAAATTTTTATGGTATTTTCGGAGTTATAAAAACAAAACATACTAAAACACTCTAAAACAACTTAAAAACATCTTAAAACAGCAAGGAACAACATTTGAAGTAATGGGTGATAAAATCCCACGAATTTGCATTAACAACATTAGTTACCCCCCCCCACACTTAAGTCAAACATTGTCCTCAATGTTTTAAGCATAGATTTAAACAAAGCATAAGTAAACACACAAAAAGCATTTAAACATACTAAACATGGCAGAATGTAATTAACAAAGAGAAGAGTTTAGGGACGCAAATCTGGTTATGGAGTGTAAATTCCCTCTTCTCCTTGGTAATTGCATTGAGGCTTTGATCATAGTGACTCCACAGGCTTACTCTTGAACTGGTTTCCGCCCATCATTGATTTTCCTTTGTGCTACTGTTGAACTGGGCAGCAGGATTCTTTCGGTCTCCTCCACTTGTTGATTTTCCTTTGTGCTACTGGGCTGGAGGATTCTTTTGGTCTTCCCCGAAGGTCTGAGCTTACCCCTTTGGTCTGTTTCTTTGTTCAATCTTTCCAATTCGTATTGAAAAGGGTTGGAGGATAACTCAGCCTAAGTTTGTCTCCACATGCTTCAATGTATCATTTTCACTTGCCTTACTCGCTCCCCTTTGCAGAAGTGGTCCCTTCTCTGGAAGTGTATCAACCGTTGAAGATGACTACTCGAGAGCAACGCTAGGTAAGCAATCAGGAATAGATTCCAGGCAGTTGGCTCCAGATCGGAAGACTGACTCCAAGTGCCGGCTGATTGCTTCTTTTACTTTGCCATGCGAGTAAGAACAAGGACAAAGAAAAAGACAGGGAAAGAGCATGATATGAGATACTTTTGCTTTAGACCTTGATGATATGAGATACCTTTGCTTTTGAAGAAACGGCGAATGAAGCAGCACATGTATTTGTTGTGGTTGTCTCCACATGCTTCGACCGACCGTTTCCTTCTGCCTCATTTGTACTCCAGGTTTCTGGTATCTTCTTTGGGGGAGAAAAAATTGAGTATTTCAAGAGGCTTTGCTGGGAGTGCGCCCTCAGAGGTGAGAGAGAGTTGGGCATTTTCTTCAGGTTTGCCTTGCCATAAAAGACGAAGGTCGACATATATAGAGATAATATCAAGTGGTGGTACTGTGTTTTTACCCTTGTCGACAAATGTCTCTTCGATATCTGAACGACGCCTCTTCGATTTCTGAGCAGGCGCCCCTTTGATTTCTGAACGACGCCCCTTTGCTTTCTGAACGACACGTAGTAGTGCGTATGCGGCTCCTTTTGACAAAGCTGCACGCGTTTTCTGAAAAGCAGAGAAAGCGTCGCCGAACTTTGCGCTTGTCGGCTAAAGATGTGTAGTTGCGGTGATGGCCTCCACGTGTTGTCTGAAAAGAAGAAATCTTTTGACAAAGTTGAACGCGCCTTCAGAAAAGCCGAGAAAGCGTCGCCTAAATTACGCCGGAAATTCCGGCTTTTTTAATCGGTGGACGCGTCGCTTTGGCTTTTTTATTGAGCTATCGATCACCACAACAAACACACTCTGAAGAATTCCCATTCTTGAAAATCGACTCCGACCCTTTGAAAATTTACTCCATCAACCCTTATCTTTGAACACCTTTGAAAAATGGCAAACTCATCGAACCTTAGCTTGGAATTGAGCCTTAGCAGTGATACGGGCGCGCCGCGTCAAGGTAACGTATGGCGCCCTTCTTTCTTATCTTCTAACGGTCTTCTTACAGGTGAAGACTCCGTGATGCAGGACGCCACAACAGCTACAATAGTAGCTAGGAACCTCCTCACTCCAAAAGATAGTAGGCTGCTGTCAGGACGGTCCGATGAGTTGGCCGTTCAAGAGTCCCTCGCACTTAGTGTTCAGTGTGCGAGTTCTGTGTCCAACATGGGCCAACGCCTGCTTGCCCGCTCCCGTCAGGTGGAATCATTGATGGCAGAGGTGGAAAGTCTCAAGCAGGAGATCCAGCAGCTTAAGTACGAGAATAGAAGTTTGCACGTGCTTGCCAACAACTATTCGACGGGCATGAAGAGGAAGCTTGATGAGCTGCAAGAGTCTGAAGGTCGGATTCACAGTGACCGTCAAAGGTTTTCGTCTTTCCTCCAGAGGCACCTTTTTCCTGGCTCATCCAGCACTTGGCCAAGTATTGAGGCCTGGAATGCTCTAGCTCCGATGCCTTCCGCTCCGATGCCTTCCGCTCCGACGCCTTCCGCTCCGACGCCTTCCGCTCCGATGCCTTCCGCTCCGATGCCTTCCGCTCCGACGCCTTCCGCTCCGATGCCTTCCGCTCCGATGCCTTCCGCTACTATGCCTTCCGTTCCAAAGCCTTCTGCTTCGACGCCTCGTAGTGGGGCTTCACGTAAACAACCTTTGTGAAGCTCCATCTTTCTCCATGTTTAGTATCTATCTTTTTTTTTTTTTTTTTTTTTTTTTTTTTTTTTTTTTTGAACATGCTTTGTTTTATTCAGTGCATTGGGTTGCCTCCCTAGTAGCGCTTTCTTTTACGTCTTGCAGCCGGACGAAGAACCCAATCACTCCAGGATATGTTCACGAATCGGATGAGAACTCCGAGTCATGAACTAGTACCTAAAACAAGAAACAAAACACGATAAGAATCTGGAATAAAATAAAAACAAACGAAAATAAAACAATCCGAGGGATTAGAAAATTTGCAAAATTTGATGCGAGATTTTATACGCACACAAATTAAACCCTCTTTTCGTCAAATTGCAGTATAAGTATAAGTAGGGATCGTTCTGGACCGGGGATTAGGAGGGATTGTTAACCACTTGGATTTGACTCAAAAACGTAAAATAACAATATAAAACACTATACTAGACTCAAAGAATGCAAAACTAAACTTTAAAACACTAAGACAAACCAAAAGACTCAAACATCACCCAAAACACTCAAAACTGCCTTAAAATCACTTTCTGGGCAGTTTTGAGCACTTTGGTGAATTTGGACGAAATTATGTAACAAAATGAATCAAAACACTTATAAACATAAACTAACTCAAAGAATGTAAAACTAAACACTTAAAACATTAAAACAAACCAAAAGACTCAAACATCACCCAAAACACTCAAAACTGCCTTAAAATCACTTTCTGGGCAGTTTTGAGCACTTTGGTGAATTTGGACGAAATTATGTAACAAAATGAATCAAAACACTCATAAACACAAACTAAAACACTTTCTAACTAAATTGGACATTAAAGTAAAGGGGGATTTAGATTTATACGAAAATTAACTAAAATGCACAGATTCAAATTAAAACAAAATGTAAATGTGAATGTGTGATAGAATTTGAATGGAATGAAGGCTAGCTAAGGGGTTCATCTCCATACATGTTATACTTGCATAATAAAATGATTTCCAATTGCATTTCAATAAACCATGAAACTCAACACCCCGGGTTAACCGTGATGCACTAATTAACCTTCAAATATTCCTAACGTTATTGAATTGGATGGGTTAGCGCATAAAACAATTCAAAACATTCCCCACAAGTCCCCTACATGATTGCATGTGATGGTTATGACTTGTCCAATGTCATCAAATTCAACTTCTTTGGGCATTGTTGTCTCAAGTATATCCTCTTTGATGAATTCATGAAATTCCCTACTTTGCACCTTTGGAAGGTCTTCCAAGATATCTTTTTCACTTTCTTCTTCCTTGGAATTCATGAACCTGCAAGGAATAGGGATATTAGGTGGAATGGGGTTAGAACTAATTGGAACAACCTTACTTGAATTAGATGGCGTAGGAGCAATATGTGCTTCCGGCAAAGGTGCTTCAAATCCTCCCTTCGGATTTACAATGGTTGAACTAGGGAGTTTGCCTTGGTCGCAAAATTGTCCTACGAACTCCGCTATCTGCCCAATTTGCTTTTCCAAGTGGTCCAACCTTTTGTCTTCTTGTCGAGCCTCATTGTCTTGATTTTGTGAGCCCTGCACCAAACAAATTAATTCGTTAAGCTTTTGATTATAATCTATTGACGAACTTAAATTTGGTTGGGCATATTGAATATGAGGTTGTGGTGGGTGCATAGGTCTTGAATAGAACTCCTCATATGGCTGCCAATATCCTTCTTCTTGAACATGTTGAGGTTCCCACCACATAGAGTTTGAATGATCACTCCAATCTGAACTGTAAGTATTGGAAAACACGTTATTCCTTGATTGAAGATCAAATATATCAACACTTTGCATTTGAGACCTTTCCATGAGCTGTGACAAAAGAGAAGCATTATCAAGTGCCATGTTATGCTTCTCTAGTACTTGAATTCAATAAACAAAGCACAAATCACAAACTAAAACTAAAATATATAACAGAAACGAAAACTAAAACTATTAAGAAAACGAAAATAACAATCCAAAGGATTAGCAAAGTTGCTAATCCCCGGCAACGGCGCCAAAATTTGATGCGAGATTTTATACGCACACAAATTAAACCCTCTTTTCGTCAAATTGTAGTATAAGTATAAGTAGGGATCGTTCTGGACCGGGGATTAGGAGGGATTGTTAACCACTTGGATTTGACTCAAAAACGTAAAATAACAATATAAAACACTATACTAGACTCAAAGAATGCAAAACTAAACTTTAAAACACTAAGACAAACCAAAAGACTCAAACATCACCCAAAACACTCAAAACTGCCTTAAAATCACTTTCTGGGCAGTTTTGAGCACTTTGGTGAATTTGGACGAAATTATGTAACAAAATGAATCAAAACACTTATAAACATAAACTAACTCAAAGAATGTAAAACTAAACACTTAAAACATTAAAACAAACCAAAAGACTCAAACATCACCCAAAACACTCAAAACTGCCTTAAAATCACTTTCTGGGCAGTTTTGAGCACTTTGGTGAATTTGGACGAAATTATGTAACAAAATGAATCAAAACACTCATAAACACAAACTAAAACACTTTCTAACTAAATTGGACATTAAAGTAAAGGGGGATTTAGATTTATACGAAAATTAACTAAAATGCACAGATTCAAATTAAAACAAAATGTAAATGTGAATGTGTGATAGAATTTGAATGGAATGAAGGCTAGCTAAGGGGTTCATCTCCATACATGTTATACTTGCATAATAAAATGATTTCCAATTGCATTTCAATAAACCATGAAACTCAACACCCCGGGTTAACCGTGATGCACTAATTAACCTTCAAATATTCCTAACGTTATTGAATTGGATGGGTTAGCGCATACAACAATTTAAAACATTCCCCACAAGTCCCCTACATGATTGCATAATAGAGATACAAGCAAGAATCATTACGCTCTATGAAAATTATAAGTGTTGACGAGGCATTCGTTACTATGGATTGCATGAAACTTATGCCAAGAATTCATTTAACGCGATTGTTTATAAGCAACCTCCACTACTTGTGAATATAAGTTCATAACTATTAGGTGAAACTCACTTATATTCTAGCGTCATATTCATGTATGAAAATTAAGCGTGCACTCTCAATAAACATACATAAATAAGTTATCAATCAAACGGTTAAACAAATTGAATCCACAACTTATAAAACGCAATTAGAAGTATTCAAATCAAAATGCAAGCATAAACATATATTCGAATCACCCCCTAACCAAGGGGGTTTAGTTCCTCATGGTACAAAACAAAGAGAATCAAAGAAACACCTAAACATTCCAACAACTCAAACTTGAATTGTATGAACGTTTAGGCCCTCTTATCTTCCATTCCTCATTCGTACAAAACAAAGAGTATTGAAATTAAACATTGAAATCAAAGAAACACCTAAACATTCCAACAACTCAAACTTGAATTGTATGAACGTTTAGGCACTCTTCTCTTCCTCTTCGTTGTAGCACAAGGTCTAAGGATAGTTTGATGGTGTGAATGGTTTGGGTAGTGGTGGAGGAATGGAAGGATGGTGTTTGGATTTGTAGGGAAGACTCACGGCACAAAGGGGGTGGTTTGATGGTCTACATTTCTGCAATGGATGAGTTTATGGAAGAGTGTTTGGAATGGGTGAATTTCTGGCACAAAGGCCTTATTTCTGTGGTGAATGGATTGTGTATGAATGAGAATGAATGAATGAGTATTTATAGGTGAAATGGGGGGAACATGACAGCTAGGAACTTGGTGGAAATCTGAAATGGTGATGGGAGATGCATGTGGCTGTTTGTGCATGTGATTAAAGGGTGGAAATGCATGTGTTTTGACAGAAATGAAAGGGAATGCACGTTTTTGGTTGATTTCTGGTGGTTGTGAGGTGGAAATTTAGGTGGAAATGCATGTGGATTAAAGCTATGTGAATGATTAAGGTGAATGTGCATGAGTGCATGTGAAATCTGCCAAGATGCATGTGTTATGAAGTGGATTTTCTGCAAAGCAAGGTGAATGTGCATGTGATTAAATTAAAAGATGGAATGCATGTGAATATGATGGAAATCTGATTTCTTTGAAGATGCATGTGCAATGAAGTGGAATGACAGCTAGGTTATGATGATGAATGCATGTGGCTGATTTAATTGAATAGGAAAGCATGTGAAATGTTTGTGGTGAGTGAATGTTCATGTGAATTAAAGCTAAAGTGATGATGATAAGTGATAAGTGATAAGTGATATGATATGTGGTTATGATGTGATAAGTGGTTATGATAAGTGATAAGTGATATGATAAAGTGATGATGATAAGTGATAAGTGATAAGTGATATGATATGTGGTTATGATAAGTAATGGGAGCATGTGGGTTAATTAATGAAGGAAATGCATGTGCAATGACAAGGTGTTAGAATGGATGTGTGTTATGCATGGCATGATTGGGATTAGGAAAGGTTTAAATGTCCTAAAACTAAAGAGAACAAGGTTCCAACACTTTGGCTCCAATTAGGTCTTCAATTTCGTCCAACACTTTGGCTCCAAGCATAAGCTATCCATCCTTAGCCCAAAAGTGCTCCAAAAATCTCCAAAATGCATCTTTTTGCTCCTTTAGCCCTTTGGACCTACAAACACACGAAAATAGCTTAAAGTACTAAAATAACTAAAGAAACATAACGTAAATGCACGAGAACAAGCCATTTAAGTCGCATGAATATGCTCCTATCAAGTTCCAACACTTTGGTCTTCAATTTCGTCCAACATTTTGGCGCCAAGCATAAGCTATCCATCCTTAGCCCAAAAGTGCTCCAAAAGTCTCCAAAATGCATCTTTTTGCTCCTTTAGCCCTTTGGACCTACAAACACACGAAAATAGCTTAAAGGACTAAAATAACTAAAGAAACATAACGTAAATGCACGAGAACAAGCCATTTAAGTCGCATGAATATGCTCCTATCAATTACAACCAAATTATTCCTAATCAAAGTCCCTAACTATGGAATACGCATGATAGAGACATTCAACAAGGATCATTAAGTTCAACGGAAATCATAAACATCGACTAGGCATTCATAACTATGGAATACGCATGTTAATCCAGCCTAGGGTTACTAAACACAATCGTGACTAGCGATTTTTACTACTCATGAATATAAGTTCATAACGATTAGGTGAAATTCCCTTATATCCTAGCATCAAGTTTAGGCATGCAAATTAAGTGTCGACCCACAACCCACATGCATAAACAAGTTCTTAATCAAAACAGAAAAGTAAACCACATCTAAAGTTCATGAATTCATAACTGGAGTAAATCAAATCATAACCAACATATGTCCATGGCTTCAAACTTTCCCCTAACTAATTAGGGGTTTAGCCACTCATGATTACAACAAACTTAGAGAGTAATAACAAAGTAAACATTGAAAACAAGAACGAAGAACAACTAAAAATCCCAACAACTCAATCTTGAATTGTATGAACGTTTAGGCCTCTTCTCCTCTAGTTGCTGCAACACAAGGGGTTTTGGTGAGTTTTGGGGGTTATGGATGATGTAGAATGATGTGTTTAGGGTAGGGATGGATGTAGGGGAAGGCAAGGAGTGTTTTTGGGCAGAAAATATGAAGAATGGTGAAGTATGGTAGTGTTAGAGAGAGGGAATGAATTTCTGGCGTGAATGAATGTGTATGAGAGATGATTTTCTGAATATGGAAGTGTGTGTGAATTGTGGCTGCAATGGATGCTTATTTATAGGTGAAGAAGAGGGAATATGACAGCTAGGAACTTGGTGGAAAGCTGAAAATGCATGTGCAATGTTTTGGGAGAAAATGGGAGTGCATGTGGCTGCAATGGATTAAAGGATGAATGCATGTGGCTGCAAGGTGTGAATGATTATGGGTGCATGTGGCTGCAATGGATTAGGAATCCTTCAATTTCGTCCATTCCTTTTGCTCCAAACATAAGCTATCCATTCCAAGTCCAATTTTGCTCCAAAATGCATCTTTTTGCTTCCTTAGCCATATGAACCTAAAAACACACGAAAATGGCTTAAACTACTAAAACAACTATGAATTAACAATATAAATGCACGAAAACAAGCTAAGTAAGTCGCCTAAATATGCTCCTATCAGTGGTCACTACACAACTTCTTCTTGAATATGTGTTATGCAAATCAATAACATGCTTTGAATGAAATGGGCATGAGTTCTAGCATTTAGTTCTATCATGATACAATTGCATTCTAAGTAGCAACCAAGCAAGGAATAATGAGATCATGCAACAACTTTAGAAAATAAAGAATCACAGAAAATAACTCTCCAAAGAAAGTAATGGCTCGAGTCTCACAGGGATGTAGCGTTTGTTTGAGTTTCTTCCTTCAAGCATGTTACAAAAACGAATTTTTCTTTTATGATTGCATGTGAAGTCATACATTATAACCATAACCAAGCATATACCAAGAGTAAATCAAACTTTTCTCTATGTTTATAACTCTTTCTAACCGTCATGCAATTATAAACCAAATCCTTATCATTGTGTTGGAAGGTACCCTAAGACACAAACACACAAAAACGACTTTTAAAACAACTCTTTTTGGGTTTTTCAAAACAATTTTTCAAATTTTTATGGGATTTTCGAATTATAAAACAAAACACACTAAAACACTCTAAAACAACTTAAAAACACCTTAAAACAGCAAGGAACAACATTAGAAGTTATGGTGGATAAAACCCTACGAATTTGCATCAAAACACTTTAGTTTAGTTACCCCCCCCACACTTAAATCAAACATTGTCCTCAATGTTTTAAGCATAGATTCACACAAAACATAAGTAAACACACAAAAAGCAACTAAACATATTAAACATGGCATAATGTAATTAACAAAGAGAAGAGTTTAGAGACGCAAATCTGGTTATAGAGTGTAAATTCCATCTTCTCCTTGGTAATTGCATTGAGGCTTTGATCTTTGTGATTCCACAGGCTTACTCTTGAACTGGTTTCTGCCCATCGTTGATTTTCCTTTGTGCTACTTCTTGAACTGGGCAGCAGGATGGTTCTTTTGGTCTCCCCCGAAGGTCTGAGCTTATCCCTTTTATCTGTTTCTTTGTTCAATCTTTCCAATTCGTATTGAAAAGGGTTGGAGGATAACTCAGCCTATGTTTGTCTCCACATGCTTCAATGTATCATTTTCACTTGCCTTACTCGCTCCCCTTTGCAGAAGTGGTCCCTTCTCCGGAAGTGTATCAACCGTTGAAGATGACTACTCGAGAGCAACGCTAGGTAAGCAATCAGGAATAGGTTCCAGGCAGTTGGCTCCAGATCGGAAGATTGACTCCAAGTGCCGGCTGATTGCTTCTTTTACTTTGCCATGCGAGTAAGAACAAGGACAAAGAAAAAGACAGGGAAAAAGCATGATATGAGATACTTTTGCTTTTGACCTTGATGATATGAGATACCTTTGCTTTGAAGAAGCGGTGAATGAATCAGCACATGCTTCAATCCGCCGTTTCCTCCTGGGTCATATGTACTCCAGGCATCTGGTATCATCTTTGGGGAAGAAGAAAGAATTGAGTATTTTGAAAGGCTTTGCTGGGAGTGCGCCCTCAGAGGTGAGGGAGAGTTGGGCATTTTCTTCAGGTTTGCCCTGCCATAAAAGACGAAGGTCGACATATATAGAGATAATATCAAGTGGTGGTACTTTTTACCCTTGTCGACAAACGTTTTGATCCCGCAAATCCGGCTCTTTGAAATAGTGGCGCCTCTTCGATCTTTGAATACGCCTCTTCGATTTCTGAGCAGGCGCCCCTTCGATTTCTGAACGACGCCCCTTCGCTTTCTGAACGACACGTGGTAGTGCAGATGCGGCTTCTTTTGACAAAGCTGCACGCGTCTTCTGAAAAGCAGAGAAAGCGTCGCCGAACTTTGCGCTTGTTGGCTAAAGATATGTAGTTGCGGTGATGGCCTCCTGATAGGAGCATATTCATGCGACTTAAATGGCTTGTTCTCGTGCATTTACGTTATGTTTCTTTAGTTATTTTAGTCCTTTAAGCTATTTTCGTGTGTTTGTAGGTCCAAAGGGCTAAAGGAGCAAAAAGATGCATTTTGGAGACTTTTGGAGCACTTTTGGGCTAAGGATGGATAGCTTATGCTTGGCGCCAAAATGTTGGACGAAATTGAAGACCAAAGTGTTGGAACTTTGTTCCCTTTAGTTTTAGGACATTTAAACCTTTCCAATTCCCTTATGCCGTGCATCTCCACCTTTCTCCCAAAACCATACACATGCATTCATTATTCATTCTCTCACATGCTCCCATTACTTATCATAATCACATATCATATCACTTATCATTCACCACTTATCATTCATCACTTATCATTTTCCACTTATCACTTATCTTATCATTCACCACTTATCACTTATCATATCATTCACCCACATGCTATCCCATTTCAGATTGCATTTCATTCATTTCACATGCATTCCATCCTTTAATTCACTCACACACACTCATAATCATTCACATTTTGCAATCACATGCACTTCCTTTAATTAATTCATCCTAGCTGTCAAAGCACATGTACACTCACCCTAATCATTCACATAGCTTTAATTCACATGCAAACACATTGCACTACCATTCACCACAGAAAAACACCATCATTGCCGAGCCTAATTCCCTTTGCATCCATTCCACATGCATTCACTTCATCATTGCAGCCACATTTCCACTCACATCCATTTAATTCACATGCTTTCACATGCATTTTCAGCCATGCACATTCACCTTGCATTTGCAGAAAATCCACTTCCTTTGCACATGCATTCATCATCATCACTCTAGTTTTAATTCACATGCATTTCAGATTGCATTCCATTCATTCCACCCTTTAATCACATGCATCTTGGCAGATTTCACATGCACACACAAGCATTAGCACATGCAACCTAGCTGTCATGTTCCCCCCATTTCACCTATAAATACTCATTCATTCATTCTCATTCATACACAATCCATTCACCACAGAAATAAGGCCTTTGTGCCAGAAATCCACCCATTCCAAACACTCATTCATAGACAATTTCAGTCACAAAGTCATCCATTGCAGAAATGTAGACCATAAACCACCTTTGTGCCGTGAGCCACTCCCTTACAATCCAAACACCATCCTTCCATCTCCACCACTCCTCTTCCATTCCTCCACCACTCCCCAAACCATTCACACCATCAAACTATCCTTAGACCTTGTGCTACAACGAAGAGGAAGATAAGAATGCCTAAACGTTCATACAATTCAAGTTTGAGTTGTTGGAATGTTTAGGTGTTTCTTTGATTTCTATGTTTAATTTCAATACTCTTTGTTTTGTACGAATGAGGCATGGAAGAGAAGAGTGCCTAAACGTTCATACAATTCAAGTTTGAGTTGTTGGAATGTTTAGGTGTTTCTTTGATTCTCTTTGTTTTGTATCATAAGGAACTAAACTCCCCCTTGGTTGGGGGGTGATTCGAATATATGTTTATGCTTGCATTTTGATTTGATTACTTCTAATTGCGTTTCATAAGTTGTGATTCAATTTGTTTAACCGTTTTATTGATAACTTATTTATGTATGTTTATTGAGAGTGCACGCTTAATTTTCATGCATGAATATGACGCTAGAATATAAGTGAGTTTCACCTAATAGTTACGAACTTATATTCATAAGTAGTGGAGGTTGCTTATAAACAATCGCGTTAAACGAATTCTTGGCAAGAGTTTCATGCATTCATAGTAACGAATGCCTCGTCAACACTTATAATTTTCATAGAGCGTAATGATTCTTGCTTGTATCTCTTCTATGCATTCATGTTGAGGACTTGTGGGGAATGTTTTGAATTGTTGTATGCGCTAACCCATCCAATTCAATAACGTTAGGAAGATTTGAAGGTTAATTAGTGCATCACGGTTAACCCGGGGTGTTGAGAATTCATGGTTTATTGAAATGCAATTGGAAATCATTTATTATGCAAGTATAACATGTATGGAGATGAACCCCTTGGCTAGCATCCATCCATTCATTCCATTTCATCACATTCATATATACTATCTGTCTTAATTCGAATCTGTACATTTTATTTAATTTCGTATAAAACTCAATCCCCCTTTACTTTAATGTCCAATTTAGTTAGAAATCAATTTAGTTTGTGCTTTAAGTGTTTTGATTCATTTTATTTCCCAATTTCGTCCAAATTCACCAAAGTGCTCAAAACTGCCCAGAAAGTGATTTTAAGGCAGTTTTGAGTGTTTTGGGTGATGTTTGAGTCTTTTGGTTTGTTTTAATGTTTTAAGTGTTTAGTTTTACATTCTTTGAGTTAGTTTAGTGTTTTATATTGTGTTTTTATGTTCTTGAGTCAAGTTATTACTTAATTTCGTCCAAATTAGTGTTTGTGCTCAAATCTGCCCAGAAAGTGGTTTTTAGGCAGATTTGAGTGTGTTTGTGTTGTTTTGAGTCTTTTGGTTTGTCTTAGTGTTTTAAAGTTTAGTTTTGCATTCTTTGAGTCTAGTATAGTGTTTCATATTGTTATTTTACGTTTTTAAGTCAAATCCAAGTGGTTAACAATCCCTCCTAATCCCCGGTCCAGAACGATCCCTACTTATATCTATACTACAATTGTCAAAAAGAGGGTTTAATTTGTGTGCGTATAAATCTCGCATCAAATTTTGGCGCCGTTGCCGGGGATTAGAAAATTTGCTAATCCTTTGGATTGTTTTATTTTCGTTTGTTTTTATTCCAGATTCTTAATCTTGTTTTGTTTCTTGTTTTAGGTACTAGTTCATGACTCGGAGTTCTCATCCGATTCGTGAACATATCCTGGAGTGATTGGGTTCTTCGTCCGGCTGCAAGACGTAAAAGAAAGCGCTACTTGGGAGGCAACCCAATGCACTAAATAAACAAAGCATGTTCAAAAAAAAAAAAAAAAAAAAAAAAAAAAAAAAAAAAAAAGATACTAAACATGGAGAAAGGTGGAGCTTCACAAAGGTTGTTTACGTGAAGCCCCACTACGAGGCGCAGAAGCGGAAGGCATAGAAGCAGAAGGCATAGAAGCGGGAGGCATCGGAGCGGAAGCCATCGGAGCGGGAGGCATCGGAGCTAGAGCATTCCAGGCCTCAATACTTGGCCAAGCGCTGGATGACCCAGGAAAAAGGTGCCTCTGGAGATAAGCCGCAAGCCTTTGACGGTCACTTTGGATTCGACCCTCAGATTCGTGCAGCTCATCAAGCTTCCTCTTCATGCCCGACGAATAGTTGTTGGCAAGCACGTGCAAACTTCTATTCTCGCACTTAAGCTGCTGGATCTCCTGCTTAAGACTTTCCACCTCCGCCATCAATGATTCCACCTGACGGGAGCGGGCAAGTGATAGGAGCATATTCATGCGACTTAAATGGCTTGTTCTCGTGCATTTACGTTATGTTTCTCTCGTTATTTTAGTCCTTTATGCTTCTTTTGTGTGTTTTCAGGTTCTAAGGGCCTAGGGAGCAAGAAAGTGCATTTTGAGGCCATTTGGAGCATTTTTGGGCATGGATTGGATAGCTTATCCATGGAGCCAAGAGGATGGACGAATTTGAAGGCCTTGTATGCACTTGAAGACACAAAACAATGGCTCTAGCCCAATCAAACACATTATGCCATACAAACCAACCTATTTTAGGCCCATTCTATGTACTTAAACCCTAGCCCTTTAAACTAATTCATTTATCACTTATCAAACCATTCACTTATCACTCACCACATATCATTCACTTATCACTTAACATATCATTCATTTATTTCACTTCCATACTCCTCTTAATTCCACATGCATTCTCACACATGCACATCATTCACTCACATTTCCACCATTCATTCTTTATTCCTTTCCAAACATCTCACATGCATTTCCACCTTCCTACTTCATCATTTCACCACATTCTCCCTCTTTAACTCACATGCATTCATCATAATTCACAACACAAAACAACTTCATTGCCGTGGGTTCCCATTTCCTTTCCAAACATCTCACATGCATTTCTTCATTATTTCCTAACCCTACATGCATTATTTATTGCATCTTCACATGCATTCACACACACTTTACACATTCAAACCGTGAGCTCCCATTCCTATATGCCATTTTCAGATTTCCACCCACTAACCTAGTCATCAACACATGCACTTCCACCTTTCATCCACAATGATTCATGATTCATTCACTTTGCATCCTTTAAATCACATACTTTTCCATCATTAATTAGCCACTTGCATCTTAAACAAACAACCATATGTTCCCTCCACTACTCCTATAAATACCCTTGCATTCATTCATTCAAGATCATCTCATTTCATACACAACACACCACAAACACTTCCATTCCTTCTCTTTGCCGTGAGTCCCCTTAGAATCCAAAAACCATTTTTCCATTCCCCTTCCACTTCTCCACCACTCCTCTTCCATTCCACACTTCCATCCCCCAAACCAATTATCCCTAGACCTTATGCTACAATAAAGAGGAAGAGAAGAGGGCCTAAACGTTCATACAATTCAAGTTTGAGTTGTTGGAATGTTTAGGCGTTTCTTTGATTTCAATGTTTAATTTCAATTCTCTTTGTTTTGTATGAGGAACTAAACCCCCCTTTAGCTAGGGGGGGATTCGAAATATATGTTTATGCTTGCATTTTGATTTGATTACTTCTAATTGCGTTTCATAAGTTGTGGATTCAATTTGTTTAACCGTTTGATTGATAACTTATTTATGTATGTTTATTAAGAATGCGCGCTTAATTTTCATGCATGAATATGACGCTAGAATATAAGTGAGTTTCACCTAATCGTTATGAACTTATATTCACAAGTAGTGGAGGTTGCTTATAAACAATCGCGTTAAACGAATTCTTGGCATAAGTTTCATGCAATCATAGTAACGAATGCCTCGTCAACACTTATAGTTTTCATGATGCTTAATGATTCTTGCTTGTTTCTCTATTATGCAATTCATGTAGGGAACTTGTGAGGAATGCTTTGGGTTGTCGTATGCAATCATCCAATTCATTAACTTAAGGAAAACTTGACGGTTAATTTAAGCGGACCTAATTAACCCGGGGTGTTGAGAATTCATGGTTTATTGAAATGCAATTGGAAATCATTTTATTATGCAAGTGTAACATGTATGGAGATGAACCCCTTAGCTAGCCATACCATCCATTCATTTCCGTCAATTTCATATTTACAATTTGTTTTCTTTACAAGCTATCCATTTTAGTTTAAATTCGTCCAAAATCAATCCCCCCATATTTCGTTTAAGTCTTAGTCTTAATCTTTCTTATTTTTAGTTTTGAATTCTTCGAGTTTAGTATAGCATTTTAGTTTGTGTTTTTAAAAGCATTTTGAGTCTTTTGATTTGTTTTAGTGTTTTAAAGTTTAGTTTTACATTCTTTGAGTCTAGTTTAGTGTTTTATATTATGTTTTTACGTTTTTAAGTCAAATCCAAGTGATTAACAATCCCTCCTAATCCCCGGTCCAGAACGATCCCTACTTACATACTTACTACAATTGATAAAAAGAGGGTTTAATTTGTGTGCGTATAAATCTCGCATCAGCAAGCAGGCGTTGGCCCATGTTGGACACAGAACTCGCACACTGAACACTAAGTGCGAGGGACTCTTGAACGGCCAACTCATCGGACCGTCCTGACAGCAGCCTACTATCTTTTGGAGTGAGGAGGTTCCTAGCTACTATTGTAGCTGTTGTGGCGTCCTGCATCACGGAGTCTTCACCTGTAAGAAGACCGTTAGAAGATAAGAAAGAAGGGCGCCATACGTTACCTTGACGCGGCGCGCCCGTATCACTGCTAAGGCTCAATTCCAAGCTAAGGTTCGATGAGTTTGCCATTTTTCAAAAGTGTTCAAAGAGAAGGGATGGAGTTAAATTTCAAAGGGCCGGAGTCGATTTTCAAGAAGGGGAATTCTTCAGAGTGTGTTTGTTGTGGTGATCAATAGCTCAATAAAAAAGCCAAGGCGTCGCGTTCACCAATTCAAAAAGCCGGAATTTCCGGCGTAATTTAGGCGACGCATTCTCGGCTTTTCAGAAGACGCGTTCGACTTTGTCAAAAGATTTCTTCTTTTCAGACAACACGTGGAGGCCATCATCGCAACTACACATCTTTAGCCGACAAGCGCAAAGTCCGGCGACGCTTTCTCTGCTTTTCAGAAAACGCGTGCAGCTTTGTCAAAAGGAGCCGCATCTGCACTACCACGTGTCGTTCAGGAAGCGAAGGGGCGTCGTTCAGAAATCGAAGGGGCGCCTGCTCAGAAATCGAAGAGGCGTCTTCAAAGATCGAAGAGGCGCCACTATTTCAAAAAGCCGGATTTGCGGGATCAAAACGTTTGTCGACAAGGGTAAAAACACAGTACCACCACTTGATATTATCTCTATATATGTCGACCTTCGTCTTTTATGGCAAGGCAAACCTGAAGAAAAATGCCCAACTCTCCCTCACCTCTGAGGGCGCACTCCCAGCAAAGCCTTTCGAAAGACTCAATTCTTTCTTCTTCCCCAAAGATGATACCAGATGCCTGGAGTACATATGACCCAGGAGGAAACAGCACAACAAATACATGTGCTGATTCATTCACCGCTTCTTCAAAAGCAAAGGTATCTCATATCATAAAGGTCAAAAGCAAAAGTATCTCATATCATGCTCTTTCCCTGTCTTTTTCTTTGTCCTTGTTCTTACTCGCATGGCAAAGTAAAAGAAGCAATCAGCCGGCACTTGGAGTCAATCTTTCGATCTGGAGCCAACTGCCTGGAATCTATTCCTGATTGCTTACCTAGCGTTGCTCTCGAGTAGTCATCTTCAACGGTTGATACACTTCCGGAGAAGGGACCACTTCTGCAAAGGGGAGCGAGTAAGGCAAGTGAAAATGATACATTGAAGCATGTGGAGACAAACATAGGCTGAGTTATCCTCCAACCCTTTTCAATACGAATTGGAAAGATTGAACAAAGAAACAGACCAAAGGGGTAAGCTCAGACCTTCGGGGAAGACCAAAAGAATCCTGCTGCCCAGTTCAACAGTAGCACAAAGGAAAATCAATGATGGGCGGAAACCAGTTCAAGAGTAAGCCTGTGGAGTCACTATGATCAAAGCCTCAATGCAATTACCAAGGAGAAGAGGGAATTTACACTCCATAACCAGATTTGCGTCCCTAAACTCTTCTCTTTGTTAATTACATTCTGCCATGTTTAGTATGTTTAAATTGCTTTTTGTGTGTTTACTTATGCTTAAAACATTGAGGACAATGTTTGATTTAAGTGTGGGGGGGTAACTAAGTATATTTAATGCAAATTCGTGGGATTTTATCACCCATAACTTCAAATGTTGTTCCTTGCTGTTTTAAGGTGTTTTTAAGTTGTTTTAGAGTGTTTTAGTATGTTTTGTTTTTATAACTCCGAAAATCACATAAAAATTTGAAAAACATGTTTTAAAAAGCCTAAAAAGAGTGTTTTGAGTCGTTTTTGTGTGTTTGTGTCTTAGGGTACCTTCCAACACAATGATAAGGATTTGGTTTGTAATTGCATGACGGTTAAAAAGAGTTATAAACATAGAGAAAAGTTTGATTTACTCTTGGTATATGCTTGGATATGGTTATAATGTATGACTTCACATGCAATCATAAAAGAAAAATTCGTTTTTGTAACATGCTTGAAGGAAGGAACTCAAACAAACGCTACATCCCTGTGAGACTCGAGCCATTACCTTCTTTGGAGAGTTATTTTCTGTGATTCTTTGTTTTCTAAAGTTGTTGCATGATCTCATTATTCCTTGCTTGGTTGCTACTTAGAATGCAATTGTATCATGATAGAACTAAATGCTAGAACTTATATCCGTTTCATTCAAAGCATGACATTGAATTGCATAATATATATCAAGATGAAGTTGTGTTGTTGCCACCATAGCCAAATAGCCTTACTTCCCATATTTCGTATATATTAGTTTTAACCCCGTTGAGCCTCGTTTAGCCTATTTTCTTTGCTAACCACATCACCCCTTACCTAGCCTAGAGTAGGACTTTCCTATACCCTTGTTCTTGAAGTATAGTGAGCATGACTTAAATGAATTCCTTTTGATTAATATGTTGCAGAAAATAAGTATGGGGGAAGGGATTTTTGTGTGTATGTATGTGCCTAAGTCTTAAAGGAGGCACGGGAAAAAGAAAAAAAAAATGTGAGAAAAAGAAGAAGAAAAGAAAGAAAAAGAGTGAAAATAAGTGAGAATGGACTCACAAGTGTGATTGTTGAAGAAAGGGCCCAAAAAGTTTGAATATGGCCCTAAGTTTTGTGTGACTTCCCCTTGGGTGTTCAAAGTTGACTTCTGCGTTCTAAAGGGAATTCTAAGTGCCTAATTCAATACTTTACTCACTATTGCTTAAAGAACGTTTGTTTTCCCTATCCTTTCTTTGTTAGCCAAACACCTTTAGCCCCGTTTCAACCCTTATGCTTCTATCTTGATCGTTATGTGTTCAATATGTGGAGTTTGGAATTGATATGAGCTTATGGAATCACTGGTTCTCATTCTAAGTAGTTGCATTCCATTCATGAGATCATATTCATGTCATTATCGTAAATCCAGAAAATGCTTTCTTTGTTATAACATATGTGAGATACTAGTCTTTCATGTTTACATCAATCTCTCACATATAACTAGTGTAAGGTGTATAGTCAGAAAATCTATGTGAAAATAGAGTGCATTCTAGTAAGGATTGAGGAAATTCTCTAAGGCATGTTACTACATTCGAAATGGTTTTAAATGCTTAAATGTGAACTAGTATGTGGTGACTATGATTAAGAATGTACTTAAGTGTAAAGATGGCTAAAATCTGTGGGAATAATGATTTTTAACTTGTCATGAGCATTGGAAATCCATGAGACGATTGTTGGAAGGTGTAGGTTGTGTTTTGTTCGTTTTGTCTAGTTTCGTGTTCTTTTGTTGTTTTGTTTTGCTCGAGGACTAGCAAAAGATAAGTGTGGGGGTATTTGATAGGAGCATATTCATGCGACTTAAATGGCTTGTTCTCGTGCATTTACGTTATGTTTCTTTAGTTATTTTAGTCCTTTAAGCTATTTTCGTGTGTTTGTAGGTCCAAAGGGCTAAAGGAGCAAAAAGATGCATTTTGGAGACTTTTGGAGCACTTTTGGGCTAAGGATGGATAGCTTATGCTTGGCGCCAAAATGTTGGACGAAATTGAAGACCAAAGTGTTGGAACTTTGTTCCCTTTAGTTTTAGGACATTTAAACCTTTCCAATTCCCTTATGCCGTGCATCTCCACCTTTCTCCCAAAACCATACACATGCATTCATTATTCATTCTCTCACATGCTCCCATTACTTATCATAATCACATATCATATCACTTATCATTCACCACTTATCATTCATCACTTATCATTTTCCACTTATCACTTATCTTATCATTCACCACTTATCACTTATCATATCATTCACCCACATGCTATCCCATTTCAGATTGCATTTCATTCATTTCACATGCATTCCATCCTTTAATTCACTCACACACACTCATAATCATTCACATTTTGCAATCACATGCACTTCCTTTAATTAATTCATCCTAGCTGTCAAAGCACATGTACACTCACCCTAATCATTCACATAGCTTTAATTCACATGCAAACACATTGCACTACCATTCACCACAGAAAAACACCATCATTGCCGAGCCTAATTCCCTTTGCATCCATTCCACATGCATTCACTTCATCATTGCAGCCACATTTCCACTCACATCCATTTAATTCACATGCTTTCACATGCATTTTCAGCCATGCACATTCACCTTGCATTTGCAGAAAATCCACTTCCTTTGCACATGCATTCATCATCATCACTCTAGTTTTAATTCACATGCATTTCAGATTGCATTCCATTCATTCCACCCTTTAATCACATGCATCTTGGCAGATTTCACATGCACACACAAGCATTAGCACATGCAACCTAGCTGTCATGTTCCCCCCATTTCACCTATAAATACTCATTCATTCATTCTCATTCATACACAATCCATTCACCACAGAAATAAGGCCTTTGTGCCAGAAATCCACCCATTCCAAACACTCATTCATAGACAATTTCAGTCACAAAGTCATCCATTGCAGAAATGTAGACCATAAACCACCTTTGTGCCGTGAGCCACTCCCTTACAATCCAAACACCATCCTTCCATCTCCACCACTCCTCTTCCATTCCTCCACCACTCCCCAAACCATTCACACCATCAAACTATCCTTAGACCTTGTGCTACAACGAAGAGGAAGATAAGAATGCCTAAACGTTCATACAATTCAAGTTTGAGTTGTTGGAATGTTTAGGTGTTTCTTTGATTTCTATGTTTAATTTCAATACTCTTTGTTTTGTACGAATGAGGCATGGAAGAGAAGAGTGCCTAAACATTCATACAATTCAAGTTTGAGTTGTTGGAATGTTTAGGTGTTTCTTTGATTCTCTTTGTTTTGTATCATAAGGAACTAAACTCCCCCTTGGTTGGGGGGTGATTCGAATATATGTTTATGCTTGCATTTTGATTTGATTACTTCTAATTGCGTTTCATAAGTTGTGATTCAATTTGTTTAACCGTTTTATTGATAACTTATTTATGTATGTTTATTGAGAGTGCACGCTTAATTTTCATGCATGAATATGACGCTAGAATATAAGTGAGTTTCACCTAATAGTTACGAACTTATATTCATAAGTAGTGGAGGTTGCTTATAAACAATCGCGTTAAACGAATTCTTGGCAAGAGTTTCATGCATTCATAGTAACGAATGCCTCGTCAACACTTATAATTTTCATAGAGCGTAATGATTCTTGCTTGTATCTCTTCTATGCATTCATGTTGAGGACTTGTGGGGAATGTTTTGAATTGTTGTATGCGCTAACCCATCCAATTCAATAACGTTAGGAAGATTTGAAGGTTAATTAGTGCATCACGGTTAACCCGGGGTGTTGAGAATTCATGGTTTATTGAAATGCAATTGGAAATCATTTATTATGCAAGTATAACATGTATGGAGATGAACCCCTTGGCTAGCATCCATCCATTCATTCCATTTCATCACATTCATATATACTATCTGTCTTAATTCGAATCTGTACATTTTATTTAATTTCGTATAAAACTCAATCCCCCTTTACTTTAATGTCCAATTTAGTTAGAAATCAATTTAGTTTGTGCTTTAAGTGTTTTGATTCATTTTATTTCCCAATTTCGTCCAAATTCACCAAAGTGCTCAAAACTGCCCAGAAAGTGATTTTAAGGCAGTTTTGAGTGTTTTGGGTGATGTTTGAGTCTTTTGGTTTGTTTTAATGTTTTAAGTGTTTAGTTTTACATTCTTTGAGTTAGTGGTGCGAGATTTATACGCGCACAAATTAAACCCTCTTTTCGTCAAATTGTAGTATATGTGCAAGTAGGGATCGTTCTGGACCGGGGATTAGGAGGGATTGTTAATCACTTGGATTTGATTCAAAAACATAAAAACACAATATAAAACACTAAACTAGACTCAAAGAATTCAAAAATACTTTAAAACATAAACTAAACAGATTCTAAGCATTAAAGAACAAGAAAGTAAAGGGGGGTTTAGGTTTTACGAAAATTGAAATAACGAAACAAGTTAATAAACTAGACAGAATGTAAATATGAATGTGATGGAATTGAATGGATGAATGCTAGCTAAGGGGTTCATCTCCATACATGTTATACTTGCATAATAAAACGATTTCCAATTGCATTTCAATAAATCATTAATTCTCAACACTCCAAGTTAATTAGGTCCGCTTAAATTAACCGTCAAGTTTTCCTTAAGTTAATGAATTGGATGATTGCATACGACAACCCAAAGCATTCCTCACAAGTTCCCTACATGAATTGCATAATAGAGATACAAGCAAGAATCATTAAGTTCTTTGAAAACTATAAGTGTTGACGAGGCATTCGTTACTATGATTGCATGAAACTTATGCCAAGAATTCGTTTAACGCGATTGTTTATAAGCAACCTCCACTACTTGTGAATATAAGTTCATAACGATTAGGTGAAATTCACTTATATTCTAGCGTCAAATTCATGCATGAAAATTAAGTGTGCACTCTCAATAAACATACATAAATAGGTTATCAATAAAACAGTTAAACAAATTGAATTCACAACTTATGAAACGTAATTAGAAGTAATCAAATCAAAATGCAAGCATAAACATATATTTCGAATCACCCCCTAGCTAAAGGGGGGGTTTAGTTCCTCATACAAAACAAAGAGAATTGAAATTAAACATTGAAATCAAAGAAACGCCTAAACATTCCAACAACTCAAACTTGAATTGTATGAACGTTTAGGCTCTCTTCTCTTCCTCTTTATTGTAGCATAAGGTCTAGGGATAATTGGTTTGGGGGATGGAAGTGTGGAATGGAAGAGGAGTGGTGGAGAAGTGGAAGGGGAATGGAAAAATGGTGTTTGGATTATAAGGGGAGAGATGGGAAGCTCACGGCTAGGGAAGGGAGAATGTGTTTGTAATGTGTTGTGTATGAAATGAGATGTCCATGAATGAATGAATGCAAGGGTATTTATAGGAGTAGTGGAGGGAACATATGGCTATGTCATTTGTAGGTGAAGTAGGTGGATGTTGTAGGTGAAGTAGGTGGATGTTGTAGGTGAAGTGGATGTTGTAGGTGAAGTAGGTGGATGTTGTAGGTGAAGTGGATGTTGTAGGTGAAGTAGGTGGATGTTGTAGGTGAAGTGGGTGGATGTTGTAGGTGAAGTAGGTGGATGTTGTAGGTGAAGTGGGTGGATGTTGTAGGTGAAGTGGGTGGATGTTGTAGGTGAAGTAGGTGGATGTTGTAGGTGAAGTGGATGTTGTAGGTGAAGTAGGTGGATGTTATGTTAAGTGATAAGTGATAAGTGATATGATATGTGGTTATGATATGATAAGTGGTTAAGTGGTGATGATAAGTGATAAGTGATTAAGTGATATGATATGTGGTGATGATAAGTGATAAGTGCATGTGGGTTAACTAATGAAGGAAATGCATGTGCAATGACAATGTGTTAGAATGGATGTGTGTTATGCATGGCATGATTGGGATTAGGAAAGGTTTAAATGTCCTAAAACTAAAGAGAACAAGGTTCCAACACTTTGGCTCCAATTAGGTCTTCAATTTCGTCCAACACTTTGGCTTCAAGCATAAGCTATCCGTCCTTAGCCCAAAAGTGCTCCAAAAGTCTCCAAAATGCATCTTTTTGCTCCTTTAGCCCTTTGGACCTACAAACACACGAAAATAGCTTAAAGTACTAAAATAACTAAAGAAACATAACGTAAATGTACGAGAACAAGCCATTTAAGTCGCATAAATATGCTCCTATCAAATACCCCCACACTTAGCTTTTGCTAGTCCTCGAGCAAAACAGAAAAACAAAACAAAAAGAACAAAACACAACCTACACCTTCCAACAATCGTATCAGGGACTTCCAATGCACATGACAAGTTAAAAATCATTATTCTCACAGATTTGAGCCATCTTTACACTTAAGTACATTCTTAATCATAGTCACCACATACTAGTTCACAATTAAGCATTTAAAACCATGTTTTGAATGTAGTAACATGACTTTAGAGAATTCCCTCAATTTCTTACTAGATGTACTCTCGTTTTTCACACAGATTTTCTGACTACACACCCTGCACTAGGTATATGTGAGAAGATTGATGTAAACATGTAGACGAACACTCACATATGTTATAATAAGGAAAGCATTTTCTGGAGTTAATAAGCATGTTTAGATATGATCTCATGAATGGAATGCTACTACTTAGACGCGAGAACCAGTGACACCATAAGCTCATACCAAGTTCAAACTCCACAATTGAAATACATAACACTCAATATAGAAGTCAAGGGTTGTAACGGGGCTTGGGGTAATTGGCTAAAAATGAAAGGTAAGGATAACAAACGTTCTTCAAGCAATAGTGAGCAAAGTATTGAATTAGGCACTTAGAATTTCCTTTAGAATGCAGAAGTCAACTTTGATCACCCAAGGGGGAATTACACAGAACTTAGGGCCATATTCATTTTTTTTTGGACCCTTTCTTCAACCATCAACGCTCGTGAGTTCATTTTCACTTATTTTCATTTTTTTTTTTAAGCTCTTTTTTCTTTCTTTCTTTTTTTTTTTCTTTTCTTTTTCTTTTCTTTTGAATCTCAAAACATAAACACTTAAACATTCTCTCCCCCACACTTATTTTCTTTCATAATGTAACTCAAAAGGAATTCAATTAAGTCATGCTCACTATCTTTTAAGAACAAGGGTGGGGATTGTCCTAAACTAGGCTAGGTGAGGAAAATGTGGGTAAACAAAGAATAAAGGCTAAACAAGGCTCAACGGGGTTAAAACTTACAACATATACGAAGTATGAGAAGTAAGGCTATTTGGCTATGGTGGTGGTCATTACACAACTTCTTCTTGAATATGTGTTATGCAAATCAATAACATGCTTTGAATGAAATGGGCATGAGTTCTAGCATTTAGTTCTATCATGATACAATTGCATTCTAAGTAGCAACCAAGCAAGGAATAATGAGATCATGCAACAACTTTAGAAAATAAAGAATCACAGAAAATAACTCTCCAAAGAAAGTAATGGCTCGAGTCTCACAGGGATGTAGCGTTTGTTTGAGTTTCTTCCTTCAAGCATGTTACAAAAACGAATTTTTCTTTTATGATTGCATGTGAAGTCATACATTATAACCATAATCAAGCATATACCAAGAGTAAATCAAACTTTTCTCTATGTTTATAACTCTTTCTAACCGTCATGCAATTATAAACCAAATCCTTATCATTGTGTTGGAAGGTACCCTAAGACACAAACACACAAAAACGACTTTTAAAACAACTCTTTTTGGGTTTTTCAAAACAATTTTTCAAATTTTTATGGGATTTTCGAATTATAAAACAAAACACACTAAAACACTCTAAAACAACTTAAAAACACCTTAAAACAGCAAGGAACAACATTAGAAGTTATGGTGGATAAAACCCTACGAATTTGCATCAAAACACTTTAGTTACCCCCCCACACTTAAATCAAACATTGTCCTCAATGTTTTAAGCATAGATTCACACAAAACATAAGTAAACACACAAAAAGCAACTAAACATTTTAAACATGGCATAATGTAATTAACAAAAAGAAGAGTTTAGGGACGCAAATCTGGTTATGGAGTGTAAATTCCCTCTTCTCCTTGGTGATTGCATTGAGGCTTTGATCTTTGTGATTCCACAGGCTTACTCTTGAACTGGTTTCTGCCCATCGTTGATTTTCCTTTGTGCTACTTCTTGAACTGGGCAGCAGGATGGTTCTTTTGGTTTCCCCCGAAGGTCTGAGCTTCCTCCTGTTATCTGTTTCTTTGTTCAATCTTTGCAGGAGTGGTCCCTTCTCTGGAAGTGTATCAACCGTTGAAGATGACTACTCGAGAGCAACGCTAGGTAAGCAATCAGGAATAGATTCCAGGCAGTTGGCTCCAGATCGGAAGACTGACTCCAAGTGCCGGCTGATTGCTTCTTTTACTTTGCCATGCAAGTAAGAACAAGGACAAAGAAAAAGACAGGGAAAGAGCATGATATGAGATACTTTTGCTTTTGACCTTGATGATATGAGATACCTTTGCTTTGAAGAAGCGGTGAATGAATCAGCACATGCTTCAATCCGCCGTTTCCTCCTGGGTCATATGTACTCCAGGCATCTGGTATCATCTTTGGGGAAGAAGAAAGAATTGAGTATTTTGAAAGGCTTTGCTGGGAGTGCGCCCTCAGAGGTGAGGGAGAGTTGGGCATTTTCTTCAGGTTTGCCCTGCCATAAAAGACGAAGGTCGACATATATAGAGATAATATCAAGTGGTGGTACTTTTTACCCTTGTCGACAAACGTTTTGATCCCGCAAATCCGGTTCTTTGAAATAGTGGCGCCTCTTCGATCTTTGAATACGCCTCTTCAATTTCTGAGCAGGCGCCCCTTCGATTTCTGAACGACGCCCCTTCGCTTTCTGAACGACACATGGTAGTGCAGATGCGGCTCCTTTTGACAAAGCTGCACGCGTCTTCTGAAAAGCAGAGAAAGCGTCGCCGAACTTTGCGCTTGTCGGCTAAAGATGTGTAGATGCGATGATGGCCTCCACGTGTTTTCAGCTTTGTCAGAAATCTTTTGACAAAGTTGAACACGTTTTCTTGAAAAGCCGAGGGGGCGTCGCCTAAATTACGCCGGAAAATCCGGCTCTTTGAATCGGTGGACGCGTCGTCTTGGCTTTTTATAGAGCTATCAATCACCCCAACACACACACTCTGAAGATTTCCCATTCCTGAAACTCGACTCCGGCCCTTTGTGAAATTTTAACTCCATCCACCCCTTCTCTTTGAACATCGTTGAAAAAAAATGGCAAACTCATCGAACCTTAG
Source organism: Pyrus communis (assembly GCF_963583255.1). Classification (NCBI taxonomy): domain Eukaryota; kingdom Viridiplantae; phylum Streptophyta; class Magnoliopsida; order Rosales; family Rosaceae; genus Pyrus; species Pyrus communis. The sequence continues at coordinate 15,646,797 of NC_084811.1, forward strand.
CTTAGATTTGAGTCTCAGCAGCGATCCGGTTGCGCCCCGTCAAGGTAATGTATGGCGCCCTTCTTTTTTATCTTCTAACGGTCCTCTTTCAGGTGAAGACTCTGTGATGCAGGACGCCACAACAGCTACAATAGTAGCTAAAAACCTCCTCACTCCAAAAGATAGTAGGCTGCTGTCAGGACGGTCCGATGAGTTGGCCGTTCAAGAGTCCCTCGCACTTAGTGTTCAGTGTGCGAGTTCTGTGTCCAACATGGGCCAACGCCTGCTTGCTCGGTCCCGCCAAGTGGAATCGTTGATGGCAGAGCTGGAAAGACTTAAGCAAGAGATCCAGCAGCTTAAGTACGAGAATAGAAGTTTGCATGTGCTTGCAAATAACTATTCGTCGGGGATGAAGAGGAAGCTTGATGAGCTGCAAGAATCTGAGGGTCGAATTCACAGTGACCGTCAAAGGCTTGCGTCTTATCTCCAGAGGCACCTTTTTCCTGGGTCATCCAGCGCTTGGCCAAGTATTGAGGCCTGGAATGCTCTAGCTCCGATGCCTCCCGCTCCGATGGCTTCCGCTCCGATGCCTCCCGCTTCTATGCCTTCCGCATCTGCGCCTCGTAGTGGGGCTTCACGCAAACAACCTTTGTGAAGCTCCACCTTTCTCCATGTTTAGTATCTTTCTTTTTTCTTTTTTTTTTTTTTTTTTTTTATTAACATAAATAAAATCAAACGGCATGAAATTGGTCCTTGAATGGAAGGTGATACTTGAAGTGAACCGGCAGTGGTTTGAATTCTAGTGTAGGTGCCTGATTCAAAAAAAATAGCAAGTTAGTATAAAATCTAATGGAATTTGGAAAAAAAAACTTACTTGTTTTGTCCGATAAGAACTCAATGACAAACACCACTCCTTTGAAAGTTTCAGGGATATTGGATTTGGCCAGATTGCAAGTGATGGTTATGACTTGTCCAATGTCATCAAATTTAACTTCTTTGGATTTTGTGGTTTCAAGAACGTCCTCTTTGATGAATTCATGACATTCCTTACTTGTCACCTTTGGAAGGGCTTCCAAGTGTCTTTTTTCACCTTCTTCTTCCTTGGAAGTCATGAATCTTGGAACAGGGTTAAAAATAATGAAATTTGGAACAACCATACCTGTATTAGATGGCATAGGAGCAATAGGTGCCTCCGGTAAAGGTGTTTCCACCCTTTCCGTGGGTTGGGTGTATTCCTCTTCCTTGTGATTTGATTTTGATGGTTGAGGGTCCGTTCCAACCTCCTTGTCACTTCTCAACATGATTTCCTTGGCAATTTCAAATTCTCCCTTCGGATTTGCAATGGTTGAACTAGGGAGTTCGCCTTGGTCTCGAAACTGTCCTACGAACTCCGCGATCTGCCCAATTTGCTTATCCAAGTGGTCCAACCTTTGTGGTGGCTGCATAGGCGTTGAATAGAACTCCTCATATGGCTGCCAATATCCTTCTTGTTGAGCCTCATTGTCTTGAATTTGTGAGCCCTGCACCAAACAAATTAATTCATTAAGCTTTTGATTATAATCTATTGACGAACTTGAGTTTGGTTGGGCATATTGAATATGAGGTTGTGGTGGCTGCCAATATCCTCCTTGTTGAGCATTTTGAGGTTCCCACCACATAGAGTTTGAATGATCACTCCAATCCGAATTGTAAGTATTGGAAAACACGTTATTCCTTGATTGAAGATTAGATATATCAACTCTTTGCATTTGGGACCTTTCCATGAGCTGTGACAAAAGAGAAGCGTTATCAAGTGCCATGTTGTTCTTAACAAACAAAACACAAATAAAAACTAAATCTAAAAGACAATACAGAAACAAACAATCCAAGGGATTAGCAAATTTTCTAATCCCCGGCAACGGCGCCAAAATTTGGTGCGAGATTTATACGCGCACAAATTAAACCCTCTTTTCGTCAAATTGTAGTATATGTGCAAGTAGGGATCGTTCTGGACCGGGGATTAGGAGGGATTGTTAATCACTTGGATTTGATTCAAAAACATAAAAACACAATATAAAACACTAAACTAGACTCAAAGAATTCAAAAATACTTTAAAACATAAACTAAACAGATTCTAAGCATTAAAGAACAAGAAAGTAAAGGGGGGTTTAGGTTTTACGAAAATTGAAATAACGAAACAAGTTAATAAACTAGACAGAATGTAAATATGAATGTGATGGAATTGAATGGATGAATGCTAGCTAAGGGGTTCATCTCCATACATGTTATACTTGCATAATAAAACGATTTCCAATTGCATTTCAATAAATCATTAATTCTCAACACTCCAAGTTAATTAGGTTCGCTTAAATTAACCGTCAAGTTTTCCTTAAGTTAATGAATTGGATGATTGCATACGACAACCCAAAGCATTCCTCACAAGTTCCCTACATGAATTGCATAATAGAGATACAAGCAAGAATCATTAAGTTCTTTGAAAACTATAAGTGTTGACGAGGCATTCGTTACTATGATTGCATGAAACTTATGCCAAGAATTCGTTTAACGCGATTGTTTATAAGCAACCTCCACTACTTGTGAATATAAGTTCATAACGATTAGGTGAAATTCACTTATATTCTAGCGTCAAATTCATGCATGAAAATTAAGTGTGCACTCTCAATAAACATACATAAATAGGTTATCAATAAAACAGTTAAACAAATTGAATTCACAACTTATGAAACGTAATTAGAAGTAATCAAATCAAAATGCAAGCATAAACATATATTCGAATCACCCCCCAACCAAGGGGGAGTTTAGTTCCTTATGATACAAAACAAAGAGAATCAAAGAAACACCTAAACATTCCAACAACTCAAACTTGAATTGTATGAACGTTTAGGCTCTCTTCTCTTCCTCTTTATTGTAGCATAAGGTCTAGGGATAATTGGTTTGGGGGATGGAAGTGTGGAATGGAAGAGGAGTGGTGGAGAAGTGGAAGGGGAATGGAAAAATGGTGTTTGGATTATAAGGGGAGAGATGGGAAGCTCACGGCTAGGGAAGGGAGAATGTGTTTGTAATGTGTTGTGTATGAAATGAGATGTCCATGAATGAATGAATGCAAGGGTATTTATAGGAGTAGTGGAGGGAACATATGGCTATGTCATTTGTAGGTGAAGTAGGTGGATGTTGTAGGTGAAGTGGATGTTGTAGGTGAAGTAGGTGGATGTTGTAGGTGAAGTGGATGTTGTAGGTGAAGTAGGTGGATGTTGTAGGTGAAGTGGGTGGATGTTGTAGGTGAAGTAGGTGGATGTTGTAGGTGAAGTGGGTGGATGTTGTAGGTGAAGTGGGTGGATGTTGTAGGTGAAGTAGGTGGATGTTGTAGGTGAAGTGGATGTTGTAGGTGAAGTAGGTGGATGTTATGTTAAGTGATAAGTGATAAGTGATATGATATGTGGTTATGATATGATAAGTGGTTAAGTGGTGATGATAAGTGATAAGTGATTAAGTGATATGATATGTGGTGATGATAAGTGATAAGTGCATGTGGGTTAACTAATGAAGGAAATGCATGTGCAATGACAATGTGTTAGAATGGATGTGTGTTATGCATGGCATGATTGGGATTAGGAAAGGTTTAAATGTCCTAAAACTAAAGAGAACAAGGTTCCAACACTTTGGCTCCAATTAGGTCTTCAATTTCGTCCAACACTTTGGCTTCAAGCATAAGCTATCCGTCCTTAGCCCAAAAGTGCTCCAAAAGTCTCCAAAATGCATCTTTTTGCTCCTTTAGCCCTTTGGACCTACAAACACACGAAAATAGCTTAAAGTACTAAAATAACTAAAGAAACATAACGTAAATGTACGAGAACAAGCCATTTAAGTCGCATAAATATGCTCCTATCAGTTAGTTTAGTGTTTTATATTGTGTTTTTATGTTCTTGAGTCAAGTTATTACTTAATTTCGTCCAAATTAGTGTTTGTGCTCAAATCTGCCCAGAAAGTGGTTTTTAGGCAGATTTGAGTGTGTTTGTGTTGTTTTGAGTCTTTTGGTTTGTCTTAGTGTTTTAAAGTTTAGTTTTGCATTCTTTGAGTCTAGTATAGTGTTTCATATTGTTATTTTACGTTTTTAAGTCAAATCCAAGTGGTTAACAATCCCTCCTAATCCCCGGTCCAGAACGATCCCTACTTATATCTATACTACAATTGTCAAAAAGAGGGTTTAATTTGTGTGCGTATAAATCTCGCATCACCTCCACGTGTTTTCAGCTTTGTCAGAAATCTTTTGACAAAGTTGAACGCGTTTTCTGAAAAGCCGAGGGAGCGTCGCCTAAATTACGCCGGAAAATCCGGCTCTTTGAATTGGTGGACGCGTCGTCTTGGCTTTTTATAGAGCTATCAATCACCACAACAAACACTCTCTGAAGATTTCCCATTCTTGAAGATCGACTCCGGCCCTTTGAAATTTAACTCCATCCCTTTTCTTTGAACACTTTTGAAAAATGGCAAACTCATCGAACCTTAGCTTGGAATTGAGCCTTAGCAGTGATACGGGCGCGCCGCGTCAAGGTAACGTATGGCGCCCTTCTTTCTTATCTTCTAACGGTCTTCTTACAGGTGAAGACTCCGTGATGCAGGACGCCACAACAGCTACAATAGTAGCTAGGAACCTCCTCACTCCAAAAGATAGTAGGCTGCTGTCAGGACGGTCCGATGAGTTGGCCGTTCAAGAGTCCCTCGCACTTAGTGTTCAGTGTGCGAGTTCTGTGTCCAACATGGGCCAACGCCTGCTTGCCCGCTCCCGTCAGGTGGAATCATTGATGGCAGAGGTGGAGAGTCTTAAGCAAGAGATCCAGCAGCTTAAGTACGAGAATAGAAGTTTGCATGTGCTTGCAAATAACTATTCGTCGGGCATGAAGAGAAAGCTTGATGAGCTTCAAGAATCTGAGGGTCGAATTCACAGTGACCGTCAAAGGCTTGCGGCTTGTCTCCAGAGGCACCTTTTTCCTGGGTCATCCAGCGCTTGGCCAAGTATTGAGGCCTGGAATGCTCTAGCTCCGATGGCTTCCGCTCCGATGCCTCCCGCTTCTGCGCCTTCCGCTTCTGCGCCTCGTAGTGGGGCTTCACGTAAACAACCTTTGTGAAGCTCCACCTTTCTCCATGTTCACCATTTTTTTTTTTTTTTTTTTTTTTACATAAATAAAATCAAACGGCATGGAATTTATCTTTGAATGGGCGGTGATACTTGAAATGATCCGGTAATAGTTTAAATTCCATATTGGGTGCCTGAATCATTAACCACATGTTAGTATAAAAGAAAATTGAAATTCGGGGAGGCGGCTTACCTGTGTGCTCCAAAATGAACTCCAGAATAAACACCCCTTCGAAAGTTATGACTTGTCCCGTGTCATAAAATCCAACTTCCTTGGGAATTGTGGTTTCAAATATGTCCTCTTCGATGCCTTCTACATCTTCTCCAGCCACTACCTTCTCTTGAATCATTCTTCTTGGTGTACAAAGTCCTTTGAAGAATTCAACACCATCTAAAACTTGCTGTGTTGCACCAAGAATTTGAATAGCATTTTGCTCCTTTGGGAAGGCTTCCACGATGTCTTTTTTACTCTCTTCTTGGTTGGGAATCAAAAACCTGCTAGGAAAAGGGACATTGGGTGGAATAACATCAGAATAACATGGAATTGGGACGTCCTTACTGGTGGTGGGTGGTTTAGAGGGCTTAGGGGGCTGCGGCAAGGGTTGTTCTACCCTTGCCGTGTGCATGTCTTCTTCCTCCTCCTCAATTAGCAGCTCTTCATCCACTTCTAGGCTATGTTTGGACATTTTTAGGTCAGCTCCAACCTCCATAGCACTTCCCAAAGTGATAGCATTATGGATTTCAAAATCTTCCTTCGAGTTTTCAATAGTTGAGTTGGAAAGTTCACTTTGCTCTTGAATTTGTTTCATGAACTCCATAATCTGCCCAAATTGCTCGTCCAATTTACCCAACTTCTTGTCTTGATTTTGTTCGTCCTGCGTCAAAGAGGTTAGTAATTGAAAATTTTTATCATTATCCATGGACATACTTGAACTTGATTGGAATTGTTGTGGGGGAGGTTGTGGTGGCTGCATAGGTGTTGTATTGAACTCCTCATATGGTTGCCAATATGCTTCTTGTTGAGCCTCCTTGGCTTGATTTTGTGACCCCTGCGCCAAAGAATTTATTTCATTAAGAATTTGAATATAATCTATTGGCGAACTTGAATTTAATTGAGCATATTGCATATGAAGTTGTGGTGGCTGCATAGGTCTTGAATAGAACTCCTCATATGGTTGCCAATATGCTTCACATTGAACTTGTTGATCTTCCCACCATATAGAGTTTGAATGATCCCTCCAATCTCTTTGTGGACATTGATTGGCTTGAAATCCTTGCCTATATGAAGCACCAAATGTAGGGACACTCTGCATTGTGGTCCTTTCGGCATACGGCGACAATTTAGAAGTAAGATTTGCCAATTGAGCTTGAATGCTAGCAAAATCCATATCTTACTTCTCTAGTACCTAAAATCAAAGAAAGAGAACTAAATCAAATATCAAAAGTAACAACAAACAAAGAAAACAACACTAAGTTAGAAACTAAAACGAAAACAACTAAACCAAAAAAAAAAAAAGAACCAAGGGATTAGCAAAGTTGCTAATCCCCGGCAACGGCGCCAAAATTTGATGCGAGAATTATACGCGCATAAATTAAACCCTCTTTTTGACAATTGTAGTATAAGTATAAGTAGGGATCGTTCTGGACCGGGGATTAGGAGGGATTGTTAATCACTTGGATTTGACTCAAAAACGTAAAAACACAAACTAGACTCAAAGAATGCAAAATTAAAGTTTAAAACACTAAGACAAACCAAAAACAAAAAAAATACTTTTAAAACATAAACTAAACAGATTCTAAGCACTAAAGAACAAGAAAGTAAAGGGGGGGTTTGATTTGACGAAATTAGCTAAATTGCACAAATTGTAATTAAAGGCAAAACGTAAATATAAATGTGATGAAAATATGGATGATGGAATAGCCAAGGGGTTCTTCTTCACACATGTTACACTTGCATACAAGATTGATTCTCAGTTGGTCTTTCGATAAGTTGTGAAACTCAATGCTCCAAGTTAATTAGGTCCGCTTAAATTAACTTTCAGATTTCCCTAAATTCATTGGATTGAATGGAATACGCATTACAACCAAATTATTCTTAATCAAAGTCCCTAACTATGGAATACGCATGATAGAGACATTCAACAAAGATCATTAAGTTCAATGAAAATTAGAAGTGTTGACGAGGCATTCGTTACTATGGAATACGCATGAAACTTATGCCAAGAATTCGTTTAACGCGATTGTTTATAAGCAACCTCCACTACTTGTGAATATAAGTTCATAACGATTAGGTGAAACTCACTTATATTCTAGCGTCATATTCATGCATGAAAATTAAGCTTGCAATCTCAATGAACATACATAAATAAGTTATCAATCAAACAGTTAAACGAATTGAATCCACAACTTATGAAATTCCAACCAAAAGTAATCAATTCATATTGCAAATATAAACATAGTTTCGAATCACCCCCTAGCTAAAGGCGGTTTAGTTCCTCATAACTTTGAAATCAAAGAAACACCTAAACATTCCAACAACTCAAACTTGAATTGTATGAACGTTTAGGCACTCTTCTCTTCCATTCCTCATACGTACAAAACAAAGAGAATTAAATTTAAACTTTGAAATCAAAGAAACACCTAAACATTCCAACAACTCACACTTGAATTGTATGAACGTTTAGGCCCTCTTATCTTCCTCGTTGTTGTAGCACAAGGTCTAAGGTGAGGTTTGGGGGATTATGGAAATGGATGAGGAGTGGTGTTTGGATTACAAGGGAATGGATGGGAAGCTCACGGCTAGGGAAGGGAGAATGTGTTTGTAATGTGTTGTGTATGAAATGAGATGTTTGAATGAATGAATGCAAGGGTATTTATAGGAGTAGTGGAGGGAACATATGGCTATGTCATTTGTAGGTGAAGTAGGTGGATGTTGTAGGTGAAGTAGGTGGATGTTGTAGGTGAATTAGGTGGATGTTGTAGGTGAAGTAGGTGGATGTTGTAGGTGAAGTAGGTGGATGTTGTAGATGATTATGAGTGATAAGTGATAAGTGTATGATATGTTAAGTGATAAGTGAATGATTATGATAAGTGATAAATGAATGTATGATATGATAAGTGGTGAATGATAAGTGATAAGTGGTGATGATATGTGATAAGTAATGAGTGGTGATGATAAGTATGGAGCATGTGAATTAACTAATGAAGGAAATGCATGTGCAATGACAATGTGTTAGAATGGATGTGTGTTATGCATGGCATGATTGGGATTAGGAAAGGTTTTAAATGTCCTAAAACTAAAGAGAACAAGGTTCCAACACTTTGGTCTTCAATTAGGTCTTCAATTTCGTCCAACACTTTGGCTCCAAGCATAAGCTATCCATCCTTAGCCCAAAAGTGCTCCAAAAGTCTCCAAAATGCATCTTTTTGCTCCTTTAGCCCTTTGGACCTATAAACACACGAAAATAGCTTAAAGTACTAAAATAACTAAAGAAACATAACGTAAATGCACGAGAACAAGCCATTTAAGTCGCATGAATATGCTCCTATCAGGGGTTAGGTTTTGACGAATTTAAACTAAAAGAACAGATTGTAAGTAAAAGCAAAATGTAAATGTGAATGTGTGATAGAATTGAATGGAATGAAGGCTAGCTAAGGGGTTCATCTCCATACATGTTATACTTGCATAATAAAATGATTTCCAATTGCATTTCAATAAACTATGATACTCAACACCCCAAGTTAACCGTGATGCACTAATTAACCTTCAAATCTTCCTAACTTTATTGAATTGGATGATGCATGCGACAATTCAAAACATTCCCCACAAGTCCTCAACATGAATGCATAGAAGGGGTACAAGCAAGAATCATTACGCTCTACGAAAATTATAAGTGTTGACGAGGGATTCGTTACTATGATTGCATGAAACTTATGCCAAGAATTTGTTTAACGCGATTGTTTATAAGCAACCTCCACTACTTGTGAATATAAGTTCGTAACTATTAGGTGAAACTCACTTATATTCTAGCGTCATATTCATGCATGAAAATTAAGCGCGCATTCTCAATAAACATACATAAATAAGTTATCAATCAAACGGTTAAACAAATTGAATCCACAACTTATGAAACGCAATTAGAAGTAATCAAATCAAAATGCAAGCATAAACATATATTTCGAATTCCCCCCTAGCCAAGGGGGGTTTTGATATGAAAATTAACTTGACACACAAATTAAACCCTATGGATGACAATTGTAGTATATGAGCAAATAGGGATCGTTCTAGACCGGGGATTAACTAGGGATGCTAACCAATGTGAAATTGACTCAAAAACGTAAAAACAATATTTAGAACACTAAACTAGACTTAATGAATGCAAACCTAAAATTTAAAATACTCAAACAAACTAAAAGACTCAAACATCACCCAAAACACTCAAAACTGCCTTAAAAACACTTTCTGGGCAGTTTTGAACACTTTGGTGAATTTGGACGAATTTGTGTAACAAATTGAATCAAAACACTTATAAACACAAACTAAGACACTTTCTAACTAAGTTGGATACTAAAGTAAAGGGGGATTAAGGTTTTGACGAAATTAAATTAAATGCACAGATTCTAATTAAGGGCAGATTGTAAAAACGAAATTGATGAAATAGAATGATGAGAAACTAGTTAGAGGGTTCCTTATCCACACATGAACATATGCATATAATTTGATTCCCAGTTATGACTTCAACAAACGATGAATGACAATGCTCCAAGTTAATTAGGTCCGCTTAAATTAACTTTCAGATTTCCCTAGATTCATTGGATTGAATGGAATACGCATTACAACCAAATTATTCCTAATCAAAGTCCCTAACTATGGAATACGCATGATAGAGACATTCAACAAGGATCATTAAGTTCAACGGAAATCATAAACATCGACTAGGCATTCATAACTATGGAATACGCATGTTAATCCAGCCTAGGGTTACTAAACACAATCGTGACTAGCGATTTTTACTACTCATGAATATAAGTTCATAACGATTAGGTGAAATTCCCTTATATCCTAGCATCAAGTTTAGGCATGCAAATTAAGTGTCGACCCTCAACCCACATACATAAACAAGTTCTTAATCAAAACAGAAAAGTAAACCACATCTAAAGTTCATGAATTCATAACTGGAGTAAATCAAATCATAACCAACATATGTCCATGGCTTCAAACTTTCCCCTAACTAATTAGGGGTTTAGCCACTCATGATTACAACAAACTTAGAGAGTAATAACAAAGTAAACATTGAAAACAAGAACGAAGAACACCTAAAAATCCCAACAACTCAATCTTGAATTGTATGAACGTTTAGGCCTCTTCTCCTCTAGTTGCTGCAACACAAGGGGTTTTGGTGAGTTTTGGGGGTTATGGATGATGTAGAATGATGTGTTTAGGGTAGGGATGGATGTAGGGGAAGGCAAGGAGTGTTTTTGGGCAAAGGAAGGAAAAGAGGCCGCATGTTATCTATTATGCCTCTCGGACTTTAAATGATGCACAATTGAATTATTCTACCACTGAAAAAGAACTTCTTGCTGTTGTGTTTGCTTTAGATAAATTCCGTTCTTATTTGCTTGGTACTAAAGTTATTATTTATACTGACCATGCAGCATTGAAGTATTTGTTCACCAAGAAGGAGGCCAAACCACGACTCATTCGTTGGATGCTTCTTCTCCAAGAGTTCGATATCGAAATCCGGGACAAGGGAAGTGAAAACGTGGTGGCTGACCACTTGAGCCGTATGGTGCATAAGGAGGATGCCGTGCCTATCATAGAGACATTCCCAGATGAGCAACTGATGTCCGTCAAGGTAAGTGAACCGTGGTATGCTGATTTGGTGAATTATTTGGTGTCTAAACATGTTCCTAGTGAATTACTTAAACACCAATGTGATAAATTAAAGAAAGAGGCACGGTTTTATGTGTGGGATGACCCGTATTTATGGAAATATTGCCCTGACCAAGTTATACGTAGGTGTGTGCACGATTCTGAGTTTAATGCTATTCTAACCTTTTGTCACACTTATGCTTGTGGGGGACACTTTGGCACTCAAAGAACAGCACTTAAGGTGTTAGAATGTGGTTTCTATTGGCCTACCATCTTTAGGGATGCTAGAACATTTTGCATGTCTTGTGATAGATGCCAAAGAACGGGCAATATTGGTCCTAAACAACAAATGCCGCAAACCCCCATTTTTAGTGTTGAAATCTTTGATGTTTGGGGTATTGATTTTATGGGTCCCTTTCCTTCGTCACATGGGTTTCTTTATATATTGCTTGCTGTGGACTATGTGTCGAAATGGGTGGAAGCAAAAGCCACCCGAACTAATGATTCTCGAGTGGTTGCAGATTTTGTGAAAACTAACATTTTTGCAAGGTTTGGAATGCCACGAGTGCTAATCAGTGATGGAGGTTCCCATTTTTGTAATCGAACCATCGAGGCATTGCTCAAGAAATACAATGTCACGCATAAGGTGGCCACACCTTATCATCCTCAAACGAGCGGGCAAGCCGAGGTTTCGAATAGGGAAATCAAGCAAATTCTTGAGAAGACCGTGGGGCCTACAAGGAAGGATTGGAGTTTGCGCTTAAACGATGCATTGTGGGCGTATCGCACTGCCTACAAAACTCCCATTGGGATGTCACCTTTTCGGCTCATCTATGGGAAGCCATGCCATCTTCCCGTCGAACTAGAGCATCGTGCACATTGGGCCGTCAAAACGTTCAATATGGACCTTGATGCCGCAGGTTTACATAGGAAGCTTCAATTGTGTGAGCTTGATGAAATCCGAAATGAAGCATATGAGAATGCCCGGATTTACAAGGAGAAAACGAAGGCATTCCATGACAAGATGATTCGTGCCAAGACGTTCTCTATTGGGCAGAAAGTGTTGTTGTTCAATTCTCGCCTTCGGTTGTTTCCGGGTAAGTTGCGTTCCAAATGGGTTGGTCCTTTTATTGTCACTAATGTTTTCCCTCATGGTGCAGTGCAAATCAAAAGTTCAAGGACGCAGCAAGAATTCAAAGTGAATGGGCATCGATTGAAGCCCTATTACGAGACGTTTGAGGAGCATGTCGTGGAGGAGGTACCCCTCCATGCCGTGGAACCTAGTCAAGCTTAAACGGAGGTACCGTCCGGCTGGAAGACGTTAAAGCAAGCGCTTCTTAGGAGGCAACCCATGTGTTGAAACACGAGAAGAACGAACTTTCACTCCAAACCCAGATTTGCGTCCCTAACCTATCTCTTTATTGCTATTACTTTGCCATTTGTGTTATGTTTGCTAGTTGTGTTAGTTGATTGTTTTTGTGTTAATCTAAGTTTGAAACATTGAGGACAATGTTTGGTTTAAGTGTGGGGGGGTAAACAAGCTGTTTTTGCATGAAATTCGTGGGATTTTATCACCTATCACTTCACATGTTGTTTCTCACCGTTTTAAAGTGTTTTTAGTGTGTTTTGATGTGTTTTAGTGTCATATAACAGAAAACCTTAGAAAAATTCGAAAAAGTTTGAAAAATACCAAAAAGAGTCGTTTTTGAGTCATTTTTGTGTTTTAGGGTACCTTCCAACACAATGATGAGGATTTGGTTTTAAATTACATGACTATTATAGAATGTTGTAAACATGGCTGGAAGTTGATTTATGCTTGGTTATGGTTATAGCTTATGAATTCACATGTAATTACAAAGAGAAAATCTGTTTTTGTAACATGCTTGAACGAAGGAACTTAAACTAAAGCTACATCCTTGTGAGACTTGAGCCTATAACGTTATTTGGAGAGTATAAATCTGTGATTTCTTGTTTTCCAAAGTCGTTGCATGATCTCATCATTCTTTGCTTGGTTGCTACTTGGAATGCATTTCATTATAGTTCCAAATACTAGAACTCATGCCCAATTCATTCAAAGCATGATATTGATTGCATAACATACAATAAGATGAAGTTGTTAGTCAAGCCAAAGCCAAAAAGCCTATCCCTTTTCACATGTATTGTAGGATTACCCCTTTTGAGCCTTTTTCAAGCTTATTTTCTTTGTTAACCACATTATCCTCACCTAGCTTAGATTAGGACTTTCCATACCCTTGTTCTTAAAGGATAGTGAAGCATGACTTAGAATGAACTCCTTTTGATCAATATATTGCAGAAAATAAGTGTGGGGGGAAGATAATAGGGCACGGCCAAAGAATGAAATAAAGAAAAAAAAAAAAAATCCTCGAGCAAAGTGTTGAAAAGAAAGAAAAAGAGTTGAAAAATAAGTGAGAATGATCTCACAAGTATTGGTTATTGAAGGAAGGGTCCAAAAGAGTGAATTTGACCCTAATTGTGCATGAATCTTCCCTTGTGTTTAAAAGTTGATTTCTGCCATTAAAAGTGAGTTTAAGTGTCAATTTCATTACTTTGCTTCCTATTGCTTTAAGAACCTTTGTTTGTCCTTTGCTTTTCCTTGTTAGCCATTACCCTTAGCCCCGTTACAACCCTCAACTTCTATCTTGATGTTATGTATTCAATATGTGGAGTTTGAATTTGGTATGAGCATATGGAATCACTGGTTCTCGTTCTAAGTAGTAGCATTCCATTCATGAGATCATATTCATGTCATTGTCGTAAATCCAGAAAATGCTTTCTTTGATATAACATATGTGAGTGTTAGAATTCATATTTACATCAATCTCCTCACATATACCTAGTGTAGGGTGTGGAGTTAGAAAATCTGTGTGAAAATTGAGTGCATTCTAGTAAGGAATTGAGGGAATTCTCTAAGGCATGTTACTACATTCAAAATGATGTTTTAATTGATTAAATGTGAACTAGTGAATGGTAACTATGATTAAGTGTTTGTTGAAGTGTAAAGAAAGCTAAATGTTGTGGGAATGATGTTCTATATTGAATCATGTTCGTTTGAAATCCCTGAGATACATGTTGGAAGGTTTAGATTGTGTTTTGTTTTGTTTTTGGTTTCTTTTGTTTTGTTTTGCTCGAGGACTAGCAAAAGCTAAGTGTGGGGGAATTTGATAGGAGCATATTTAGGCGACTTACTTAGCTTGTTTTCGTGCATTTATATTGTTAATTCATAGTTGTTTTAGTAGTTTAAGCCATTTTCGTGTGTTTTTAGGTTCATATGGCTAAGGAAGCAAAAAGATGCATTTTGGAGCATTTTGGAGCAAAATTGGACTTGGAATGGATAGCGTATGTTTGGAGCAAAAGGAATGGACGAAATTGAAGGATTCCTAATCCATTGCAGCCACATGCACCCATAATCATTCACACCTTGCAGCCACATGCATTCACTCTTAATAAATCAGCCACATGCACATTCAATCATTCACACCAAAACCTTGCACATGCTTTCCCATTTCATTATTCATTCACTTTGCACCACCAATTCAGCCACATGCACTTATTCCTTCATTATTTCACCCACTTGCTCTCCCATTTCAGATTGCATTCCATTCATTCCAAGCCACATGCACTCCCATTTTCTCCCAAAACATTGCACATGCATTTTCAGCTTTCCACCAAGTTCCTAGTTGTCATGTTCCCTCTTTTTCACCTATAAATAAGCATCCATTGCAGCCACAAATAACACACACTTCCATATTCAGAAAATCATCTCTCATACACATTCATTCACGCCAGAAATTCATTCCCTCTCTCTAACACTGCCATACTTCACCATTCTTCATATTTTCTGCCCAAAAACACTCCTTGCCTTCCCCTACATCCATCCCTACCCTAAACACATCATTCTACATCATCCATAACCCCCAAAACTCACCAAAACCCCTTGTGTTGCAGCAACTAGAGGAGAAGAGGCCTAAACGTTCATACAATTCAAGATTGAGTTGTTGGGATTTTTAGGTGTTCTTCGTTCTTGTTTTCAATGTTTACTTTGTTATTACTCTCTAAGTTTGTTGTAATCATGAGTGGCTAAACCCCTAATTAGTTAGGGGAAAGTTTGAAGCCATGGACATATGTTGGTTATGATTTGATTTACTCCAGTTATGAATTCATGAACTTTAGATGTGGTTTACTTTTCTGTTTTGATTAAGAACTTGTTTATGTATGTGGGTTGAGGGTCGACACTTAATTTGCATGCCTAAACTTGATGCTAGGATATAAGGGAATTTCACCTAATCGTTATGAACTTATATTCATGAGTAGTAAAAATCGCTAGTCACGATTGTGTTTAGTAACCCTAGGCTGGATTAACATGCGTATTCCATAGTTATGAATGCCTAGTCGATGTTTATGATTTCCGTTGAACTTAATGATCCTTGTTGAATGTCTCTATCATGCGTATTCCATAGTTAGGGACTTTGATTAGGAATAATTTGGTTGTAATGCGTATTCCATTCAATCCAATGAATCTAGGGAAATCTGAAAGTTAATTTAAGCGGACCTAATTAACTTGGAGCATTGTCATTCATCGTTTGTTGAAGTCATAACTGGGAATCAAATTATATGCATATGTTCATGTGTGGATAAGGAACCCTCTAACTAGTTTCTCATCATTCTATTTCATCAATTTCGTTTTTACAATCTGCCCTTAATTAGAATCTGTGCATTTAATTTAATTTCGTCAAAACCTTAATCCCCCTTTACTTTAGTATCCAACTTAGTTAGAAAGTGTCTTAGTTTGTGTTTATAAGTGTTTTGATTCAATTTGTTACACAAATTCGTCCAAATTCCCCGGCAACGACGCCAAAATTTGATGCGAGATTTATATGCACACAAATTAAACCCTCTTTTTGTCAAATTGTAGTAAGTATGCAAGTAGGGATCGTTCTGGACCGGGGATTAGGAGGGACTGTTAACCACTTGGATTTGACTCAAAAACGTAAAATAACAATATGAAACACTATACTAGACTCAAAGAATGCAAAACTAAACTTTAAAACACTAAGACAAACCAAAAGACTCAAAACAACACAAACACACTCAAATCTGCCTTAAAACCACTTTCTGGGCAGATTTGAGCACAAACACAAATTTGGACGAAATTAAGTAATAACTTGACTCAAGAACGTAAAAACACAATATAAAACACTAAACTAACTCAAAGAATGTAAAACTAAACACTTAAAACATTAAAACAAACCAAAAGACTCAAACATCACCCAAAACACTCAAAACTGCCTTAAAATCACTTTCTGGGCAGTTTTGAGCACTTTGGTGAATTCGGACGAAATTGGGAAATAAAATGAATCAAAACACTTAAAAGCACAAACTAAATTGATTTCTAACTAAATTGGACATTAAAGTAAAGGGGGATTTAGATTTATACGAAAATTGAAATAACAAAACAAGTTAATAAACGAAACAGATTGTAAAACGAATTTGATGGAATGGAATGAATGGATGATAGAATGGCTAAGGGGTTCATCTCCATACATGTTATACTTGCATAATAAAATGATTTCCAATTGCATAAAATGATAGAGACACAACAACAAACACAAAAACAGCAATATGTATGTTTGATTTTATTAAACTCGTTTATGATTGCATGTTTTGAGATTCAAAAGAAAAAGAAGAAAAAGAAGAAAAAAAAAAAAAAAAAAAGGAGTGAAAATAAGTAAGAATGAACTCACGAGCGTTGATGGTTGAAGAAAGGGTCCAAAAAGTTGAATATGGCCCTAAGTTTTGTGTGATTTTCCCTTGGGTGTTCAAAGTTGACTTTTGCGTTCTTAAGGGAATTCTAAGTGCCTAATTCAATACTTTGCTCACTATTGCTTTAAGAATGTTTGTTTATCCTTCACCTTTCATTGTTAGCCAAGACCCTAGCCCCGTTACTACCCTTTGACTTCTATATTGAGTGTTATGTATTTCAATTGTGGAGTTTGAACTTGGTATGAGCTTATGGTGTCACTGGTTCTCGCGTCTAAGTAGTAGCATTCCATTCATGAGATCATATCTAAACATGCTTATTAACTCCAGAAAATGCTTTCCTTATTATAACATATGTGAGTGTTCGTCTACATGTTTACATCAATCTTCTCACATATACCTAGTGTAGGGTGTGTAGTCAGAAAATCTGTGTGAAAAACGAGAGTACATCTAGTAAGAAATTGAGGGAATTCTCTAAAGGCATGTTACTACATTTGAAATGTGTTTTAATTGCTTAATTGTGAACTAGTATGTGGTGACTATGATTAAGAATGTACTTAAGTGTAAAGATGGCTCAAATCTGTGAGAATAATGATTTTTAACTTGTCATGTGCATTGGAAGTCCCTGATACGATTGTTGGAAGGTGTAGGTTGTGTTTTGTTCTTTTTGTTTTGTTTTTCTGTTTTGCTCGAGGACTAGCAAAAGCTAAGTGTGGGGGTATTTGATAGGAGCATATTTATGCGACTTAAATGGCTTGTTCTCGTACATTTACGTTATGTTTCTTTAGTTATTTTAGTACTTTAAGCTATTTTCGTGTGTTTGTAGGTCCAAAGGGCTAAAGGAGCAAAAAGATGCATTTTGGAGACTTTTGGAGCACTTTTGGGCTAAGGACGGATAGCTTATGCTTGAAGCCAAAGTGTTGGACGAAATTGAAGACCTAATTGGAGCCAAAGTGTTGGAACCTTGTTCTCTTTAGTTTTAGGACATTTAAACCTTTCCTAATCCCAATCATGCCATGCATAACACACATCCATTCTAACACATTGTCATTGCACATGCATTTCCTTCATTAGTTAACCCACATGCACTTATCACTTATCATCACCACATATCATATCACTTAATCACTTATCACTTATCATCACCACTTATCACTTATCACTTATCACTTTCAAAGTTTAAATTTAATTCTCTTTGTTTTGTACGTATGAGGAATGGAAGAGAAGAGTGCCTAAACGTTCATACAATTCAAGTTTGAGTTGTTGGAATGTTTAGGTGTTTCTTTGATTTCAAAGTTATGAGGAACTAAACCCCCTTTAGCTAGGGGGTGATTCGAAACTATGTTTATATTTGCAATATGAATTGATTAACTTTCGTTGGAATTTCATAAGTTGTGGATTCAATTTGTTTAACCGTTTGATTGATAACTTATTTATGAATGTTTATTAAGAATGCGCGCTTAATTTTCATGCATGAATATGACACTAGAATATAAGTGAATTTCACCTAATCGTTATGAACTTATATTCACAAGTAGTGGAGGTTGCTTATAAACAATCGCGTTAAATGAATTCTTGGCACGAGTTTCATGCTCATCATAGTAACGAATGCCTCGTCAACACTTATAGTTTCCATAATGCTTAATGATCTTTGATTGTATCTTTATTGTGCTTTTCACGTAAAGGACTTTTGGAGAATGTGGTGAATTGCGTTGCGCTAACCCATCCAATTCATTAACTTAAGGAAAACTTGACGGTTAATTTAAGCGGACCTAATTAACCCGGGGCGTTGAGTTTCATAATTTATCGAAAGACCAACTGAGAATCAATCTTGTATGCAAGTGTAACATGTGTGGAGAAGAACCCCTTGGCTATTCCATCATCCATATTTTCATCACATTCATATTTACGTTTTGCCTTTAATTACAATTTGTCCATTTAATTTAATCTCGTCCAAACACAATCCCCCCTTTACTTTATTGTTCAATTTAATTAGAAATCAATTTAGTTTATGTTTTAAAGTATTTTTGAATTCTTTGAGTCTAGTATAGTGTTTTATATTGTGTTTTTACGTTTTTGAGTCAAATCCAAGTGATTAACAATCCCTCCTAATCCCCGGTCCAGAACGATCCCTACTTATATCATTACTACAATTGTCAAAAAGAGGGTTTAATTTGTGTGCGTATAAATCCCGCATCAGCCCTCTTATCTTCCTCATTATTGTAGCACAAGGTCTAAGGTGAGGTTTGGGGGATTATGGAAATGGTAGAGGAGTGGTTTGGAGGGTTGGGAAGTGGTGGAAATAGAAGGGAATGATGCTGGAAATGAAGAGAACCCACGGCAACAAGGTTGCTGTTTTTGTGTTTGTTGTTGTGTCTCTATCATTTTATGCAATTGGAAATCATTTTATTATGCAAGTATAACATGTATGGAGATGAACCCCTTAGCCATTCTATCATCCATTCATTCCATTCCATCAAATTCGTTTTACAATCTGTTTCGTTTATTAACTTGTTTTGTTATTTCAATTTTCGTATAAATCTAAATCCCCCTTTACTTTAATGTCCAATTTAGTTAGAAATCAATTTAGTTTGTGCTTTTAAGTGTTTTGATTCATTTTATTTCCCAATTTCGTCCAAATTCACCAAAGTGCTCAAAACTGCCCAGAAAGTGATTTTAAGGCAGTTTTGAGTGTTTTGGGTGATGTTTGAGTCTTTTGGTTTGTTTTAATGTTTTAAGTGTTTAGTTTTACATTCTTTGAGTTAGTTTAGTGTTTTATATTGTGTTTTTACGTTCTTGAGTCAAGTTATTACTTAATTTCGTCCAAATTTGTGTTTGTGCTCAAATCTGCCCAGAAAGTGGTTTTAAGGCAGATTTGAGTGTGTTTGTGTTGTTTTGAGTCTTTTGGTTTGTCTTAGTGTTTTAAAGTTTAGTTTTGCATTCTTTGAGTCTAGTATAGTGTTTCATATTGTTATTTTACGTTTTTGAGTCAAATCCAAGTGGTTAACAGTCCCTCCTAATCCCCGGTCCAGAACGATCCCTACTTGCATACTTACTACAATTTGACAAAAAGAGGGTTTAATTTGTGTGCATATAAATCTCGCATCAAATTTTGGCGCCGTTGCCGGGGAATTTGGACGAATTTGTGTAACAAATTGAATCAAAACACTTATAAACACAAACTAAGACACTTTCTAACTAAGTTGGATACTAAAGTAAAGGGGGATTAAGGTTTTGACGAAATTAAATTAAATGCACAGATTCTAATTAAGGGCAGATTGTAAAAACGAAATTGATGAAATAGAATGATGAGAAACTAGTTAGAGGGTTCCTTATCCACACATGAACATATGCATATAATTTGATTCCCAGTTATGACTTCAACAAACGATGAATGACAATGCTCCAAGTTAATTAGGTCCGCTTAAATTAACTTTCAGATTTCCCTAGATTCATTGGATTGAATGGAATACGCATTACAACCAAATTATTCCTAATCAAAGTCCCTAACTATGGAATACGCATGATAGAGACATTCAACAAGGATCATTAAGTTCAACGGAAATCATAAACATCGACTAGGCATTCATAACTATGGAATACGCATGTTAATCCAGCCTAGGGTTACTAAACACAATCGTGACTAGCGATTTTTACTACTCATGAATATAAGTTCATAACGATTAGGTGAAATTCCCTTATATCCTAGCATCAAGTTTAGGCATGCAAATTAAGTGTCGACCCTCAACCCACATACATAAACAAGTTCTTAATCAAAACAGAAAAGTAAACCACATCTAAAGTTCATGAATTCATAACTGGAGTAAATCAAATCATAACCAACATATGTCCATGGCTTCAAACTTTCCCCTAACTAATTAGGGGTTTAGCCACTCATGATTACAACAAACTTAGAGAGTAATAACAAAGTAAACATTGAAAACAAGAACGAAGAACACCTAAAAATCCCAACAACTCAATCTTGAATTGTATGAACGTTTAGGCCTCTTCTCCTCTAGTTGCTGCAACACAAGGGGTTTTGGTGAGTTTTGGGGGTTATGGATGATGTAGAATGATGTGTTTAGGGTAGGGATGGATGTAGGGGAAGGCAAGGAGTGTTTTTGGGCAGAAAATATGAAGAATGGTGAAGTATGGCAGTGTTAGAGAGAGGGAATGAATTTCTGGCGTGAATGAATGTGTATGAGAGATGATTTTCTGAATATGGAAGTGTGTGTTATTTGTGGCTGCAATGGATGCTTATTTATAGGTGAAAAAGAGGGAACATGACAACTAGGAACTTGGTGGAAAGCTGAAAATGCATGTGCAATGTTTTGGGAGAAAATGGGAGTGCATGTGGCTTGGAATGAATGGAATGCAATCTGAAATGGGAGAGCATGTGGGTGAAATAATGAAGGAATAAGTGCATGTGGCTGAATTGGTGGTGCAAAGTGAATGAATAATGAAATGGGAAAGCATGTGCAAGGTTTTGGTGTGAATGATTGAATGTGCATGTGGCTGATTTATTAAGAGTGAATGCATGTGGCTGCAAGGTGTGAATGATTATGGGTGCATGTGGCTGCAATGGATTAGGAATCCTTCAATTTCGTCCATTCCTTTTGCTCCAAACATAAGCTATCCATTCCAAGTCCAATTTTGCTCCAAAATGCTCCAAAATGCATCTTTTTGCTTCCTTAGCCATATGAACCTAAAAACACACGAAAATGGCTTAAACTACTAAAACAACTATGAATTAACAATATAAATGCACGAAAACAAGCTAAGTAAGTCGCCTAAATATGCTCCTATCAGGTTTAGTTGAATTTAAACATTGGAATCAAAGAAACACCTAAACATTCCAACAACTCAAACTTGAATTGTATGAACGTTTAGGCACTCTTCTCTTCCATTCCTCATACGTACAAAACAAAGAGTATTGAAATTAAACATTGAAATCAAAGAAACACCTAAACATTCCAACAACTCAAACTTGAATTGTATGAACGTTTAGGCACTCTTCTCTTCCTCTTCGTTGTAGCACAAGGTCTAAGGATAGTTTGATGGTGTGAATGGTTTGGGGAGTGGTTGGAGTGGCTGCAATGGAGGAGAAAAGTGTTTTGGTGGCTGCAATGAGGGTGTGGAGAGGTTTTGACGAATTTCTGGAATATGGAAGAGTGTATGAATGAAATGTGTATGCAATGGATGCTTATTTATAGGTGAAATGGGGGGAACATGACAGCTAGGAGGGAATGTGGCTGCATGTTTGAATGATTAAAGGATGCATGTGGGTTGGAATTGCATGTGCAATGAATATGTGGCTGCATGTGCAAGGGGACAATCTGAAAATGCATGTGAAAGCATGTGTTGGCTGCAATGATGAAATGGATGGGAGTGCATGTGGCTTAATTAATTAAAGGGAGTGCATGTGCAATGTTTTAAAGGATGGAATGCATGTGAATATGATGAAATCTGATGGGAGATGGAATGGGATGTTTTGCATGTGAATTAAAGAGTGAATGCATGTGCAATGACAGCTAGGTTGAATATGCATGTGGAATGGCTGATTTATTTGAAGATGCATGTGCAATGAAGTGGAATGACAGCTAGGTTATGATGATGAATGCATGTGGCTGATTTAATTGAATAGGAAAGCATGTGGATTTAATGGTTTAAAGGGTGAATGCATGTGGATGCATGTGTTGATGAATGGGATTAGGAAAGGTTTAAATGTCCTAAAACTAAAGGGAACAAGGTTCCAACACTTTGGTCTTCAATTAGGTCTTCAATTTCGTCCAACACTTTGGCTCCAAGCATAAGCTATCCATCCTTAGTCCAAAAGTGCTCCAAAAGTCTCCAAAATGCGTCTTTTTGCTCCTTTAGCCCTTTGGACCTACAAACACACGAAAATAGCTTAAAGTACTAAAATAACTAAAGAAACATAACGTAAATGCACGAGAACAAGCCATTTAAGTCGCATGAATATGCTCCTATCAGCCGTAGCAAAGGAGAGGAAGAAGATTGCTTGAAGATTCTAGCTATTCAACATTGGATCGTTAGAGTATTTAGGTGTTCTCTTTCTATTATTTACAATGTATAAATCTGTTTTCCTTTGTTTTGTGAACATGAGGAACTAAGCCTTTTGGCTAGGGGGCTATTCAATACCATGACTATGCTTGCAAGATGAATTGATTACATCCAATTGTTACTTCATAAGTTGTTGATGTGAGAATTACTTGACACTCAAATTAAACCCTCGTTTGACAATTGTAGTAGAATGGATAAGTGAGGGATCGTTCTGGACCGGGGATTAGGAGGGATTGCAAATCTCTTGGAAACTGACTCAAAAACTT